>NW_026526843.1:102118963-102718963 GCF_024362965.1 Panthera pardus
CAGAGATCCTGATTCCACTTTGTATTGCCTGTATAACCGTGGCATCTTATGTGACACCTCTCATTCTCAGGGTTCTTATTTTTAATGTATGGCTGACAACACTATTATGGCTGAATTATGTTCCCCAAAGTTCATATGTTGAAGTTCGAACACCCAGGATCTCAGAATGGAACTGTATTTGGAGATAGGGTCTTAAAAGGGATAATTAAGTTAAAATGAAGTCATTAGGATGGACCCAACTCCAATATAACTGGTATCCTTAAAGAACAAATTTAGACACAGACATACACACAGAAGGATGAGCATCTGAAGACACAGGGAGAAGCTGGCCATCCACGAGCCAAAGAGAGAGGCCTCGGGAGAAACCAATTTTGCTGATACCTTGATCTGGGACTTCTAGCCTTTGACACTGTGACAAAACAGATTTCCGTTGTTTAAACCCCCAGGCTGTGATACTTTGTTATGGCAGCATTAGCACATGAACACAAACATTTAATGGGAAGAAGTTTTATAAGGATTAAATGATATGTATCTTATAAACATCACAGTTACTATGCTAAACAGTTCATAAATGACATGTGAAAATGGTCATTCTTTTATTGAGCATGTATTATATGTCAAGCACACTTTCCTAGGCAATTTACCTACATTCTTTTTTTTTTTTTTTATTTTGGAGAGAGAGGGTGCCTGTGAGTGGGGCGGGGGGCAGAGGGAGAAGAGAGAGAGAGAGAGAGAGAGAGAGAGAGAGAGAGAGAGAATCTTAAGCAGTCTCTATGCTCAACGAAGAGCCAGACACAGGGCTCAATCCCATGACCCTGGGATCATGACCAGAGCCAAAACCAAGAGTCAGACGCTCAAGCAACTGAGCCACCCTGGGGCCCCACTTACCTGCATCATTTCTAATTTCACAATAAATCTGCAAGGTAGATGTGGTGGCCTTGAGAATGCACCTTGTCAAGAGGGAATATAATAGAATACAAATAAGGGCCCCAGCCACTGTAATCATTGCCTCACTTTTTCCCAGGCCATGCTTCCCAAGGGCTGCTCCCAGCCGGTGATTTGTATGGCAGGGGTACTAAATAAAGCAGGCTTGTTCTTGGGCAGATGAGAGACTCCTCTGACTAGAGAGTTTGACTTTCTGAAGGCTCTCCTGAACAATCTGTAGACTACATGGTGATCTAATATACTTCTTTCATTCCCTTTCTTCTTCCTTTGAGGTCAGAGTGTGTCCTGATCTGATGCCTTTGCCACCTTCGTCCGGCCTGCTCTCTGTTGCCTCTCATCGGCATTTTTCCTAACAAAATCCTTGCAGGCTAACTTCTTTCATGATGGGTCCTTCTTGGAGAACACGGACTAACACAGTATGGATTTTGACTGCTTTACAGAAGAAACAGAGGCACATAGAAATACATAACCAGTACTAGTAAGAGTGTATTCAGATGTTTGTCTGACTCCATAGAGTGAGTTCCTTCTCCTATGTATATAATGTGTCTTAAAATGTATCACGAAAGTACTTTAAACATTAGAACCATTATATGCATACTATATATATCTATTAATAATCAGGTAGAAATAAAGCAAAAATATATCACCATATCATATCTACGAACAATCTATGTACACAATGTCCCTCTTTCTGCTTTACCCACGCTTCCAAAGGTCATGTTAAGCTAACACTGCTTCAATTCTTCTCCAGAAAAACACAGTACTCTGCAAGCCACTGTCATCACACTCAACTACAGGAGTTGCTAAAGAGGTAGCTAGTGAAATTTTTACTCTTGTGTCAGAAATCAAGAGAGATCAAATAGCTATCTTGCACTATGTGCCAAGAATCATGCTAAGTACTTTATGTGTGTCATGGGATACTTTGTCATTAACAATGGAGGTCCATATCTCCAATTCTCCTCATGCATTCCCCCATGCTGTTGTTTCATTGCTAATGTGAGAGAAGTGTGGGGAATAGAGGCCTCCTTAATTTACTGAGATAAAGGTTCAGTCCCATTGAAGAATGGGGGTTGAAATACAAATTATGTCCAAGTATATACGACTTGAATTAAATACCTTGCACATCTGACTGGTAAACTTGAGTTTCTTGACCACTACACTTGGATCAACTCCTGTTCCTTTCTACCTTTGGATGTGTGTTTGTTTGTTTGTTTGTTTCCCCTTCCCATTTATTGTTTTGAAAGGTATCCTTTTGATTCTAATCTAGTAGTTAGTTACCTTTAAATTGTAACATGCACACTTCATTTTACAAAGACTAAATTTAATCAGTTTATCCTTCCCTGGAATAATAAAGGAAATTGTTTTCTATCTATCATCCCTCTATAGTATTGCATATGATTGCTATTTTAACAGAGCTGGCATTTATGGCTGTTTTTACTAGGTTTTTGGTCTCCAAATTGTTGCAATCAAAAGCAAACCAAATTTGAGACACTTTGTTTCCTGCCCCCACTACAATGACTAAATTGAGCAATTACGTGGGTAGTATTTGGAGAAAGCTGCAGAAAACTACTTTTGTCGGAGAGTTACTAAGGCAACCCTTTAGAAAAGAAAGGCATATGAATGGGCTGAGGAGCCTGATAAACCACCCAATAATATTGGGATGTTTCTGCTGTACACATTTTCAAAGATATCCTACAAAATCTGAGGAGTACTTTAGTCTATCACATTTGGCAATGGAAAACATACAGCATTTTTGATGTTTTTCCAAAGATTGCAAAATATCAAAGAACAGTAGATATTCTCTGGATAGCGATTTATGCTTTTCTCATATTTGAGTATTACTCCTGAAATGTAATGAAAATTTGTATGATTTCTATTGATCTTAAATATGAAGATCCTTTCCAATGTAGAATAGATTACATATTAGGGGGAAATCTAACACTATGTTAGAGCTTAGAAACTACAGCAGTATTCTTTATATGAGTACATTTTTATTAATTATTTTTTCCAGATTTATTAAGATATGATTGACATATAGCATTGAATTAGTTCAAGGTGTACAACATAATGATTTGATATATGTGTATATTGTGAAATGATCACCACAAGTTTAGGTAACATCAGTTAGCTCACATAGTTACAAATTCCTTTAGGAAAATATGTATGTATTAATAGTATTATGCATGATGGCTTTATTTACCTTCACTAATATTTCATACATAGAGAAAAAGTGTATTGAATCGGATATGGATTTAGAATGGCTGAGTTTGTGTCATTATTGAAGTACTGCCTACCTATTTGGCTTTAGTTCATTCACATAACCTCTCGTAGTCTCCAGGTACTTATCTATAAAACGATGCTTATGCTGTAAATGACTATGTACATAAAATTATAAATGTTAAGAACCACAGGGATGTCAGAAAATATTTTCTACTTCCCAATTCTTTTTTTTTTTAAATTTTTTTTTTCAACGTTTTTTATTTATTTTTGGGACAGAGAGAGACAGAGCATGAACGGGGGAGGGGCAGAGAGAGAGGGAGACACAGAATCGGAAACAGGCTCCAGGCTCCGAGCCATCAGCCCAGAGCCTGACGCGGGGCTCGAACTCACGGACCGCGAGATCGTGACCTGGCTGAAGTCGGATGCTTAACCGACTGCGCCATCCAGGCGCCCCTACTTCCCAATTCTTAGCCAAGCAGTTTGAGTGGGATTGACCCTATCCCATCAGCAGCCCCAGGGATGTATGAGTGTATTCCTTGACATTTGTCACCGATACACAGATAGACATACAACAAAGGCAAAGCAAATGAAATGTGTAAGTTTCTAAGAACTATAATCTCTTCTTCCATGAGAACTACTTGAAGAGATTCTCTTTGCTGCTGGATACAAATGAGAAATGTATCACTTTTGGAGCTGATGACAACCGTACTTTGAGAACAAGGGAAGAAACTCTGCAGAAGACACAAGTAGCAAAGAAACAAGGCAGATAATGTATTGAGAGAAATGCATCTATAGTATTTAATCCCTAGATCAAGCTGCACCTGAAGCTTTACTTTTGGATATTTGGATAACAAGAGAAAATGTTTCCTTTGTAATTTAAGGTAGTCTACATTGGGGTTTTTTGTCATTTGAAATATTCTGAGGCTATAACAGGTGAATTTTGTTTAATCTTCAAATAAAAAAATTAACTCCAGGGCTATTTTAACTGTGTCGGGAAACACAGAGAGAAAAAAGCTTCCAAAGCCTTTAAAAATTGCATCAGAATTTTACTAGAAGGAAAGCAGACAAGGAGAATGCTGCTCCAAAAAAAATTTTTTTTTATATTGAAGCAAATTCCTACATAGAGTATCACCAGTTTTAGCCTATCAGTGCATTATGATCATTTTTTTCAGAGAGTAAGGATAGTTTTTAGTATTTATGTTATAGTAAGAAAAAAAAATATTCCTCTCACAGAAGGCAAAAAATTTATAAAATCCAATGCCTGTATCTTATAAAAACTAATACTCCCTTAACGGTGCGTAGCATGTATTTATAGCACTGATACAGAAAATTAGGTGGTGTTAAATTGGACTGGTTGCTCAGTGTTCATGATAGAGGTCAGAGCCTGTTGGATAATGCTATAGTATGTTTTGAATATCATTCCATTTTATGTACTGGTGTGTGTGTGTGTGTGTGTGTGTGTGTGTGTGTGTGTTTTAATGAAACTATGTTCTATATGTATATATGAAAATCAGAATCATATTTAAGGATGAATCCAGAGGACTCTCTATTATAATCAAGAACAAGATAAAGATGTCAATTAGCAACCATTATTTTACATTGAACTGTTGTTCCTAGCCTATGCAATTAGATAAGAAAGAGTAAGAAATGAGAGCTATAAATATTGGGAGGAAGGAGGGCATATTTTCTTTTTCAGATATTATGCTATGAAAATCCAAAAGAATATGAAAAACAAAAAGAAAATTCAGTAAGGGTGTTGATGACATAAATTAATACATGGCAACCAATAACTTTTCTTTATCTAGTAATAAGCATAGTAGCTGCTTAAAATTAAATGCCTAGTAATAAATATGATAAGAAATGTATAAAATCTATACGAAGGAAGCATGAAAGCTTCTTAAGCTACATAAAATCCTTTAATAAAATTTTTAATAAAAATCCCTTAATAATAACATGCCTTGATTTGGGACAGGAAATCATTCTTCTGCAGAATTCTGCTTTCCAAACATAAATTCATGAATATAATGTAATCTGTGGAAAAGCACTCTGAGGATTATCTTGTCTTTTCTTTTTGAAAATAAAAAAGGATTGTGAAATTAATCTGGAAATACTGTTAGCCAGGAATAGCATGGACTTTTATGAAAAATAGTAATGTTAGAAGATGATTTCTACCAGATATCAAAATAGTAAGTCCAGGTTGATAGGAATGTTACTGCATGGGTACAGCAGAAAACAGTTCAGTGGAAAGAAAATGGAGAGATATGTGTATGGTGTTTCTCATATGCTAAATATGGGGTATGCTGTGTCATGCAAAACTGGTGTTGGTTCAACAATCTAGAAACTAGGATAAAAATGCAGCTTGATTTTATGTTACTTCTCTTATTAAAATAGATTTTACCAAAATCAAATGCTTCAAGAAAAGAAATTATAAATCTATCAGAAGTATATTTGGTAAAGATTTTACTAACTATAGATAGTATTGACCTCTTCTTCTTTTTATTTTTTTATTAAAATTTTTTTTCAAGTTTATTTATTTATTTTGAGAGAGAGAGCAGGGGAGGGGCAGAGAGAGAGGGAGAGAGAGAATCCCAAGTAGGCTCCTCACTGACAGTGCAGAGCCTGGTGTGGGACTTGAACTCACGAACCATTGAGATCATGACCCAAGCCGAAACCAAGAGTCGGACGCATAACCGACTGAGCCACCCAGGTGCCCCTCGTCTTCTTTTTATAATGACAGGAAATCCAAGTGGTGACAACGGGAAAGACTGATACATCTGAAGACTCAAAAATGTTCTGTATTGGTGGGGGAAAAGCCAAATATATAGCCCTTATTCTATGGGTTATGCCTTCTTTTTTACAATGAAAATAGAAAAACGCAAGTGACCAGATTTGATTGTAGGAAAAACAGAAATTAGCAGTTCACATAAAATTAAATGCCCCAAATCAGTAAACATATCATATACTCTGTGACAAGATGAAAAAGATATCGCCCCAAAAGAGTCACATCCTGCAACCTGTGGATGTTACTTTATATGGCAAAGTCTTTGCAGATGTGATTGAATTAAGGATTTGGGATGGCAAGATTATCCCGGATTATGCAGTTTAGCCCTAAATGCTATAAGGACATGTGTCCTTAGAAGAGGAAGGTGGAGGGAGCATTAACACACACACATACAGAGCACAGACATTGTAAAGACTGAGCAGAGACAGATTTGAAATGTTAGCCTCAAAGACTGGAATTTTGTGGCCATAAACCAAGGAATTCCAGCAGTCACCAGAGGCTGGAAGAGACCAGAAACAGATTCTCTCCTAGAGCCTCTGTAGGGCATGTGGCCCTGCTGATACCTAGTGTTACTGATTTTTGAACTTTTGACCTCTACAACTGTGAGAGAACAACTGTTGTTGTTGCTTTAAGGTACATAGTTTTTGGTAACTTGTTATAGGCGCCACAGTAAACTAATCCATGCTCTACCAAATAAAAATATAAATTAAAATAACAACAACATGTTATTCTGTGCTAATCTCATGGGGAAACATTGAAGACCTTGATGAAATATGGGGATAGAAGAAAAGGGGGGTATTTGTATTCTGTTCCATTGCATTTTCAAAGTATGCACAGAAATAAGTACAACCCTTGGGGCACCTGGGTGGGTCAGTCGGTTAAGTGTCTGCCTTCGGCTCAGGTCATGATCTCGCGGTTTGTGAGTTCAAGACCTGCGTCGGGCTTTGTACTGACAGATCAGAGCCTGGAGCCTGTTTCAGATTCTATGTCTCCCTCTCTGTCTACCCCTCCCCCACTCATGCTCTGTCTCTCTCTGCCTCTCTCTCAAAAATAAATAAACATAAATTAAAAAAAATAAGTACAACCCCTTGATTCATACATTATCTTTGTGGAATTTTTCCTACTAACATATTCAAAAATTGTGAAGAGACACAGGTACCTTGGTATTTCTTGCAGCATCGTTTAGAGTAGCAAATTCTGGAAGTAGCTGTGTCTCTCCAGTAACTAGAAGCACACATTAAACATAGCATGCACATATGTAAGATTATTTTAAATGAGATCCTTTTGTCTCAGTCTCAGCTGAGGTCCTAACATTGAACAACAAAACAATAGCTGCCAAAATGAGGCACTAATCCATTTATGCAGTTCATACAAAGAAGTTATGTGAAAAAAGGTTTTGTAACCCATCGGCCAAACCTGAGACTTATAAAGGAATTTAAACTGAAGTTAAGTAAGGAGAAAATTTTTTTGGAAATTGTTGCAGTAGGACTCATACTTTCTCTTATCTCACCATTACGCTTAGTTCTTGGAAGGAGAAGATGAAGGCCTAGTGAGAGCGGCTTCATTTAAGGAAAGCAGCTGAAGATTTTGAAAAGTGTCCACTGAAGTTTGGGGAACACAGTTCTGGTATATGACTCATACCAGCGAATTCTAAAGAGGCGGTGGGATTACCCAGAGAGAAAAAGGGTCATGGTGGGGACAAATTCCACTTCCACACACAGAATGAGCAAGGCTAGGAGTGTGTTTTCCACAAACTGGTATGTTGATATGTGATCAGAGAGAGAAAAAATGGCTTGAAGCCATCTGAGCAGAGAGTTGGCTCAAAACAGCTATCTGAAAGAGAGCTGGGGCTCCCGTCTAGAGACTCTGGGGTAGCTTACCAGACACCAAGGAACTTAAAGGCCTTTACACACGTTATATGGATGAATTTCTCAGAAATATTTAAAAATCCTCCTGTGAGAGAATAAGCTATTTTTGAACAACTGCCAAACCGAGATTGCTGGCTGAATATATCTGTAACTCTAAACAACTCCCTTCCTCAAATGGTCAGAAATTAATATAGTTAGTTAGGGAATAAAGAGGTGGTTGGCTATGGGAGAGAGAGAGAGTGAGAGAGCAAGCTGATACTCTGCAGATTTCTTGCCTGAAACCCGATCAGGTTGAATCAAGGTGAGCCCTTTGGCGGTTCCTCTTGGGAGGTTCTTCACACAGAACAATTTATTATTCAAGTGAAATGGACATAGCATCCAGAAGGTACCAGAGGACTTTTGTTATTACCATCTGAAAATAAATGGGAAAAGTTATGAAGAGAGTCCACAAAGCAGGTAGGAAGGCACCATGGGAATTCTTGCACCCAATCAACCTGAACCTCTTCAATAAGACTGTTGAGAAAATTACAGAGTAAAGCTGACCAAGATATATACACTCAGGAAAATACACCAAAGATGCGTTTTTAAGTACCAGAATATAAAATGGATATAGAAGAATATGAATAGGTATATTCCATTATGTATTTTTATAAAAATGCTCTTCTCTAATGGAAGCCTTCAGTGAGGAAGACAACGATGAAGAAGGTTCCAATGACGATGCTGACAAACAAGAAGAGGAAAAGGGGAAACAACGAATTGTACCCTTTGCTGCTACAAAATTGTCCCTTGTGCTCTGTGCTTCCACAGGACCAGCTTTACTGCTTCGGCTTTAAGAGCCTGGCCAATAAAAACCAAGGGTTTGTTCAAGCCCTACGTGGATTGAATACCAGGCACTGTTCCCTCTAATCCTTATCAGTGGTTCTTTCCCCAGCCTTGGGTAGTATGTTCTCATATCAATCTGCTGATAGGTTATCAGCCGAATGCTTGAGGTGTGCCCTCTCCAGATCTCTGGAGTTTTCTCTCTATATAGCTAGCTTTCTCCAGTACTCCTTTCTAAGAATAATAGCCACCATGGTCTCACTGGACTCTCAGGTCCATCCCAGGGATGTTATGGGGCCATGCCTAGAAACTGGAAGGCCAGGAAACTCTCTCTAAGGAGTGAGTTCAGGCAATTCTAGGTCTTACCTTGTTTATTTCCCATCTCTCAAAAATCACTATCCTTTGTTGCCTGATGTTCAGTGTTTTGAAATTATTGTCTGTTTTTTTGTTGTTCCAAGTGAGAGGATGAATCCAGTCCCCATTATTCTACATTGGTCAGAACTGTAGCTCTGAGGTCTTTGAAGTAAAATCACCATGGAAAAACCATGATGATATTCTAAACAAACGTAAAAGGAAGTTAAATCAAACGCATGTATCTTCCCTCTCACCCAAGAGGTGTTTAAATGACAGAAAAAAAAAGAAAAACCTCTCTAAAAGTCTGAATTCTTGGTCTTCACCTAGTTAACTCTTCCTTCAGATCTCAGCTCACCCTTTCAAGATTCATTTCCCTCATCTCTCACGTTCAAGGCTCTTTATGCCCACAATTCAAAGCATATACCTCAGTTACAATTTTATATCTTTTTTATTTTTTTAATGTTTATTTTTTGAGAGAGACAGAGTACGAGCAGGGGAGGGGCAGAGAGAGAGAGAGAGAGAGAGAGAGAGGGAGACACAGAATCTGAAGCAAGCTCCAGGCTCTGTCTGAGCTGTCAGCACAGAGCCCGACGCGGGGCTCAAATCAAAGAACCTTGAGATCATGACCTGAGCTGAAGTCAGACGCTTAACGGACTGAACCACCCAAGCGACCCATAATTTTATTTTTGTTAAACAATCATTTGGTTGATCTCCATTTCCCTTCCTAGACTGCAAGTGCTGTGAGGACAGGTGCTTGGGCCTTTTTTACTCACTACTCTCTCCCCAGCGGCTATTTGTTACAGCTCTAGACAACAAGCATCTGTGTCTCCTACATAATTTGAGGTACTGCAGGAAGATCAACATAGATGGAATCACACTGAGGGAGAAATTTGAGCAAAGGGAAATATTTCCTAGGAGTAGGCCATCAAATGTATTTGCTAACATCTTCATAGGAATTTTGAAAAACTATGTATCCTTCCAGCACACATATTTAAGTGGCATTTAAAATTTCAGGGGCACCTGGGTGGCTTGGTCGGTTAAGCATCTGACATCCGCTCAGGTCATGATCTCACGGTCCATGAGTTTGAGCCCCGCGTTGGGCTCTGTGCTGACGGCTCAGAGCCTGGAGCCTGCTTCCGATTCTGTGTCTCCCTCTCTCTCTGACCCTCCCCTGTTCATGCTCTCTCGCTGTCTCAAAAATAAATAAATGTTAAAAAAAAAATTTAAAAAAAATTCAGCATAGTTAGAAATTATTGTGAAGGATGTAATTTCTGATATGCTGTAAAAATTATAATTTAAATTAAAACCATGACATCATTTTCAAACTTGTAACCCATGTCACTTAAATATCATGAGTTTTTACTCATTATCATCCATTGGAAAAAACATGAAAAGATCTTTACTTAGGGATTCTTTATTTTCCTTTTACTTCTTGAAAATTGTCATGATCTCTTTTATGTTTGCACATATTTTGTTGATCACTGTTAATGGAAAATTAACAAAAACTCAGAAATAAGACACTTGAGACTCTAAAGAAGTTCAAGTTGAAGGTAGGTAAAGAGATCTTGTTTTCCTTTTTTATACTGGAGCACTGTTCAAAAGGTTCACTTGAGATTATTTGATTCGTTAGGGGATTGTACCTTTGTTTGTTTTACTATTTATTATTTACTAGGGTCTAGGCTCTATGAAGTTACATCTTAACTTACAGAGATGGTATTCAGTAGAGATGCATTGTTTCTCTCGGATAGAGAAAATAATTCTAATGATTTGTTTTTCCTGTAAGATATTAAACAACTTTGTCTCAAATTTAGCAAATGTCTTTCAGCGTGCCTTTGTTAAACTGACCACATAACCACTGTTTGAATTCTCCTTTGAGCTGGCTTTTCCACATGCTGTTTTCCTAATTATTTCCCTCACTATTGAGTTAAATAAATATTAGACATGTGGACACTTCATAACTTTAACTGTTGAAAGTTATGCCTGTATAATATCCTACCCTAAGTAAGAAAGTGAAAAAACTATATGTACATGGATTGAAATTTTAATGTGTTTTATGCCCCTGGACATAAGAATTTAAGGATTAAACTAGGTCTTGGGGATTTATTTTTGTTATAATGATGGTTAGTATATAATTGGTCAAAACAGTATAAGTACATTATACATTTTTATAATTATCACAAAGTAAAGTTTTATGGAAACTGTACTTCCTCATAAAATAAAATAGGATAGAAATTAGCCTCATTATTCAATATCTGGCAGCTAACATTTTATTTTTTTGTTAATGGGTGGTAGAAGGTATTAAACATTTTACAACATGAAATGAGAATTGAATGTAAAAAGAATAAATATTTCACAGTATGACAAAATAGGTTTAACTTCATTATCAAAAGCTTACACTAAATCTGAATGAAATCACATAAACGTTTTGTCCTTGAATTTTATCTAGTACGTCTTGCAAATGCTGTATCTGAAAGTTCCACTTCCATATGACAGTATTAAGGTCACTAACCAATATTACTTTGGCTACTGGAAGGTAATTTTCTTTCTGGCGGATGAGTTGCCCTTAGGGATGAGTATTGAGAAAAAGCTGAAAAGAGTTTGCTTACATTTATATATGGGGGAAAACATCATTTTGAGCATTCAGGATGTCTTCCTAAAACTTGCCTTACTTTTCTCTCTTGAGACTTTCCTTCAAAGGAGATGTGTTCCCTAACAATAGTCTGATAGAAGAGGGAGTCATGAAATAAAAATTACCTTTACATGTACCATCACACTGTACCACATACCTGAATTCAGAAGATCTCATCCGGGGCAAAATACCAACTTTCTAACAGATGGCTCATAACTGAAATATGTAGAAAACAGGAAAATACAGGAAACTTTACATGTTTAGGCTTTCTTGATTCAAGTTTAAAACAGGCTTTTCCTTGGTTGGCGCCCTGGAGATGTTCATACCCTGAGGCAATGCTCCTTAGTGAGCCTAGGGTTGGGTGAGAATTGCAAAGATGACTCAATATGTAATTCCTATGTAAAGACAGAGGAATTCTGTGAACTCAGCTTCCTCTGTTAAATCAGTTTCAGAGAAATGTACCAATGGAAGGTGACTATTTGGGATTTTATGCCTTTAAAATGATCTATTCATAATTCCATGCACCCAGAAAAGGTTTGGCTAACCTCCAAGGTTGGATAATCTCCAGATAGAAGACTATTCCTCTAAGGCATTCAATGCACTTCAGAACAAAGAAATACAGAATGCAAAATTGTGCAGAGTTTACTAAATTTTTCGAATGATAAGAATTCCCCGGGGCACCTGGGTGGCTCCGTTGGTTGAGCATCCAACTCTTTAGCTCAGGTTATGATCCCAGGGTCATGGGGTGGACCTCTTCAAGGAGGGCTCCATGCTGAGCATGGAGCCTGCTTAAGATTCTCTCTCTCTCTCTCTCTCTCTCTCTCTCTCTCTCTCTCTCTGCCCTCTCCCCCACCCACACACATACACAATCTCTCTCTCTTTCTCTCAAAAGAGAATGAAAAAAAAAAAAGAATTCCCTGATGTTGTCAATAAACCTTCAATTCTACTGCCCTTCCATGGAAATTCTGATTGAATAGGTCTGGAGTGGGACCTTGCAATCTGTAGTTGTAACACATGATGAGGTGATATTTGCCAACATCTGAATCTAATTGAGAAAATTGCCTCAAGGATGTGGTTTGCAAATCTGCCTTCTCAATTACTGATCAAGGACTGCTAAAAAAATAAAAAATTGAAAAAAATAAAAACAAGCAAAATACCAGTTGCCTGGCTTATTTCAATTTAAATAAGACTTTCTAGGTCATAGAGTATAGAAACTTTTTTTTGAGACTATTGTTCAGTGCAGTTTTACGTTCTCAGTAAAATTGAAGGGAATGTACAGATTTATCCTTTATATTCCCTAACCCCTACCCCCACATGCATAACTTCCCCATTGTTAACTTCCTGGACCAGAGTGGTACATTTACTACATTGACCTATCATAATCACCCAAAGTCCATAGTTTACTTAGGGTTCACTCTTGATGTAAATTCTGTGGGTTTAGACAGATGTATAATGACATGTATCCATCATTATGGTATCATACGGGGTATTTTCACTGCCCTAAAAGTCCTCTGTGCGTCACCTGTTCACCCCCTGCCTTCCCCTCCCCAGACCTTGGCAAACAAAGATCTCTTTACTGTCTTCAGAGTTTTACATTTTCCGTAATGCCATATAGATGGAATCATATAGCATATAGCCTTTTCAGATTGACTCTTTCACTTACTAATATGCATTTAGGGTTCATGGCTTGATAGGCCATTTCTTTTTAGCACTGAAAAATATTTTTCTATTGTCTGGATGTGCCACACTTTATTTATCC
Source organism: Panthera pardus (assembly GCF_024362965.1). Taxonomy (NCBI): domain Eukaryota; kingdom Metazoa; phylum Chordata; class Mammalia; order Carnivora; family Felidae; genus Panthera; species Panthera pardus. The sequence continues at coordinate 102,132,340 of NW_026526843.1, forward strand.
ATTCATTTCCTGACCGACATCTTAGTCACTTCCAAGTTTTATATATTACAATTAAAGTTACTATAACATCCATGTGCAGATTTTGGCATGGAAATAAGTTTTCAAGTTCTCACTTCCTTTGGGTAAATACCCAAGAGCATGATTGCTTGATCTTATGTTAAGAGTATGTTTAGTTTTCTAAGACACTGCCTGTCTTCCAAAGTGGTTGTAACATCTTGCATTCCCAGCAGCAGTGGATGAGAGTTCCTGTTGCCCCACATGTGATGTTGTCAGTGTTCTGGATCTTGGCCATTCTAATTGCTGTGTGGTGGTATCTCATTGATGTTTTAATTTGCGTTTCCCTGATGACGTATGATGTGGACCATCTTTTCATGCTTATTTGTGCTCTGTAGAGACATAACTTTTTAAAGTAACTTACATGTTTTAGTAGAAACTCTAGAATGGAGGAAGGTAGCAAACAACTTTACACAGGCCAAATCTGGACCACTGCTTCGTTTTGTAAATGTAGTTTTATTGGAACATAGCCATACCAATTTGTTTATGTATTGTCTATGGCTGCTTTCATGTTACAATGGCATAGTTGAGTAGCTGTGATAGAGACCATATGGCCTGTAAAACCCAAAATATTTACTATCTGGCCCTTTATAGAAAATACTTGCTCACCACTGCCTCAAATTTAGAGCAATCATCATGGTTTTTTAAGAATTGCTCTAGAAAGACCTGGGGTAACTGATTTCTTGTACCCCAACTCAGAGAAACATGGCTCATAGATTCATGTTCTCCTTTAATATTGCACTTCTTTAAGAAGTGAATGGTTTTCCTGGAAAGGGCTCCTAGTAGGGTCTGAGGCAAATGGCACAATGTTTGAGGTAACCCCAGACTTCAAAACACAGACCGGTAATTGTTTATGAGATATTGTAGTCTCCCTTTATTTCTGGTTTCTCTTTCCACAGTTTCACTTTCATGGTTTCAGTTCTCCCCTGGTTAACCACAGTCTGGAAGCAAACTGTCCTCCTGATGAATCATCAGAAAGTCAATAGTAGTTTAATGCTACATCACAATGCATGGCTCATTCACATCACTTCATCTCCTCATGTAGGCATTTTAGCCTCTCAAACCATCAGAAGAAGAAAGGTGAGTACAGTACAATAAGGTGTCTTGAGAGAGACAGAGAGACCATATGCACATAACTTTCATCACACTCTATTGTTATAATTGTTCTATTATTAGTTACTGTGGTTAATCTCTTCCTGTGCCTAATTTATAAATTAAACTTTATCATAGGTATGTATGGATAGGAAGAAACAAAGTATATATAGGGTTTGGTACTATCTGCAGTTTTAAGCATCCACTGGAGGTCTTGGAACGTATTCCCTGCAAGTAAGGGGGAACTACTGTCCATATTTGGAACTGCAATTTTGCTTATAACAAACTAGTATATGAATAAAATCCATTGTCCAAAGGAGAGGAAGTTGATTAACTACTAAGATTTGGAATTAATTAATAGCCAAGTTTCAGATAGCAATGTCAATTTTACAGAAAACAGAGTCTATATGAATAAACTATAATCTTTGCTGAAGCACATAATAGAGGTCTTGCATAAATGGAAACCATTTTCTTATATGGGAAAATTTAATATTGGTTATCATTTTCTCTTACATCAGTGTATAACTCCAGTACAATTCAAAATGATTTTACTTTTATCAATTAAAATAATGGAAAGAGTTATAGAAAAATTAAGACAGAAGAATTTCTAGAGGAAAAAAATCACAAACATAAGAATGAGGAGAGAATTCCTCTCCAGATATCCAGTTATTTTTAATGTCTACAATGGAATGTATTATTGACTCGGGAATAGACAAATCACTGGAAATCCTTAATATATGAAAAGTTACCTTTTTATATCGATTGGAGATTGATTCTCCAATTCTCTCAAATACGATGAAAAGTGTTCGCTTACCACAAGAGTTTGAAAACAACCTTATTAAAAGCTAGATGCTGTAACTTTAGGTTTCCTAAAGTTGGATGATGTGTGACCACATAAAGAAAGATCAACAAAGACCCAGAAATCAATAAATAGCATTTGACTATAACATGGCCAGTCTCACACTATCTAATATGATGCTGGGAAAATCTGTTTGGTATTTATGGAAAAAATAAAAAATAAATCCTGATTCCTGCTTTATCAAATATAAAAAGATGAATTCCAGATGGTTTAGAAAGCTACATATGGAAGACAAAATTATAAAGTCAGTATAGAACAATTTAGGAAAATATAATTGTCAAGTAATTTTGGGTGAGAACTTCTTAAATAAGGCTCAAAAAGCTTCAGTCTAGAGGCCTACAAAAGGATTGATTTTATTACATCAAAATAAAAGTTTTTGTGTTTTTGTTTTCCCAGTGAGAGGCACTGAGAATAAATGTAAGAGACAGAAAAGGTGAAGAAATGATTTTGCAACATCTAAAACTAGTAGTAACATAATCAGAGGATATGAACAGACAAGTCCGTAAAGAGGACACTCAACAGGTGATGGAATAGATGAAAAGATAATCAAACTCATTCATATTAAAAACTGAAATTACAATAACAAGGAGATACCATTTCACATTGGTAAATAAGAAAAATTTGCACACTGCAAGTATTGGTGAGGATGTGGGAAATAGGAATGCTTGCATCCTGCTGTTGGGTATATTGACTATTACAAATCTGGGTATCAATTTGTCAGTACTTAGTCAAATTAAATTTGAATGTACTCTATGACTTAGTGATACCACTGAGTATGTATCTGGAAACAACCTAAATGTCTTCAACAAGTGAATGGATGAACAATTGTGATATATTTGCCAAATGGAAGGATATTTGGATATATGCTGTGTTAGTTTCCTAAGGTCACATGGGAAAGGTTTGGAGAAATTCCTTTTTTCCCTTTTGTCCTGAGTCTTAAAGGTAAAGGGAAGTGTGAAGAGCGAACTCATTGCCAACAATGTACCACAAACTGGGTGACTTAAAAAATAACAATTTATTATATCATTCCAGTCTAATTCTGAAGACTAGAAATCTGAAATCAAGGTATTGGCAGGGCCAACCACCCTCTGAAACATGTAGGGAGACTCTTTTTCTGGTGGTTGCCTTTTCTGATGGTTTCCAGGCAATCTTGGGTGTTAATTGGCTTCTGGATGCATCACTCTAATGGTCCATCATCACATGGCATTCTCCCTGTATGTATCTTCACATAGTCTTCTCTCTGCGATGTCTTTGTTTATGTCCATATTGCTCCATTTTATAAGGACACCAGTCATATTACATTAGGCCCCACTTCGCAGCTGCAGCACTTAAATTTCTGCCTCCATCATCACATGATATCTTCTCTTGCATGTCTATGTGTCTCTCTCATGTCCTCTTTTTTATTTTTCTTTTCTTATTTCTTTTCTTTTCTTTTTTTTTTTGAGAAAGAGAGAGAAAACTCACACACACGCGAGCAGGAGTACCGGCAAAGAGAGGGTCTTAAGCAGGCTCCACACCCAGCATGGAGCCCAACAAGGGGCTCAATCTCAAGACCATGAGATCATGACCTGAGCGGCAATCAAGAGTCGAACGCTTGAACAATTGAGCCACCCAGGCGCTCCTCTCGTGTCTTCATCTTATAAGGATACCAGTCATAGTAGAATACAGCTTGCCCTACTCCAGTATGACCTCATCTTAACTTAAATATTTATATCTGCAATGACTCTATTTCCAAATAAAGTCACATTCTGAGGTACTGGGTGTTAGGACTTCAACCTATCTTTTTAGGAGCCAGAAACTAACCTCTAATACAAGCTTTTATAATGTGGATGAATCTCAAAACCATAATCTGAGTGAAAGAAGCCTGACAAGGAAGAGTATATATTGCATGATCGTATTTCTACGATCTAGGAAATTTAAAATGAATGTATAATAGCATAGAGAGGTTGCCTATGGGTGGGAGGCAGTGTTAAGGGTTAAAAGGAGAGATTATGAAGGGCCATGAAGAAACTTTTGGGGATGATGCATGTGTTAATCACCTTGAGGGTTTCATAGGTATATACATATGTCAAAATTTATCAAATAATGCACCTTAAATATGTGCAGTTTATTAAATGACAATTGTACCTAAATATTTATGTTAAAATAGGTGCAAATTTTCATACTCCTAAAAAAGTATGAAGCATTATGCATTGCAGGATTCTTAATGTTATGTAGGCTTTGAAACTGTGATATAAAGCAAAGAGGTATCATGATGTCTTGACTCACAATTTACTTTATATTTTGCCCCAGGCAGACACATTTGCTATTGGAAGGGAAGTATGTATTGTTTTATCCACATCTCTAAGTAGTACGTAATACTGTTTTCAGTCATACTGTAATGGTCAAAAAGTATATGCCTGGACCAATGATACCACTAATGCATGTCCCCAGGAAAAATTTAAATCAACTCTATTTTCATTAAATTCAAATGAATGCCAGCAGCCAGGCACTTTAATTGTTTTTTTCCTCACAAAGAATGGAGCAGATTTTATTGTGTGAATATTAATGGTAGTCCCGGTCTTGAAATTAATTCTTTTTGCACTCTTCATTGCATATATGAATATTGCATGACAACATTAATGCAACAGTCAGGTAACAGGCCATCTATTGTGTGAACTGTTTGACCATAGTAGCAGGAAAAGAATCTGTTCATAACACCAACCCAGAGAACATTAAATCCTGTTGTTTTAACACAGAGTGCTATTTGGCAATGAGTTTGCTCTTCATACTTCCCTTTATCTTTAAGACTCAGGACAAAAAGAAAGAAAAAGGATTTTCTCCAAACCTCTCCCATGCTCCTTCTGTTTTTTCTTTTTCCCTATTTTGCCCTGATTATTATCCCCTTCCTGATCTTTTTCTCTTCTATTCTATTGAATCTCCTTCCTCTTAAAAAAAAAAAAAAAAAAGTTTATTTCCCCTAACCTAGTAAAATGACAAGAAAATGAAGTATCAAGAAAACTTAGGGGTTTTGTTTTCTTTTAAAAAATTATCTGGCAAGATGGTCTAAAACAGTTATGTCAACATCTTTTCAAACTACCTGTCATTGTTCCCCTTTCCATGATCCGGGTACAATTGTTTATTTTTATCTCAGTGTTCAGAGTTTAGGGTCACACAAGGTATTTGTTGTAGATGAACTTGGTAAATAGATTTAAAGAAAAGAATAGAGAATAAAAATTTTAGATCATATCATCTAATGAATACCATTTATATAGTGACATATTTTACAACCTTAATGATAATCTCACTGGATTAGGGTTTAATAATTTATGTGAGATATAATCATTTTCTGATATCTAAAATATCTAGCAATTTCTAAAATATGCTAAATATATGGAAGAAGGGGGAAACACTCTTCATCCAGCTTTATGCTTTTCTTCACTTTTTGTTTGGTAAGATAGTGTAACCTTTAATTTGTCACCAACCCAAACTAGACTAAAATATTGAAATAACTCAAAGACTCAAAAATGTAATTTCTACTGAGTTTATAGTTCTCTTTGCCAAGTGTATCTTAAAATATCTCTCATATTTAATATATCTTATATAAACAATCCAATTTTCCTTCTAAGAATCCCTTGAATAGGTGTTAGAATTTTTTTTAAGTGTAACTGATTTTTTTTATTCAGCATTAAGTATTTTGGTTTCATATGCAGCTGGTTCTATTTTATTCTGAAGTCTTCCACTTTTCTTTTTTCTAGAGCATCAAAGAGCAGTTACTGAGCTAATTTTCTTATTTTTTCCTAGTTGTATTTCAATCCAACTTGCACAATGTTTCCTTCTTTACTAATCTTGCCTCTTTTCCTTGTTGATCATATGCTGTCAATTTTTTTCATGGGTTTTTTACCGTCATAAAAGCATATACAGTATACATCTATCGTAGAGACCTGTTAAGGTTAAAATGGTAAAAGACCAATGCATGAATGAGTAAATGCCACTTTGTCTGCGAAGCCTGTTCTAGCATCCTGCTTCAAATGCTGGGCAGATTTACTCAGGTCCCCCACTGAGCTCAGTTTGTTCTTATTCTAGGTACAAAGCCTTTCATTATTTAAGGTTTACTTATTTACTTTAAAGAGAGGGAAAGAGAGAGAGCAAGGGAGGGAGGGAGAAGGAGAGAGAGAGAGAGGAAGAGAGAGTCTCAAGCAGGCTCCATGTTCGGCGCAGAGCCCGATGCAGGGCTCGATCCTACAAGTTGGACGCTTAACAGACTGAGCCACCCAGATCCCCCTGCCTTGCATTTTTTGAATTTAGTTTTATATATGTGGATATAGAACTCCTCCTGTAGATAACAAACTTCAAATGGTCTAGGTCTAGGTTTTGCCAATATTTATATGCCTTAATAAATGTTTATTGAATTAATGCAGAAATTCCCCCATGGTCTCCCTTTATACATACCCATTAATAACACATTTTTATTTTTTATGGGATGTTATAAATACATTATTTTAAAATGAATATATTTCCTCTCATTTCATGGAGTTTTAATCAGGAGTTAGGGAGATGCATGTGCTCTGATAGTAAACATAATTTTACAAAATATAGTAACAAAATGTGTCATGAAAATAAGATTTTTTTCTTCCAGAATTTTATTTAAAATGTATAGAAAAGGAAAAGGAATATGTTTCTAGAGAAAATATAAGTAAATATGGCAACGGGCTTCTCAGGTAGTCTACTTTTAATTATTGCTAATTTGGATATGTCATCTCAGAGAAGGAAATATGTAGTACACATGTTTGCAGAAGCAGAACTAACTTATGATACATGTAATACAATGAAAATAATGTATGCATGTGTATGCATGTGTGTGTATATATGCATATATACATACAGTCATACCAATGCATATAAGTCGTGTGATCTGCAATTTTCCAGTGACTCAGTGAACTACAGAAGTTAATCGTACTGTGATATGACGAGTGTAGTGTAATTTTGAATTACCATTTGCTTACCATGCGCTTGAATAAAGAATATGAATGTAGCCATATAGACATACATTATTTTTCTTCTTATCCACCCTGAGAAGATAATAAGGTACTGTTTTACACATACATGCAATATCTACTACTATTTTTTCACAATCTTTTTTTCCACACGAACTTCCCTCTCACCCACTGTAGTTTAGATGTGACAAGGATTCCTTTGGGGCTTTGGATTTTTTCAGAAAGCACAGTGGTCGTTTGTATTCTCTTGTCCCAACCTTCCACTCGAGGATAGAAGTGAGTTGTTCTTATTCACTCCACAATCCCTTTTCTGGTCCCTTATCTCAGATTAAAGATGAGGCTTAGATTCCCCTTTGGACTGGTTGCCTTATTTTTATTGTTATTTGTTCTGTCTTTTTAATACTTTTTAAGTCTTAGGAACCAGATCATGCTTAAATGTGGACAAATGGGTTTGAAATGCCTGTCTGTAGAGGCTGGATCTAGAACACATCAGTTCTGTAGCCAATGGAGGAAAACACTAAATGATTCCTAGGTCAGCCTAGATCATGATGCCACCTAACAGCTGCTCCAAAAGAATAATCAGCATCATAACCAATTATTCTGTTTTAAAATGATTATTAAATTGTCATGTTAATACAGGACAACCTCTAATTTCAGTTTTTGTTCGTTGTTTATATGAAGAAGGGGAACTGATACTTACTGGTCGTCTAATATGAAACATGATCTGTGCTTAGAAGTGATGCATGGGAAGATCTGTAGACTATTTTGTGAAACATTTCAATAGAAATAAACAGCTCTGGCATGTGAGCTGACACTTTACTTTTCATATGCTCCAGGTGTGTCTTTACCCCAGCCTCACCTCTCCTAGTCAGTGCTAGACTGAGATCCCCTGATCCCTGATTGTCACTGGTGGCCCAACTCTCCCTTTGTCCTTTGTGCAGAGAAAGAGAAAGAGAAGTCTTGGGATATACACCACTTATGGCACATTTTGGATTCAGATGACAATAGATATGCTCAGAGATGCACTTTCCTCTGAGCTGTGCTCTGAGCACTGTCACTTCTGCCTCAGGACTGATGTTTGATCAGACCGTATTCATCAATGAGCGAACATATCCCTCAATTCTCTGGTGTTCTTGGTCAAACATTTTGGACTTGGTAAGGAGTAGTGCAACCTCTACGTAGACTAGTGAATTCTAGAAAGTTGTTACTACCCAAGAAGTTCCCATAAGAATGAATAACCAGAACATTTCAGAGCCAAACTGAATGGCAGGACACTTTACAAGAGTTCTGACCCAAATAGGGTAAAACTGAGTGCACTTGTTTCTTAGTGACTCAGTATTACTGCCCTAAAACACAGACACTTTTGGTTTGAAGGTTGATTTCATTTGTTATTTCTTTCAACTTTATATTTAACTCATGGAAATTTTTTTAATGAAATTTATTGTCAAATTGGTTTCCATACAACACCCAGTGCACATCCCAACAGGTGCCCTCCTCAATACCCATTACCCACTCACACCTCCCTTCCACTCCCCATAAACCCTCAGTTTATTTTCAGTTTTTAGGAGTCTCTTATGTTTTGGCTCCCTCCCACTCTAACCATTTGTTTTCCTTCCCCTCCGCCATGGTCTTCTGTTAAGTTTCTCAGGATCCACAAAGGAGTAAAAACATATGGAATCTGTCCTTCTCTGTATGACTTATTTCACTTAGCATAACACTCTCCAGTTCCATTCATGTTGCTACAAAAGGCCATATTTCATTCTTTCTCATTGCCATGTAGTATTCCATTGTGTATATAAACCACAACTTCTTTATCCATTCGTCAGTTGATGGACATTTAGGCTCTTTCCATAATTTAGCTGTTGTTGAGAATTCTGCTATAAACATTGGGGTACAAGTGCCCCTGTGAATCAGTACTCCTGTATCCCTTGGGTAAATTCCTAGCAGTGCTATTGCTGAGTCATAGGGTAGGTCTATTTTTAATTTTTTTGAGGAACCTCCACACTGTTTTCCAGAGTGGCTGCACCAATTTGCATTCCCACCAACAGTGCAAGAGGGTTCCCGTTTCTCCACATCCTCTCCAGCATCTATAGTTTCCTCTTTTGTTCATTTTAGCCACTCTGACTGGTGTGAGGTGATATGTGAGTGTGGTTTTGATTTGTATTTCCCTGATGAGGCGCAACATTGGGCATCCTTTCATGTGCCTGTTGACCATGCAGATGTCTTCTTTAGAGAAGTGTCTATTCATGTTTTCTGCCCATTTCTTCACTGGGTTATTTGGTTTTCAGGTGTGGAGTTTGGTGAGCTCTTTATAGATTTTGGATACTAGCCCTTTGTCCGATATGTCATTTGCAAATATCTTTTCCCATTCTGCTGGTTGCCTTTTAGTTTTGTTGATTGTTTCCTTTGCTGTGCAGAAGCTTTTTATCTTCATGAGGTCCCAATAGTTCATTTCTGCTTTGAATTCCCTTGCCTTTGGGGATGTGTCAAGTAAGAAATTGCTGTGGCTGAGGTCAGAGAGGTTTTTCCATGCTTTCTCCTCTAGGGTTTTGATGGTTTCCTGTCTCACATTCGGTCCTTTATCTATTTTGAGTTTGTTTTTGTGAATGGTGTGAGAAAGTGGCCTAATTTCATCCTTCTGCATGTTGCTGTCCAGTTCTCCCAGCACCATTTGTTAAAGAGACTATTTTCCATTGGATATACTTTCCTGCTTTGTCAAAGATTAGTTGGCCATACTTTTGTGGGTCCAGTTCTGGGGTTTCTATTCTATTCCATTGGTCTATGTGTCTGTTTTTGTGCCAATACCATGCTGTCTTGATGATGACAGCTTTGTAGTAGAGGCTAAAGTCTGGGATTGGGATGCCTCCTGCTTTGGTCTTCTTCTTCAAAATTACTTGGCTATTCGTGGCCTTTGTGGTTCCATACAAATTCTAAGATTCTTGTTCTAGTTTCGAGAAGAATGCTGGTGCAATTTTGATTGGGATTGCATTGAATGTGTAGATAGCTTTGGGTAGTATTGACATTTTGACAATATTTATTCTTCCAATCCATGAGCACAGAATGTTTTTCCATTTCTTTATATCTTCTTCCATTTCCTTCATAAGCTTTCTATAGTTTTGAGCATACAGATCTTTTACATCTTTGGTTAGGTTTATTCCTAGGTATTTTATGCTTCTTGGTACAATTGTGAATGGGATCAGTTTCTTTATTTGTCTTTCTGTTGCTTCATTATTAGCATATAAGAATGCAACTGATTTCTGTACATTGATTTTGTATCCTGCGACTTTGCTAAATTCATCTATCAGTTCTAGCACACTTGGTGGAGTCTATCGGGTTTTCCATGTATAATATCATGTCATCTGCAAAAAGTGAAAGCTTAACTTCATCTTTCCCAATTTTGATGCCTTTGATTTCCTTTTGTTCTCCGATTGCTGATGCTAGAACCTCCAACACTATATTAAACAACAGCGGTGAGAGTGGACATCCCTGTCGTGTTCCTGATCTCAGGGAAAAAGCTCTCAGTTTTTCCCCATTGAGGTTATTACCTGCGGGCTTTTCATAAATGGCTTTTATGATGTTTAAGTATGTTTCTTCTATCCCAACTTTTTCGAGGATTTTTATTAAGAAAGGATGCTGAACTTTGTCAAATGCTTTCTCTGCATCGATTGACAGGATCATATGGTTCTTATCTTTTCTTTTATTAATGTGATGTATCACATTGATTGATTTGTGAATGTTGAACCAGCCCTGCAGCCCAGGAATGAATCCCACTTGATCATGGTGAATAATTCTTTTCATATGCTATTGAATTCAATTTGTTAGTATCTTATTGAGAAATTTTGCATCCATGTTCATCAGGGATATTGGCCTGTAATTCTCCTTTTTGCGGGGTCTCTGTCTGGTTTAGGAATCAAAGTAATACTGGCTTCATAGAATGAGTCTGGAAGTTTTCCTTCCCTTTCTATTTTTTGGAATAGCTTCAGAAGGATAGGTATTATCTGCTTTAAACGTCTGGTAGAACTCCCCTGGGAAGCCATCTGGTCCTGGACTCTTATTTGTTGGGAGATTTTTGATGACTGATTCAATTTCTTCACTGGTTATGGGTCTTTTCAAGCTTTCTATTTCCTCCTATTTGAGTTTTGGAAGTGTATGGGTGTTTAAGAATTTGTCCATTTCTTCCAGGTTGTCCAATTTGTTGACATATAATTTTTCATAGTATTCCCTGATAATTGTTTGTATCTCTGAGGGATTGGTTGTCATAATTCCATTTTCATTCATGATTTTATCTATTGGGGTCATCTCCCTTTTCTTTTTGAGAAGCCTGGTTAGAGGTTTATCAATTTTGTTTATTTTTTCAAAAAACCAACTCTTGGTTTCGTTGATCTGCTCTACAGTTTTTTTAGATTCTATATTGTTTATTTCTGCTCTGATCTTTATTATTTCTCTTCTTCTGCTGGGTTTAGGCTGCCTTTGCTGTTCTGCTTCTATTTCCTTTAGGTGTGCTGTTAGATTTTATATTTGGGATTTTTCTTATTTCTTGAGATAGAAATGGATTGCAATGTATTTTCCTCTCAGGACTGCCTTCGCTGCGTCCCAAAGCATTTGGATTGTTGTATTTTCATTTTCATTTGTTTCCATATATTTTTTAATTTCTTCTCTAATTGCCTGGTCGACCCACTCATTCTTTAGTAGGGTGTTCTTTAACCTCCATGCTTTTGGAGGTTTTCCAGACTTTTTCCTGTGGTTGATTTCAAGCTTCATAGCATTGTGGTCTGAAAGTATGCATGGTATGATCTCAATTCTTGTATACTTAGGAAGGGCTGTTTTGTGACCCAGTATGTGATCTATCTTGGAGAAGGTTCCATGTGCACTCGAGAAGAAAGTATATTCTGTTGCTTTGGGATGCAGAGTTCTAAATATATCTGTCAAGTCCATCTGATCCAATGTATCATTCAGGGCCCTTGTTTCTTTACTGATCTTGTGTCTAGATGATCTATCCAGTGTTGTAAGTGGAGTATTAAAGTCCCCTGCAATTACCACATTCTTACCAATAAGGTTGCTTATGTTTGTGATGAATTGTTTTATATATTTGGGGGCTTCTGTATTCGGCGCATAGACATTTATAATTGTTAGCTCTTCCTGATGGATAGACCCTGTAACAATTATATAATGCCCTTCTTCATCTCTTGTTACAGCCTTTAATTTAAAGTCCAGTTTGTCTGATATAAGTATGGCTACTCCAGCTTTCTTTTGGCTTCCAGTAGCATGATAAATAGTTCTCCATCCCCTCACTCTCAATCTAAAGGTGCCCTCAGGTCTAAAATGAGTCTCTTGTAGACAGCAAATAGATGGGTCTTGTTTTTTTATCCATTCTGATACCCTATGTCTTTTGGTTGGCGCATTTAGTCCATTTACATTCAGTGTTATTATAGAAAGATACAGGTTTAGAGTCATTGTGATGTCTGTAGGTTTCATGCTTGCAGTGATGTCTCTGGTACTTTGTCTCACAGGATCCCCCTTAGGATCTCTTGTAGGGCTGGTTTAGTGGTGATGAATTCCTTCAGTTTTTGTTTGGGAAGACCTTTATCTCTCCTTCTATTCTAAATGGCAGACTTCCTGGATAAAGGATTCTCAGCTGCATTTTTTTTCTGTTCATCACATTGAAGATTTCCTGCCATTCCTTTCTGGCCTGCCAAGTTTCAGTAGACAGATTTGTCACGACTCTTATCGATCTCCCTTTATATGTTAGACCATGTTTATCCCTAGCTGCTTTCAGAATTCTCTCTTTATCCTTGTATTTTGCCAGTTTCACTATGATATGTCATGCAGAAGATCAATTCAAGTTATGTCTGAAGGGAGTTCTCTGTGCCTCTTGGATTTCAATGCCTTTTTCTTTCCCCAGTTCAGGGGAGTTCTCAGCTATGATTTCTTCAAGTGCACCTTCAGCACCTTTCCCTCTCTCTTACTCCTCTGGAATCCCAATTATGCATATATTATTTTGTTTAATTATGTCACTTAGTTTTCTAATCTCCCCTCATACTCCTGGATTTTTTTATCTCTCTTTTCCTCAGCTTCTTCTTTTTCCATAATTTTATCTTCTAATTCACCTATTCTCCTCTCTGCCTCTTCAATCCGAGCTGTGGTGGCCTCCATTTTATTTTGCAGCTCATTTATACCATTTTTTAGCTCCTCCTGACTGTTACTTAGTCCCTTGATCTCTGTAGTAATAGATTCTCTGTTGTCCTCTATTCTTTTTTCAAGCCCAGCGATTAATTTTGTGACTATTACTTTAAATTCATTTTCTGTTATATTGTTTAAATCGTTTTTGATCAGTTCATTAGCTGTCGCTACTTCCTGGAGTTTCTTTTGAGGAGAATTCTTCAGTTTCGTCCTTTTGGATAGTCCCTGGAGTGGCGTGGAACTGCAGGGCACTTCCCCTGTGCTGTCTGGAGTAACTTGCATTGGTGGGCGGGGCCGCAGTCAGACCTGATGTCTTCCCCCAGCCCACCCCTGGGGCCACAGTCAGACTGGTGTGTACCTTATCTTCCCCTCTCCCAGGGGCAGGACTCACTGTGGCGTGGTGTTGCCTCTGTCTGGGCTACTTGCACACTGCCAGTCTTGTGGTACTGCTTCGATGGGATCTGGCGTATTAGCAGGGGTGGATCCGCAAGGTGCACAGGTGCTGGAGGGGCAGGCTCAGCTCACTTTGCCTCTGGTGGTCCACCTCAGGAAGGGGCCCTGCAGCACCAGAAGGGAGGCAGAACTATCGGAGGGATGGATCCACAGAAGCATAGTGTTGGGTGTTTGCGCTGTGCAAGCAAGTTCGTGACAGGAACTGGTTCCCTTTGGGATTTTGGCTGGGGGATGGGTGAGGGAGATGGCGTTTCCCAGCACCTTTGTTCCCCCGCCAAGCTGAGCTCTTTCCCCCAGGGCTCAACAACTCTCCCTCCCGCTCTCCGAGCAGAGCTGTTGACTTATAACATTTCAGATGTTAAGTCCTACTGGCTGTCAGAATATACTCCATCCAGCCCCTCTGCTTTTGGAAGCCAGACTCGGGGGCTCTGCCTTGCCAGGTGGGCTGGCTCCCCCTCCACCTCCCTGGCTCCCTCCTGCCAGTCCATGTAGTGGACACCGCCTCTCCGCCCTTCCTACCCTCTTCCGTGGGCCTCTCGTCTACGCTTGGCTCCGGAGAGACCATTCTGCTAGTCTTCTGGTGGTTTTCTGGGTAAATTAGGCAGATGTGGGTGGAATTTAAGCGATCAGCAGGATGCGGTGAGCCCAGCATCCTCCTATGCCGCCATCTTCCCGGGCACCTCATGGAAATTTTCAACTGGTGTATTTTGAAGTAAACTTCAGCTCCTTTCTGTATTTTTTAAAAATTTAATTATGTCAACATAACTGGGATGAACTGCCCTGCTCCTGTAGAGATTGCATACAGGAATATGCTGTTTCTTGCTGTGCACAGTCCAACCAGTGCCTCCATAAACAAATTCTTATAGGAATTTAAGAAGAACAGAGTTACTGGGGTGCCGGGGTGGCTCAGTTGGTTAAGCTTCTGATTTTGGCCGACTTCATGATATTACATTTTGTGAGTTCGAGCCCTGCATTGTGCTCTACACGGACAGTGCCAAGCTTTCTTGGGATTCTCTGTCCCTCCTCTACTCTCTCTCTCTCTCTCACAAATAAATAAACTTAAAAAAAAAAAAAGAAGAAGAGGGGAGTTACCACCATCATGAGTGTGTGTGAAGCAGTTTACCACACTGCCATTTTGGAGAAATCCAGCCAGATTTTGATAAGTAGTTAAAACTCATAAAAAAGAAATATCATGAAGATCCTGCATCTTGTATTGCAATGGACTATGCCACAGGTATTGGGAGAACTCCCGTGATTATTGCCTGAGCATTAAATGAAGGTAGAATGAAATACAAGGATTCAGTACAATTCATAAAACAAAAGCAATGCGGAGCTTTTAACAGTGAGAAACTTTTGTATCAGGAGAATTTTCATCCTACAGTATACTTGCACCTCAGAAATGCCAGATCCAACTATTCCTTTCAGTGAAAGGCTGCTGCCTGATGCTCTGGCCTTGGATGTGAAACTTGAGACAAAACCTTATTGTATTTATGTATTTATTTTTTATATTAGCCAACATGGGCTCTGGTGAATCCTATGTCAAATGAAGCTTCTATAGGAACACTGAAAAGCAGTTTTAGCAGGCCACAAACTTGCCAGAATTAGAGCCTCTGTATATTTGATCTTATTTTCACACTTAGTGAAAGAGTCTAGGTCTTCAATATTTAAAATGTGTTTTCCATTTGTATCAATTGTATCTTATCAATGTATAAGAAATCTAGAGTAATGAGGTATGAGGTATGAGAATACCCAGCGCAATACTTGTACATCTGTAGTCTCAAGTAGTTCTTAGGTGATTTATTCCTTCAGTCACTTAAAACATTGAAGGTAGGACCTGTATGGTCACCTGCTCACTTATATTTAGATCTTCCACGTTCAAACTTACATATAGTAGAGTTTGTACAACCATTACTTCTGCTGAATTCATACAAAGTCTTAAGTGAATTTTAATTTGTTTCTATAAATTTAATTTTTCTTCTATAACAGTTACACAACTATAGAATTATATCACATGAGCATTGCTACTAAAATTACAAAAAGAAAGATGATGGATTCTGGAGTTGTATATTCTTTTTCTGATATGTTAGTATTTTAGAAAATAATTACATTGAATTAAGATGACAATAAAATTGAATCTCTCTAATTTTGTCTTCAGAAATTTGTATCCTCTTCTGATCGAGTCATTAGCTATTATTTTATCTTGACATAACTCTTAATTATGTTTAAGATTATTTTCAAGTATCAGCAAGTTTAGAGCAGATAATTCTCTGTCTTTCTGTCTCTCTCTCTCTCTCTCACGTACACTACTCACTCCTTTAAAATATTTTTGCCAAGTCATAACACCATTGCGGTCTATATTTAAACTGATAGATGGTTTTATTCCAGTGCTGTATATATGTATATATGTATACGTATATACATATATAATGTGCTATAACTCAAAGACAAGTTCAATATTTTGAAAGACAAGTTCAGTGTTTTGTTTTATTTTTGAACTACACAAGGATTGCCTGTTTATAATACATGAGCTGTAGAGCTTGAAAATGCCTTATGGAAAGCATTACCCTGAGGAGCATAAACTGTTCTACTCCTTCTTTCACAAGTGTAAGCGCTGTGATCAAAGCCAGCAATTATCTTTCCTTAATAACAGCTGTAAAGGGCCTTTTTGTTACCATATTGGTGCTTACTAAGTTGATCTTGGTTTTATTGAGTACCAAAATTTGAATATCTTAGTGCCTCTTCATATTGGTATATTATACAATTACAGGTCTAGAAGTAGTTCTTCCTAAGGAAAAGTTTAATGAAATTTTTGTAACTATCAATTTATAGAAATTAAGTCATATGTAAATTTAACAAGTTTATTGGTATTTCCTACAGTTGCTTTATTGAAAAACATGGTCACAGTGATTAAATGAGCAAACATAATGGTCATACCATGCAATATTGATTGCCTGTTATTGCACGTAACACATACTTAAACAGAAGGAGAACGTGTAAGCACCATCACTGTGAAACTGTTTACTGCTTTATGGTCTGAGTTTACATAAACTGAGATGGGTCTTTCTATAAAGGACAAGTCAGCCTGCCTCTATATCTATAGTGTATGCTTTATTTACTTTCTGGGTTAAATATCACCAAGCATTTACTAATCAAAGTGCAAGTTAACATAAAGCCCTGAGAAGCCATCATATTAAATTCAAATTAATGAAGTTGATGTATATCCCTCCCTTTGGGCTCTCAGGTTTTTTTAAGGATTATTTTTTTCCCAATCACCTTATTGAAATACAACTCACATATCAGACAACTCATGTATTTAATGTGCACAGTTTGGGGCGCCTGGGTGATTCAGTTCATTGAGCGTCTGACTTTGGCTTGGGTCATGATCTCTCAGTTCATGGGTTTGAGCCCTGCGTCAGGCTCTGTGCTGACAGCTCAGAGCCTGGAGCCTGCTTCGGATCTGTGTCTCCCTCTCTCTGCCCCTCCCCATTCACGCTCTATCTCTCAAAAATAAACATTAAAAAATAATAAAGTAAAATAAAATAAACATTCACAAAATTTAATGTGTATAATTCAATGGTTTTTGGTACAGTCACAGAATTGTACACTCATCACAATAAATTTCAAGATATTTTCATCACCTCAAAAAGAAAACCTATATTCTTTACCTATCATCCCTTAGTGCCCCAACCGTAAGCATCCATCATTCTACTTCTATCTCTATATATTTGTTAGTCTAGATCTTTCACATAAAAAGAATCATACAGCACGTGGCCTTTTGTGACTGGCTTTCTTCACTTAGCCTAATGTTTGCAACATTTATCCATGTAGCATCTATCAGTACTTCATTCCTTCTTATAGCCAAATAGTATTCCATTGTATGAATATACCACAGTTTTGTTTGCCTGTTCATTAGCTGATGAATACTGGGTTGCTTTTACCATTTGTCTGTTACGCATAATGATGCTGTGAACGATTATGTGCAAATTTTTGTGTGTACACATATTTTCATTTTTCTACAATATAAACCTAGGAATGAAAATGCTGATAACTCCATGTCTACTTTTTTGAGGACACTGCTTTCCAAAGTGACCACATCATTTTGCATTACCCCTAGTAGTGAACGAGGGTTTTAGTTTCTCTACATCATCGCAATATTTGTTATTATCTGACCCTTTGTTTATAGTCATCCTACCGGGTGTGAAGCATCTCACTGGTTTCTGACCACTAATGATATTGAGCATCTTTTCATGGTTTATTGGCCATTTCTATATCTTCTTTGGAAAATGTCTATTCAGATTCTTTGTCCATTTTTTATTTGGGTTATTTGTCTTTTTATTATTGAGTCCTAAGTATTATTTTAAAATTTTTACTTAAACTTTGTTTTTTGCCCGATTAATCTTATCTTTATATTTTTCCAGCTTTGTTGAAATATGATTGACAAATAAAACTTGTATATAGATTGTATGGTGTTAAAGTATACAATGTGATGATTTAATATACTTAAGCATGTATATATATATACATATATATTTGCACATGTATACACCCATTCAATGGGTGAGTTGTTTAATATGTGAATTATATTTCAAGAAAGCTATTAGAAGAAACTAATCCTTAAAAAAACGAAGAGCCCAAATAGAGGGATATGCCTCAACTTCATTAATTCGAATTAATATGATGGTTTCTTCAGGTTTGAAATACATACACATTGTGAAATGATTATCACAATCAAGTTGATTAACACATCCATCACCTCATAGTTATCTTGTGTTGTGTGTGTGTGTGTTTGTGTGTATGTGTGGTGAGACCACTTAAGATTTACCCTTCTAGCAAGTTTCAGGTATACAATACAGTACTACCTGTGATCACCATGCTGTACATTAGATCCCCGGCATATATTTGTCTTATAACTGCAAGTGTGTACCCTTTACCAACATTTCCACATTTTCCCCACCCTCAGCCTTGGCAACCTTCATTCTACTGTCTGCTTTTGTTTGAGTTTTTTAAATTCCACATATAAATGAGATCATACAGTTTTTGTCATTCTGTGTCTGCCTTATTTCGCTTAGCATAATGTCCTCTGGCATGATATTGTGTTTTATATTAAGAAATATATCTATTTAGTCTTTATCCTCTTTCTGGCACAGAACTTGTAAAACTCTTGGAATTTCCTAAGTGAGGAGACCTTTAGAGGTGTCTTTTGTTATGTTAATGAGGTGGCAATTGACACCTAAGGCTGGGGGCTGGTTGCCAGTGCAGCCAAATTTAAAGGGCTGGAGGGAAGAGAACTTGAGATTGAATTTAGACACCAATGGTCAATGATTTAATCAATTGTGCATATATGATTAAGTCTCTATAAAAAAAATCAAAAGGGCAGGGTTTGGGGAGCTTCTGGATTGGAGAACACCTGGAGGTGCTGGTAAGAGTGTTGCCTGGAGACAGCATGGCAGCTCCACGCTTGCCTTGCCCTGTGTATCTCTTCCATCTGGCTGTTCCTGAGTTCTAGCCTTTTCTAACACACTGGTCATCTGGTAAGTAAAATATTTCCTGAGTTCTGTGAGCCCCTCTAGCAATTAATCAAACCCAAGCAAGGAGGGGGTCATGGGAACCTCTGCTTTATACCCAGTTGGTTAGGAGCACAGATGAAAACCTGAGGCTTATGACTGCCTTCTGAAGTGTGTGTGTGTAGTCTTGTGGAACAGAGCCCTTTACCTGTGGAATTTCATGCTACCTCTGTGTAGTTAATGTTAGAACTGAGCTGAATTCTTGGACACCCTGCTGCTATTTGACAATTGTTTGTTGGTGTGTGGAAGCCTCCACACACACATGTTGGAATTGAGTCCGGGAACTCAAAAGATCTAGGTAACTGCCTGCTGCAGTTTAGATCCTAGGGACAAGTCCCTTATCAGATATATGATATCCAAATATTTTCTTCCATTTGTAGGTTGCCTTTTTGTGTTCTTTATAATGTTGTTTAATATTTTTAATTTTATGAAGTCCAATTTATCTATTTTTTTTGTTTTAATGCTTTTGCTTTTGGTATCATATCTAACAATCTATTGCCAAATTCAAGGTTATAAAGATTTGCCTATATGCTTTCTTTTATGAGTTTTAAAGTTTTGACTTTCACATCTAGGTTATTGATTTATTTTAAATTATTTTTTGTATATCATTTGAGGAAAAAGTGTATCTTCATTCTTTTCTGTTGTACTATTCAGCTGTTCCAGCAACATTTGTTGGAAAGGCTATTTTTTCTCCATTGAATGATCTTTACTGGAAAACATAGTTATTTTTAGTGAACATGTTTTACTTAACTTGTCGTGAAACTATTATTGCTATTTTTATTAAATAAGTAGTTACACAATTTCTTACTTTTTATTTTTACATCATTAATGGTAGATACAACCTATAAACAAAATATCTTGTAGATGTCTTGCAATTTTGAGTGTAAAGAGGTACTGAAAACAAAATGGTTAAGAACTGTCGGTTCAGATTATGGCAGAGACAGCAGAGTTCTGGAACCAACAGCTGCAGCAAAGGTTTTCAGATTATGGCAGAGGTAATGTGGTTTGAGAACTGACTGACATCTGGAGTTGTAGATTCCCTTTTTGAGAGGCAACTTCCTAATTCTGAATGACTGATCTTGACAAGTTCAGAAGCCTCCTTGTTGGTCCATTTCTGTTCATGGCTCTGAGGTTCAACCATTTCATATTTTTCAGCCTGGTCAATTATTCAGTGATACATTTAATACTGTGCACTTAACTTTCTCTTCTAAAATAGCCAGAATGGATTATCTTCTCTGGCAAAGAACTAGGAACCACATAAAAGAAGCAGCAGATTTTCAAATAAATCGAATAGAAATTCTAAAACCAAATAAGACTCCAAGAACCTTGGAGAGAAAAAAAAAAGTACAGAAGAGAAGGTAAGGGTAAGATACATAGGATATAGCAAGAACTTCCAACGTTATTTTAATTAGAGTCCCAGAAGCAGGAAAATAAATGTTAGACCAAAAGAAATATTTGAAGATATAATGGCAGACAATATTATAAATTGGTAAGAAACTCTTACAAAGTCCCAGTAGCATATATACATTGGTTAGACAGTAATTTAACAGAAACAATGGAAACTTGAACCCAGTGAAATGACACATTTAGATAGGTGAATGAAAGTATCCTACTAAGATTTCACTTTGTATTTCCCCAAAGAATAATGATATTTGGAAACTTTATATACTTACCAGCTTTTTAGACCTCTTCTGTGAGGTGCCTCTTCAAGTCTTTTGTTCATTTTTAAAGTTAGGTTTTCTTTCATATACTTATTTATTTGAGGAGGACTTGCAGAATACAGTCTTCTCAAGCAGGCATTGACAACTTATAAAAGGTGGCCATACAGTGGATCGTGAAGCAAATCTCAACAAATCTCAAGGAACTGAAAACATTCAGAGCTTCTTTCTCTCTCTTTTCTCTATAGAGCTGTCTTCGAAATCTATAAAAAGATAGGTAGTCCTTGCAATATGTGAGATAAACTTTAATTATAAATTATAAAAGAGGGGTGCCTGGGTGGCTTAGTCAGTTGAGGGTCCAACGGGCTCAGGTCATGATCTCACATTTCGTGAGTTCGAGCCCCACATCAGACTCACTGCTGTCAGCCTGTCAGCGCAGAGCCCGCTTTGGATCCTCTGTCCCCTTCTCTCTTTACCCGTCTCCAGCTTGCACCCTCTCTCTCAAAAAATAAATAAAACATTAAAAAAACATTAAAAAAATAAAATTTAAAATTACCCATTAGGTCAAAAGCAAGATTACAATGGATATTACCATTTCAATAAAGAATTGTACTGCTAATGATGATCATAATGAAATTATAGGGAAAATAGATCATTGCCAAGAACAGTAAACTCAAAAGCAGAACAAAGAAAAATAATAATATACAATGTGAGATAATCATTTATGCCAGAATTGGTTGACTATATCAGAGAGCTAATCAGAAAAATGAAGAGATAAGACAGAATAACTATAAGCCATAAAGATAGAATCATCTTTACAAAATCAGTAGATATCAAAAGAGATCATGTAATGATAATATGAACAACTCTATTTGAGCTGCTATACAGGATACTACAGACTGGATGGCTTATCAGCAATGCTACAACAGGACACCATAGACTGAGTGACTTATAAACAACAGAAATTCTGAAGACTGGGAAGTCCAAGGTCAAGGTGCTGGGGTATTCAGTGTCTGGTGAGAGTCTGCTTCCTGGTTCTCAGATAATTATCTTTTCTCTGTCCCCTCACAGGGGAGCTCTCTGGCCTTTTCTTATAAGGACTGTAATCCCATTCATGAGAGCTGTACCCTCAAGACCTAATCACCTCCCAAATGCCCCATCTCCTAACATCATCACATTGGGAACTAGGCTTCAGTATGAATTTAGGGGACACCCAAACTGTATACCATGAAACTGGGAAATTTTTATGAAGTTGCCAAATTACAAAACAAAAACAAAATAAAACTGACTGAATAGTTATATAACTATTAAATAAATTGAATAAATTATTAAAATTATTTTCCAAAGAAAACTTCTATCCCAGTTGGCTTCACTGGAGAATTATAATAAACATTGGAGGAGAAAATCAAAACAATTTATACAGATCTTTCCAGGAAACAGACATAGTTGGAACAATCACCACTATTATGGAAAATAATACTTTTCTGTAAGCACAGGGAATTCTCTTGTCTTTCTCCCAGCTCATCTAAAAGGGTTGGGGTAACTCCATTTTTCTTGAAGTATTGCTTCACTGACATTCTGTTCTAGAGCATGGCTTTGAAAATATTCTCCATTACACTTTGGAGAAATAAGAAAATGAGAAACAGTTTATGCTCTTTTTTATCCTTTATTCAATCCAGACTGATTATTATTTTTTTTTGTTTGGATTTACTATTGAGGGTTTTTTGTACTGTATGTAGTGCTAACACTTGTACACTCACTCTGTAATGCCAGGACAATACAAATGTATTGAAATGTTAATTTCAATTTACTTTTGATTCCCTAGTCAAATTCAGCCAACAAAATATTGAGCCCACTAATAAAAAGAATTCTCTAAGTCATTTTTGCTTTGGACATTCTTATATAAGAAATAGGAAAAAATAGTCTACGGCCATACCACCCTGAACGCACCCGATCTCATCTGATCTCGGAAGCTAAGCAGGGTCGGACCTGGTTAGTACTTGGATGGGAGAAATAGGAAAAAATAAAATAACCTGATAATTTAGAAATGTATCACCAGGGTTCCTATTGTAAGATCTGACAGGATCGTTTTGTCCTGTTTTTAAGCCATTGTGGTTTAAGTAGTAAAATTTAATAATGAACATAAAAAGGTTTTCATAGTTATCTGAGAAAATAGTTGTAGCTAATAAGGGACTGACACGAAAAGAATTGCTTGCTATTTGCCAGTATAACCAATGATAAACACAGTGAGCTCTTCAAGTACCTGCTAGTACTAATCCCACAGGTTCTGGCAATGAAATTCTTATAATGATGAACAGTCATTGTTAATGAAAATGAAGATTATACAGTAGATTCAACAAGGGAACTATTTATATAACAGAAAGATTGACTTTAATCTAGTCAATGAACACCAAGGGGGAGGATGGAGTGAAGGGATAGAGGCTGGTTTATAGCAATAAAGTGTTTGACTTCTCAGACCCCAGATCGTGTTACGGAGTTTTGGCTTGCGTAGTCCGCCATGGATGCAAACAAAAAACAAACTGATAAGGAATAGGAAGCTAACTCTATTTCTATTAAAATTAGGCCATGAAAATAGTATGCAGATATACACTTTTAAAATTATACATGATTAATTAGTTGGACCTATGGCTTGGTTGTGCAATCCATTCACAATCAGAATAGAATCTTTTCAGAAGATTTCGTACACAGTTATTCTAGTATGTGAAATATAAAATTAGGAAAACTTGGTATTTTACTGGATATCCACAATAGAAAGTGTAAAGCAACTCTCTCTATGCACTTGGATAAATGATATTGAATCAGTTGTAAGTTCAATAATTTGTGATTTAATTAAGCAGCTTTATTTTTATTAGTGTATTAACATGGGTACCTGTTCTTCAGGATTAAGGTTCAAATGTAACTTATTTTGAAATAGAAATTTTGGCATATTGTACATCAAGAGGCCCTAGAGTTTTGCTTTATTCTTAGTTTTAGATTCTGATATATATTAATAGGAACAGATCTTACAGAGTGGGAACTCATACATAGAGTCATGCTATGCAGTACATCTATAAATGATGTGTTCCTAATAACTCTATATTTTACTTGTCTTTATTTAACTGTATCATTATATAGCTAATGACTTCGTAAGTTTTTGAATTTTATGTTGAACTGTTGAATATGCCCAGAATGACAGAGACTCAAATAGAGAAACATAATATGTTTAATGTACAATTAAGAATTCATTTTATTGCTAGAGTCCTTGATCATATAGAATTAATTGAATTTGCAGAACGAGAAAGTGAATTTAAAACTGAAATTCATAAAAGCTGCTGCTATCAAGAAGTTGCTATAACCCAGTAGGTACTGAGTAAATATCCGTTGTTTGAACCGATTCTATGTACAAAGTAAAACACTAATAATTATATTCATTTTGCCCATTACATTTGATAAAAATTATTTTTTACATAATAGAATATTTCAAATAATTGATAGCTGCCAAATGTATACCCATAAATATGTATAATTTAGTATTTAAAATAGAAATTCTATAAACAGTTTATAAACAGGTAAGAATTGGTGTCCTATTTTCACATTAAAATATCCTTTTTTTGAAAAGCTACTAATCCTTTTATACTTTGTCTAAGTAGTTGGCTATAAAAAAAGATTTAAAATGTAAATCTCAAATACCTGACATTCAAGACCATGTAAGAACATGTGCCATAACCTGAGACTGAAAAGTTCATAAGAATTTTGAAGAGTGAAAATGTATCACCTAAAGTATAATTTGCAAAAGGTATAATGTATTAAAAAATCTAGAAGTTTGCTTGACTGAGCATTCATTCCAGACTGAATAGTGGGTTGGCAATGGGTCAGCTTCTGGCAATTCAACTGAGACTTCAATCGTATTACAAGTTTACTTATGGATCTCAACTCTGGGATTTATCCAAAAGCACAATTCACAAACTAGAATAACTCCAGGTAAAAATAACCTCTAATGTCACTGAGCCTGATCCTGCAAACTGCTTTGGAAAACCATCCCTGAAATCTTTGTATGAGCCCAAATGAAGGTATTTTATACTATGCCACCATGTGAGAATTTCACTGCTCTTTTTCCAGGATGCTTTTATACATTTCCTATTGCAAGAAATGGGCCTTGGTTAGTATCATGCTGAGATCCATGATTCAGTTACAAAATCCAGTTTCTTATACATCCTTCTGTTTTTGATCCATGTTGATGACTTTGGAATGAAAATTTCTGGGACTTGAAACGAAATAAAACCTTTGATTTCCCACTTCATAAGTGAACTTATGGTTATAGCAGGAGGTGGAGGTTCTTCTAAAGAAAACAGTGCATATTTAAACAAATGTTTCTTGAGCAAATACTACGTTCTAGATATCCTCCTAGAAACTGATTTTAGTACTCTTCTTCGATCAAAAATATTTTACTTGAAACAACATTAGGTGCCAGACATTCTCATAGGGTCAGAGGTTAAAATGGTGATTAAGAATAAGCTTAATTACTGCCTTAAGAGAGAAACGTTCCAGTAGCAGAAGAGAAACAATTGTTTAAAATCAACATTTGATAAATGTTATGGCAGAGAAGTATGGATTTTCCAGGAGTACCTAAGAAGGACACTCATCTTGACTGGGAGGTGGCAGGGAAGTCTTTTCAGAGGAAAGTGACGTCAGTACTGAACCTGAAATGTGAGAAGGATAGTGTTCAAGGCAGAGAAAAACCATATTTGAAGAGTAAGAAGAGAGAGCATGGTGCATTCAAGTATTTATAAAATTTTTACTCCCATATAAAGGTGATATAGTAGATTTATGAAAAGCATAAGAAAATTATATTCTATTTTAATGTTTGTATACTGTCTGTATGATGTCTATATATACTATTTATCTCCTGATGGGGAAATGCCATAGTTTACTGTATGCTATTTGCTAATGCGATAGAAAACATGCTCTCACATTTGTATTAATAGGTAAAATAGTGGTCAATTCAATGATGCAAAGATAGATACAGATATGCACATGTACATATGTGTAGATAAAAATGTGAATCAAGTTAAAATCTCAAGATTAAACAACTAGAATTTTTTGCCCCTTTGGCCATATTCTTCTTTAATAAAATGCATGATTTTTTTTTCTTTTATGACCAGAATATGTAGCTCAGGTGTTTAAATAAAAGTTGTAATTAATTTCTGCAGATATTTTTGGCCTTTTTTTTCTCCCCAGAGGTTTTTAAGACTACCAGGGAGACAGCTTAAAAGAAATCTTATAGTACAGATGTTCCAGAGGTTTGTAGAATATGAGTGCATGGTTTCTTACTTGTAATAAATATCCTGGCTAAGTCCAAAGCAGAGATGTGCAAGCAAATGAATGTAACTTCCTTCTTTCTCTTCTTTTTCTTTCCCTACGGTAATGCTCAACCCTTCCTTATATATGGTAATATTTAATAAAAAATACGAAAATGTGACTGAGTATTTTTCAGATGATAAAAATTGGGTAAATACATCAAGGCAATAATAGAGTATAAAATAGTATAGCTGAGCGAGATAGACAGCATTGTGCCTTTTATTAGTCAGTGCATAAACCAGGTTTGCTGATTTCTTTCATACTAAAAGCTAAAGCTTTTCTCCAACAGATTTCTACTGCAATAGTGGTTTGTATACTGATATTTTATGCAAAACCCAAATTACTTAATGCCTTTATCTAGTCAATCGTGTATGTAGTGTTTCTATAGTTACTGTTATATGTGTTAACACTTTGTATGATTTTAAAATATATATTTAAATAAACCCCTCAAAAACCTCCTCAGAAGACTACAATGATTTTAATAAATGAATGTTTTTCCCGGCCTTTGCTTGCTTGTTTGTTGTAGCCGGAGATGGTTCTCCTACCGGTGGAATTCGCACACCATCTTCTCGCAACATGAAGCGGTGACCATTTTCTTCTTACAAGGTAGGGCCAAGTATGGTTCCATTGTCTCAGCATGTGAAAATTGATGTGATAGGATTTTATGCTTTGGCTGTATTGGTATATATACATGGAATATTTTTTCATTGTGGTTTATGACTTCAAACTGTCCTTGTAACATCAGATTAAACAAAAATTATTGTATCTTAATTATTTGATCTGAGTATACCACATATTAATAGTTGTGGAAGTGACCTAAAAGGCTATTGTAATTCAAAATATCTGGGGGTATTTTGGCCAATACTCAAGAAGCATTACTTTTTCCATCCAGATCTCTAAAGCAGTAAGTATGTACTATTTATAAGTCGGTGCATGAAAGGTTCAAATTTCTGAGAGACAAGATCTCAGTCAAAAAGGTTTTAAAATTTTTCTAAATAATTTCACATGACAATCAGGTATTACCAACTCTGGTTTCCAGCGCTTCTTAACTATCGTGCTAGTCCAATGATCCAAGCAGCTTCAAAACATGTATCACCCTGTGACTTCCCTCTCCTACCTCTTAGGATGCTTGTTAGGAGGTTTGCCCCTGGTGAAGCCCTGTGATAATTAACTAGTGACCTCTTCTCTCCCTTGAAGCAGACTGTCCTCTTTTTCCCCCTAAATGCTTGACAGTGTTGACATATAATTTTATCTTTTTTTCTTTCTCATTCTGGAAACTGGTCAGGAAGTTTCTACTACTCACCAAAAAGATATTTCAAAGTATCAAGCCAGAAGGGTTTCTGATGACAGACCAACTGAACACAAAGAAACATCCCTTGCTGCCTTGCATTTCCTTGTTATAACTTTCATAAATTATCCTGTACACTGGTATGGCTTACTCCTGCTCTCTAAGTAATAGGCTGGCAACTCCTTGTATTCACAGAGCCAGTAGAAAAGAAAGGTCCTGTTGTATTTCCAAAATCTCAGCTCCATGTCAAAGAAGATATTTTTAAAGATTTTCCTTAATAACTTGGTCAATAATGTTAGTCAACCTCATCAGACAATGAGAGTTCGTTCATATATCTATTTATTCAGTAGGTAATTAACATTTGCATAATATTAAAAAAAACTCAAATTTTTAAAGATGGATGATAAAGGTTCTGACTTCTATGAGCTCTGGCTATGGTAGCACTATGACCTAATTCTTTAAAAAAAATCATTATTTTACCCATAATGAGGCTTATGTTTACACAGAGATCTACAAACTTTAGCCTTGGCTATTTTCTTTGATCAATATTTGGATCACAGTTTGGACTTTATTCATTCATTAAACAACTGAAATGATCAAGATCTTGCTAATGTTCTGTACTATAGGGTTACAGAGAAGAGAAACTTGTCACAAGATTTCACAAATGTACATAAAGTCTAGAAGTATTCAAAACATTATATATATGTATATAAACATGTATATATGCATACATGTATGTATACAGTAAATCATCCTATGATAAAAAGGTGTTAGCAGTGGGATAGCAATCCACTGATTTAGCCATTAAATCAAATCAAGAGTTTAAGGAAATGTGTCAGGGACAGATAAAATTTTGGTCAGAATGTATAGCATTTATCCAGTTGGAAACTATGGTTGAGGGAAATCTGATTAAGGGTCTTTTTTTGTAAGGTGTAAAAAACCAGAGAGCTTTAGTATAATGCAGCTACATATAAGTGTTTTGGTCACATGGAGGAAGATAAGGATGCAGATGTAAGGGGCACATCATGAGAGACCTGGTGTAACAAAACCAAGAGATTTCTTCTGAAGGTTTTTTTTTTTAATTTTTTTTAACCTTTATTGATTTTTGAGATGGAGAGAGAGAGAGCATGAATGGGGAGGGGGGGGGGTGGTCAGAGAGAGAGGGAGACACAGAATCTGAAACAGGCTCCAGGCTCTGAGCTGTCAGCACAGAGCCTGACGTGGGGCTCGAACTCACGGACTGTGAGATCATGACCTGAGCCGAAGTCGGACGCTCAAACTACTGAGCCACCCAGTCGCCTCTCTTCTGAAGGTTTTTAAGAGAGAAGAGAAGCTGCCTTTTGGTGCTATGTGGGTGAGGATTGTAAGTGGCAGAGCTGGCGACCGCGACCAGTTAGGAAAAGCATTACTGTAACTTTGGGAAATTATAACTGCTTAAATAAAGCAACAACAAAGGGGATACCAAGGTGTGGATAGCTCTGAGTTCTAGAAGATTCAAGGCATAGTGATATATATTTGTCTCTCATGTGTGTTGTCCCACTTTGTTGCTTGTACTTTTTGGGAGCAACTCCCAAATAAAGTACCCGCAACCAAGTCCTTGCCTCAGAATCTGATTTTGAGGAAACCCACAGGTGCTGTCTTGTCATTCTTTATGTCTCAAACACCCTGTCTGGCCAAGAACCTGCTGATGATCTCACTTAATGTCACAGCTTTTTAAATCATGTACTCTGTCTTTTTGCCTTTACGAGTGCTGGAATCTCTCTTCTATCTAGCGCCAGCTCCTTTGTTTAACCACTGAAACCCATTTTGTCTTGTCTGTTTAAGGACTTTGCCCTTGGAATTATCTCCTACTCTTTATGCACCGTCATTTGTAATTCCCTGTGTTATCATTACTATTAAAGCATCTGGGATAATTTTCATCTAGTGAGAAAAAAGAAAACCTTCCTTGACTTTGCATCCTCCTCAGTTGTGTGTACCTTTCCTCCATCCTCCTCTAGAGAAAGCATCTTTAAAGAGTTATGTGTGCTTGCTCTCTTCATTTCCTCACTTCCATTCATTCTAGAACACACTCCTAACAGACTTGGATGCCCACTATGCTCCTGAAAGCACTTTAAATTACCCAATGACTTACACATTACCAAAGTCAGAGCAGAAGTTCTCATCCCATCCAAACCTTCTGGAGCTTCTGACATTTAATCACTTTTTCTTCATAGCACTTACTAACATTTGAAATTTTAGTGGTATATATTTATTTAATTTCTGTTCTCCCATGGAAGGTAGGCTCTATGAGGGTAGGAACTATGTACTTTTTTTTTTTTTTTTTTTTTTGAGCACTAGAGAGCACAAGCAGGAGGAAAAGGGCAGAGGGAGGGGGGAGGAGAGAATCTTTTCTTTTAAAATTTTTTTAATGTTTATTTATTTTAGAGACAGAGACAGAGCACAATCAGGGGAGGGGCAGAGAGAGCCAGAGACAGGATCTAAAGCAGGCTGCAGGCTCTGAGCTGTCAGCAAAGAGCCCGACGCGGGGCTCAAACCCACGAACTGTGAGATCATGACGTGAGCCAAAGTCTGACACTTAACCAACTGAACCACCCAGGTGCCCCAAGAGAGAGAGAATCTTAAGCAGGCCTCATAAGACTCGTTCCAACAACCCTGGGATCATGACCTGAGCTGAACGCTCAACTGACTGAGCTACCCAGGTGCCCCAAGAACTATGTACCCTTTCAGTTTAGTTACTATTTAATCCCTAGTTCTTAGGACAGAGCCTGGTAACATTACTGAATAAATTACTAAACAAATGGTACAGAAAGCTACAAAAATACTAACCTAGGTTACTTCATGATGAAGAAAAAGTCACCGTGTCATTTGAGATAGTAAAAGCAGATGTAGGAAAGTGATGCTTCCCTAATCTTTAAGCAAATTGAATTTCTTTACATATTCAACAAAACATGAGATATTTTTCAGAATTGGAAATTCGAAAAGGAAAAGCCATTTTCAAGGACTTTCAGATAAAGATTGGATGGTCCTGATGTGGGAGACATTAATGTGACAGCTAATGGATCCTAATAGAAAACTTAAGCATGATAAAGGAGAGCCTATTACTAAAGTCAATATCATGACTACCATCATTTTAAGTTCATGAGGCTGGAAAGAGTAACCTGTACCACAGGCCAATATATAGAAAAGCCCAAACACAATGGGCCAATTGATAGCATTTCTACAAAATAAATAAAGCAAACTGTATGTTTATTTTAAAATGTATTTAGATCTACTGTCTGAATTGTTTTCGTGGCTGACTGGTTTGTACAAGATTCAAGGAGTAGCTGCGTGGATTCATTTGCCAGTCTTCCAAAATATCTATTCAGCAAGTATACATTTTTAAAAAGTTAGCAAAAAGGATGAAGTGTTAACTTATATGGAATGTTCATAATTTGAAGTCAACCAGCATTTGGAAGTCTGCCAAGGTTTCTAGCTATGATCTGAGGAAAACCAAAAAGCAAGAAAGCTATGCATTTCATATCAAGTCTCAACAAAATTTGTCTCATAATTTTCATTTTTCTCAATCAGCTGCTAAAGGCACTCATTTTCATCTTCTTGATTAGATGCCGTTGTGACTGATTACTGGCTTTAATAGTTCTTTTTAATGGAACATTGTCATTTGCTTTTCTGTGATTACCTTAAAATACCACATATCACCCATTAGGTTCTTTCTATTTCTTTTTCCAAATTGTCAGTTCCCTTATTTATTTCTTGTTTCTCCTCTATATATTCCAGCTCCAACTTCCAAGCCTCTCATTTCTGCCAAACCAGTCAGGTTGCCCAAAGTAATCTCAGATTCAGCGTCCCCTTGTCATTTACTTAAGCTTATGTTAAATCCAGCTTGGGCCATCAAACCTTCCACGAATTTATAGCAGCAACAACAAGATACCTACCTTTTTGTAAGCAACTCATAAGCTTTACTACTATTTAATGTCTATTTAATTTAAAAATAGTGAAAAGAGCGAAATTATGTTATTTCTCCTAGATGCCTAGATGTTTTTCTATTCACGGTAATAATAATCACTCACAATATTTATGCTATTAGTAAGATCTATAGTTAGGATAAGTGGATAGGATTGACATCATTTCCTTTTTTGGAAGGAGAAAATGCAGGTCTTAAGGATCATAGGACAAAGTCCTTTTAGTTACTAATACTACAGTCTTCCCACCAGACAATATTAATACTTGAAAGAACTATAAATAATAGTTTTCTTTGAATCGCTGAAATTATTTTTTGATATTTCCTGAGACTATGCAGTATTCATGATATCAGAGGGCTTTTTATGGTATATAGTTACAGTTTTTTATTGTTAAATATTATTTCTTTAAAAAAATTCTCACCTAAGCAATGTTAAACCTTCATATGTTGATGACATTTTCTTTCTAATGATAAAAATTACATCCTGAATAAATCTGAGACTTATTAGGGATTTCATATTCCATGGCTTTGCAGTCTCCAGTTAAAATTCAAATATCTAATAACCGTGCCTCTTTTCCAAATTGAACTCTTTCACTGATATTTATATAGCAAATATCATTTTATAGAAAATGCAAACTTAAAGCACATTTGGCTGTTATAATGAAAACCTCTACATGGTCTGTAATATGATGTGAATACATTTTTTATAATGACTTACAGGGCTTAAGACTCATTTATAGATTGTCCTGCCCCCCATTGTCAAATCTGATTCTCACAGCAATGCTTATGGGTAGGTAAGCAAATATTACCAAAGTTTTAAATGTGAACTCACTGAAGTTCTGAAAGGTTAGCTTACCTTGCCTCAGGTTACAGAACAGGCACGGAAATACGAAAAATGAAAAACAAATTTCTGCCCCCTAAGCCCAATGCTCTTTCTCTCGCAGAACTAACTTTGAAGTGCTGGAAGGGATTTCCACGTTACTTAATTCCATATCTCTAGCTTTATAGATGAGTAATGTCGATGCAGATGAGATAGATGTGTTGCCCTTTCCCTCTCTCAGCGTCGTCATATATTAAAATAAATCATTTGGAAGCTTATTTTCCCCCTCTGGATATTATTAATGTTCACAAGTTTTCTTAAACTTATTTTTTCATGTTTTTGGACTCAATAATATTAAATCTCCTTATTTTCTTTATTCTTCCCCTTCCAATTTTCCTTCTTAGTCGTCCTCACTGTTTTCTTCATATTCCTCTTCGTCTTCTACTATATCTCATAACACTCTTGTAATTGAGATCTAGTTCATTCTTGGCTGCTCTCTGAAACATCTGTTTCAGATGTGCATGTTATCTTTTTTTTTCTTTTATTTTATTTTATTTCCTTTTCTTTTCTTTTCTTTTCTTTTCTTTTGAGAGAGAGAGAGGAGGGGGAGGGGCAGAGGGAGAAGGGGAGAGAGAATCTTAAGCAGGCTTCACGATCAGCACGGAGCCCGTCGCAGGGTTTGATCTCACTACCCTGAGACCATGACCTGAACTGAAATCAAGAAGTGGACGCTCAACGACTGAGCCACCCAGGCACGCCTGTTTCTTTTATTAAATCTGTTAAGCTTGAATTGTTTCTAAAACTTCTTAAACTACTTTTAATTTGGCTATGAGAAAAAAATTGAGCATTTTTTTTAAAAAAAGAAAAATGACAACAGCAACGTTTTGCTTTGACAAATAGAAGTTTTCATCAAAGTTTAACAAGCATGTAAGGAAGTACACAAGTCATAAGTTACAGATTGATTAATTTTCGCAAATAATACCCGTGTGACTAACATGCAGAGGAAGAAATTTAACATCATTAGAAATGATGGGATTTTAATTGGGATTATATTGAATTTGTGACTCAGTGTGGGGAAATTAAAAATATTGAACTTTCTAATCCATGCAAGTATTATACCATTCCAATTGTTCATGTCTTCATTATATCTCTCAACAATTTCCCATAGTTTACAGTGTATAGATCTCACACATCTTTCATTAAACTTATACTTTGGAGTTTGATGTTCTTTGATGCCATTTTAAATGGTATTTTTACAGTAATGTAATTTTTTAATTACTTGTTTGTGGCATTTAGGATTACACTTGAGTTCTTTTTTCTTGTTGTGCCCAGTAATCCTATTAAATTGACAAATTTATTTTAACACACTATCTATAGATTACTTTTAAATCATATAACTGCATAAACATGCAACCTCTGAATTGCATTCCTTCCTTTCCAACCATTATGCCTTTGTTTTTATCTTTTTCATGCATTATTGCCCTGGCTAGTGACTCCCTAAAATGATGAGTAACCCTGGTGATAATAAGCAGACTTGTCTTGTTCCTCACCTCAAGGAGGTAAGTTTTCAGTATTTTACTACTAGTTATCATATTTGCTTCAGTTTCTGAGTTTGTTTTTTTTTAATCATGTCTGGTAAATTTTGACCAATGGCATTTCTACCTACTTTGCGATAATCATATGATTTTATTCCTTTGTTCTGTTAATCTTGTTTAATTTCCAAATGATACAAAACATGATTTTATTCTTGGATTAAACATTATTTGCTCATGTGTATCACAGTTGATATATCTTGGACTCCGTTAGTTAAGTACCCTATTTATTTTGCATTTGTTCATGAAAGAGAAACCTTTGATTTTACTTTCCTATAAAATCCTTGTCACCTTGGTGTAACATTTCAAATGGGTCAAATTAAACCTTACTGGAAGTTTTTGACTGTTTTTATTTCCTGGAAGAAGTTGTGCAAGATCGGTGTTATTTCTTTCTCATTTATGTGGAAAAGTTCCCAAATTCAGGTACCAGTACCAGGGAATGGAATTCATTTACAGGTAGATTACTTGTTACAGACTCCACTTACTTAATAAATATATGATTAACAAGATTTCCTTTCCTAAATTTTCTTTTCTAAAGTGTGTTTTTCTTGGAATCTTGTAATTTCATTTCATGTCAAATTTATTGGATACAACTGCTTATAATTCTGTCTGTGCCTCTAGAATTTGTAGTGATGAAAGCCCTTATGTTCTTAATATAGATTATAT
The DNA here is from genome assembly GCF_024362965.1 of Panthera pardus. NCBI lineage: Eukaryota > Metazoa > Chordata > Mammalia > Carnivora > Felidae > Panthera > Panthera pardus. The sequence continues at coordinate 102,166,858 of NW_026526843.1, forward strand.
GTGTCTTCTCTTTTTTCTGTATCGATCTTCTTAAGTGTTTATCAATGTCATTAGCCTTTACAAAAAAGAAAACTTTTGGTTTTTTTTATATTCTCTTTGCAATTTTTAAAATTCATTAAATTTTGGGGCGCCTGGGTGGCGCAGTCGGTTAAGTGTCCGACTTCAGCCAGGTCACGATCTCGCGGTCCGTGAGTTCGAGCCCCGCGTCAGGCTCTGGGCTGATGGCTCGGAGCCTGGAGCCTGTTTCCGATTCTGTGTTTCCCTCTCTCTCTGCCCCTCCCCCGTTCATGCTCTGTCTCTCTCTGTCCCAAAAATAAATTAAAAAAAAACGTTGAAAAAAAAAAAATTTAAAATTCATTAAATTTTGTTTTTAATTTTATTGTGTTCTTTTTTTTACTTCACTTTACATTACCATTTTTCCCTAAAGTCTTGTGAGAAATAATCAGACCCTGAATTTTCCAGCATGTTCTCTTTTGTATTTAATGTAGGAAATTTTCTTTAGATGCATGTCTTGGTCCTTCCTATACGTGAGAAAAGGTTTATGGAGGTATAATTGATATAAAATAAACCGTACAACTTTAAAATGTATGATGTGATCTGACTTGTATGTGTGTATATATTCGTGAAACAGGATAATGAACATATCTGTTACCTGCCAAAATTTCCTTAAGGAGCTGTACAATCACCTCTTCTGACTCTCCCCATGGCCTCCTGTCTAGGCAATGAATATTTTTATACAAATACATGTATGGACATATGCTTTAATCACATTTTAAGTAAGATAAAGTAAATGAATTTTTCTAAATAATTGAATCATTTTATGCTCTTCCAGTAGTATATGAAAGTCACAGTAGCTCTACACCCTTGGCAGCCATTGGCATGGTTAGTATTTGTAATTGTCGTCCTTCGAGTAGATGTGCAGGGGTATCTCAGTGTCACTCTAAATTGTTTGGGTATAACCAAGTCCTTGATTTTGTGTTCCAAGCATCCACCATAAATGGAAAAAAGGTAATATAGGCCTGATGTTAATCCTTTCTTTTCCATTCATTTTTGCATGTGTACTTATTTTTTATTGCACAATAGGCTTTCTGTATGAAATATCATGGGAGCATTTTATTTTGTTTTTGAGGAGCTGTTAGTGCAGGAGCAAATCATCTCCTACAATGAAGGGTTGAGTCCTTTCGAAGCTGGGTGTAAGGTTTTGTGAGTTTTGTATTTCTGGTTTGCGTTACGTTTAGGACATATCTTCTCAGAGATGTCAAATGATTTGTTGGATTGTTTTCCAGAGCCTTTCCTCCCTGGTGTATAGTCAGGTCCAGTCTGTGTTCCCTGGGCCAGTAAGCCTGCTAGAAGCCTTGATCAGCTGTATAGCTTTTCAGCTACAACTTTCTGCTTTGCATTTTGCATCCTCAATGGTCTCTCTTGGATTAAAATGACTTAAGGAGGAAAAGTGGTACCACATTTGCGGTTCACCACTTGGGCTTCTCTCTCTGAGATCCCATCTCTTCCTTGGTTCTTTGGTGCCTTTGAATAATATCTGTAAGAACTTCTAGCTTTGCTAGTTTTTCTCAGCAGCGTGGTTGGGCTGCAATGGCTGTTCTGCCATTATTGGATGTAGACATCTCTACAAATACTATTTTTCTAAAAAAAAATATGTATTAGTTTGTAATAGTTTTGCTTCCTAAAGCCAATTAATGCAAACTAGATATTAAGGCAAACAAATTCCTTCAAGGCAAATGTGGGTTTTTTTGAGGGTCAATCTTTTTTCACATCATTTGCTTAATTTCCCTCTATCTAAAATTTTTGCTAAATCTATAAATGTTTTCTCACTTCCCAATGTGTGCCAAGTATGGCCAATCTGTTGGAGGAACATTATTGGGTTACCTCCTAATGTGGAAACAGGCAAATAAGGAGATATATCAGAGAAGGTAAGGTCTAAAACAAGAAGTATGTACGTGTTCTTATACTTGCATAAATTAATGACACCCTATCTTATATTAAGTCTCAAAATACATATTAAGGATTTCAAAAATATTTTCCCAAACTACAATCTCTGACCAAGTCAGTCTGCCTATTTATCTATCTGATAAGCATAACCTAAATATCCATCATTTGAAAATAAATGAACCAGGGGAACCTGGGTGGCTCAGTTGATTCAGCATCCAACTCTTGATTTCGGCTCAGGTCAGTATTCCAGGTATACTGGGATCCCAGGGATTGAGCCCCGTGTCTGGTTTTGTGCTGAGTGTGGAGCCTGCTTAACATCTTCTGTCTCTCTCCCCTCTGACCCTCTCCCCTGCTTGTGCTCCCTCAAATAATAAATTAAAAAAAGAAAAGAAAAGAAATGAACCAGAATGGCACACATTAACATGGATGAATCTCACAAACACTGAGTCAAAAACACATAGTCAGTGGCATAATATGTACTCATTTATGTATTCTAGCTGCTTGACCAATTGAGGCCAACTAGGTAAATCAGACCACCTGTAAACTTGAAATGCTGGAAGAGAGACAAAGAGAAAGAGATTGAAGAATTAACAAAGGCAATGGTATGCCAGCAATTTTACAAAGTGGACAACACCCCTAGAATTCAGTTGAGCATTTGTTGCCCTTTTCCCTCGAGGTTTAGGTACCTTACTTAGAGGCAAAACAATGTACAGGGCTTCCAAAAAACTCACCACTCCACAGGGTGAACCAGATTCCAGGATTTGCTAATCAGTATCTATGTCCGGTGGACAGCAGAACAAGAGGCTATAAATTCTGCAGGGTTTAGATGGGATACTAAAGACTGTGGTTTAAGAGCAACAATGAATGTGAAATTGACAAACTCTTACCAGGCTCAACTTTGAATCATTTGAATCTTTGGATTAATTATGTCTGAAAATGATAGTGCTGGTAGTTGCTCGGACAGAGTGAAATTAAATTTGAATTATCTCTTTGATTTAAATATATAGTTTCTGGGGCGCCTGGGTGGCGCAGTCGGTTAAGCGTCCGACTTCAGCCAGGTCACGATCTCGCGGTCCGTGAGTTTGAGCCCCGCGTCAGGCTCTGGGCTGATGGCTCGGAGCCTGGAGCCTGTTTCTGATTCTGTGTCTCCCTCTCTCTCTGACCCTCCCCCGTTCATGCTCTGTCTCTCTCTGTCCCAAAAAATAAATAAAAAACGTTGAAAAAAAAAAATTAAAAAAAAAAATATATAGTTTCTGGCATACAGTTAAAAATGAGGCGGATAAAGAGGAGACAGGAACATGTGACCAAAATGCAATTGTAACAGATCATGGAAATACAAACACAAGGTAACCAGATAAAACTTCTGTCAACTATGCATTAAAATGCCTAACATGTTTGAATAAATAGAAGAAAAAATTAAGAATTTTAGCAGAGAACTGAAAATTATTTTAAAAATAGGATTTTGTTTCATGTACTTTGAAGTAAAATGCCCATCCACATCTCCAGTTATACTGTTTCTTGCAGTCAGCTTTGGTGGCATTTATGTACCAAATCAAGCTTTCTTATGCTTAATTTTACATGGCATATTATTTTTTATATTATTACTTTCATGCTAACTGTGTCTTTGCAATTCAAATTACTTCACATGTAAACACATAATTGGCACTTGCTTTTTTCTAGTCTGAAAAACTCCATTTTATTGGAGTGATTAGGTCTTTCTAAATTTAATATTAATCCAGTTTGTTTTAAAGTTGACCAACTTGCCCTTCATTTCCTATTTTCCCATTTCTTTTATTTCTCTGTTCCTCTGTGCCAACTTTTGTTATTGAATTTTTTTAATTATTCAATTTAAATTCGTCCTGTGAATTTTATCTGTGGCAGTTTAAAAGCATGCCCACGCATTCTTTAACACTCTTTTCTCCAAGAGATAGGTTTTGGGGCTCCTCCCAGGATTCTGGGCCAAGCTCAGCGAAGCTTTGAAACCAACGCAAGGAAGCAGTTGAGATGCTACATTAAATTCCTGGGCTGAAATTGCAGCCGACTGACATTACTAACTGAAACCAGCAGAGGGCGCCATTTTGGTCCTCCTCCCACCGCTCTTCACGCACTTCAGTTATTCTCGGTTTCCATCAAGTGCCCTTACCTTTCAACCCCTAGAACTTCCGTTAGCAACGTAAATTAGATTGTCCACCAACGACTTCTCTTAGGTTTGCTTATGTGGCCGCGTCTTAATTCACTTTCAGTTTCGAAAGATAATTTTGTTGGATATAGAATGTTATTGAGAATTTCAATGTTTATTTCAGAATTGAAAAGATTCTGCTCTGTTATCTCCCGTTCTCTATGGATTCTGTTGAGACGGCAGCCCTCTTAACTCGTGGTTCCTGCTTGGGTAATGTATCTTCTTAGAGGTTTCGACTTCGTACGCTTCATTAATATTCTTTGTATTTCATATAACTGCCAAATACATAGTTTACTACTAAGATATTTTAAAATTTAAATTTCTATTTTGTCAATCCAAAATTTCTCATTTGTATAAATAAAAGGATAATTTATTGGATTGACGATAGCAAAAAAATAAAGCGAAAGTAAAAAAAAGCTCATGAAAAATAGCAAAAGCCAAAATATCTTGTTCTTATTAAAATACATACAAATACCTGCATGGATTATATGCAAACTAAAACAACGTAAGCCCATTCATCAGCAAAATACCAAAATGGTTTGTCACTATAATTTTTCTGATACTAACACTGAACTGGATGAGAAACTGTAAGGCTCTTAATAAAAAATGAGGAAATGGCACATATTACCTAGAGCAAAATATTTTTATCTACTATAATTAGGTAATATGTAATAAAATCCTGCTTTGGAAAACACACTCTGATGGTGAAATGATTTATATAGACAGCATTTCAGAACCAATTCAGTAGCAGGGAATATATAGACTGTGAGTGAAAGTAACAAGTTTATGCATACACACATACATATATGCACCTACTTAATATGTAATAATTTTGGCATTCAAATAATTATGAAAGTATATACTCTAAAAAATTGTATTAATAAAATGCATATGTGCTATGTATAAAATAAGTATTAATTGTTAATTAGTATACAATAAGCTTAATACTTAGTGAAAATTCAATAAATACCAAGATACAAACGTTTCTATACATTGATACCAGAGTTTGGAGGTACTTAGTTTTTGGAAATTAATTTACTATTTTTTTACTGATATTTTAAATTTGCCTCCTATTTTCTATAGTAATTGCCTTTCTGTGATAGAACTTGTCAAATATGCATAAAAATATAGATATAAAAAGGCAAAACAACTATTTTCAATAGACTATATTGTGTTTATACTATAAATGCACTGCAGATTTTACATCCAGATGGACAGATTGTAAATAAATGCAGAAGATATTTCCAGGACATACTTTTAAATAAAAAGCAAGCAAATTATAATTTATTTCACATGGGTTCATAAGTATATAAGTACATTAATTATGTAAATGCATAGTTGTATGTATATTTGTTAAATTACACTCTTCACTGTTTATCCTAGTTACGTATAGGATAGAATACGTATCTGCATTTTTTGGAAATTTTACACTGAACACACCTTATTTTTAATCAAGAGAATAAAATAAATTGTCAAATGATAGTATATTACTAATGATTCATTTGAACCGTCTACTTTTTTGTTTTTAAAAGTAGCACAAGACAGTACAAAGTTATGCTTAAAGCGAGAATTAGAATAGAGCTACTAGATAAGAAAGAAATAATAAGAAATATAGAAAATTTCCATGGAGAAATAATTTAACTTAGTTGTGGACCATTTATAAGAAGGTGACCTGTAATTAGTCATTAAAATCATTAAACTGTGGACCATAAGTGAAATTGTCTCAAAGATTGTTCTTCTTACTGTTCTGTTAGGATTAAACTTCAAGTGTAATATAGAGTTTAGTATTCAGAGGCCTTTGTTAACATGATATCAGAAAAAATGACAACAGTGACTAGGGTGAAAATCCTCTCAATTTTTATCTGATCAGTGTATGGAAAAAGACTTAAAACTATAATTTTGCTGTATAGGGTTTTTGTGTTGTTATGATGCATACAAAATATTTAGTGAAAATTGCTATTCTCAGAAAAATGTGTTTAGATTTAACTGTATAGGATCCAGCAATATTGCTAAATGCAGTTATTTATTCTAATTTATTACATGTAGATTGTTTTTAGACATTCTGGAAACAAACATACAGTCCGTGAATAAAGATGGGTTCGTTTATTTCTTTCCAATCATTTATGCATTTTTTCCCTTTTTCCTACATTACTGGCCTATGACTTCCATAAAATGTTGAATAGAGCTGGTGATAGTAGGCATTCTTGCTTCCATCCTGATCACAGGTTGTGTTTTTCTATATTGTACCACTAATTATGATATTTGCTATAGTTTTCTGAGAATTTTAACAATTGGTTAACTGGGTAGAAAATTTGCCAAATTGTTTCTCTGTATCTCTTGTGATAGTGACATGATTTTGTCCTCTGTCAAAGAGATTTGATTTTAGAAGGTTAAGCCAGTAAGAATTTATTCTTGGATTAAACCCAGTTTGTTCATGGGGTTTTATAATTGAAGGGTGTTTCAATTTCATTTTTCAAAACTAAGGGTTTTTTTCTTAATTTGTCATGATGTATACCAACCATTGATTTTTTTTCTTTCTTAGAATATCATTATCAATTAGTGTAAATTTTATAGGAATCTCATTCAATATTTTGGTTAGTGTTTTCACTCTTTCTGTTCTGAAGGAGAGGTTGTGCGAGATTGGTGTTATTCACCTATGAATTTTATGGAAAAGTTCACACAATTGGTCATCAGGCCATAGAAATTATTTGTAGAAAAGGTTTTCATTATGGATACAAAACATACAGAATTTTCTTAATTTCTTGTTTTACTACCCTGTATTTTTCTGGAATTTTGTCATGTCCTATTACTTGAAATATTCCGTAAGGATCTCAAGCATCTATGGGGGTGATCTACTCTGTATTCCTGGTATTGGTGATGTATGTCTTTGTGTGAGTGTGTGTGTGATCAGTTTTGCCAGGACTTGAGATCTTTGAGTCTCCTCTCTCCTAAAAAATTAACAACTTTCGGATTTATCGATCGTAACTTTGAATTTTTTCCTGAATTTCATTAACTGAATTTAATTTTCATTTCTATTATTCGTTTTTTGTAATAGTTTTTTAAACGTTTATTTATTATTGAGAGACAGAGAGAGAGAGGCAGAGCACAAACATGGGAGGGGCAGAGACAGGAGCAGACACAGAATCAGAAGCGGGCTCCAGGCTCTGAGCTGTCAGCACAGCAGCTATCAGCACAGAGCCCGACATGGGGCTCGAACTGACAAAACGTGAGATCATGACCTGAGCCGAAGTCAGACACTCGACCGATTGAGCCACTCAGACACCCCTGTTATTCTTTTGGTTTAAATCAACACTGTGTTCTCAGTTTTTGAGGTGGATTATCAGATCTTAAATTTTCAGGATTTCATCTTTCACTTTTAAAGCCACAGTGTTTCTTTAGACACATGTTTTCCAGATCCCACACATTTTTAAGAGGTGTTTTTTTTTTTTTTTGGTATGGTTGGATTAAAGTAAACTGCACAACATTAAAATAATATAAGTTTTGAGAGATACACATATTTTTGAAACCATCGCCACAATTATGATGATGAAAATATTTATCCCCCTCTCAGATTTCCATTTGCACCTTTGGATTTCCCACCATCCGATCCGGCCTGAGCCTTTCACTTTCTTCCATATTATGGACATTTTATACAATTCATTGTCTGCGTATACACTCTCATTTTTCTTGGATAAACATCAAGGAATGAAATGGTTGAGTCACATGATATGTGTATCTTAAGGATATTTTATAAAATACCACAGCAATTTGTAATCTGATTAAATGATTTTACATCCTACCAGCAGCAGCATATGAGTGGTTACTATTTGTTTTAAATTATTTTTACTATTTTGAATAATTTTTAATGTTTAATTTCAAAAAGGAGAGAGCACGAGCAGGGGAAAGACAGAGAGAGGGGACACAGAATCTGAAGCAGGCCCCAGGCTCTGAGCTGTCAGCACAGAGCCTGACACAGGGCTCAAACCTATGAACCAGGAGATCGTGACCTGACCCAAAGTCAGACTCTTAACTGACTGAGCCACCCAGATGCCCTATGGTTAGTGTTTTTAATGGTAGTACTTCTTTTTTTTTAATGTTTGTTAAATTTGAGAGACCGAGAGTATGCACGAGTGCATGCACATGGGGGAAGGGCAGAGAGACAGAGGATCCAAAGTGGGCTCTGTGCTGACAGCAGAGAGCCTGATGTGAGGCTCAAACTCACGAACTACGAGATCATGACCTGCTCCAAAGTGGGACGCTTAACCAAATGAGCCACCCAGGTGCCCCAATGATAGTACTTCTGATAGATGTGCAGTGGTGTCTCAGTGTCACTCTAAATTGTGTGGGTGTAACTAAATCATTGTTTTTTGTGTCCCAGGAGTGGACACAAATGGAAAAAATGGCTTGCAGGCCTGATGCTGCTGATCCTTTCATTCTCATTCGTATTTTGCCAGTATAGTTATTTTTTGTTGCATGTAGGAATTTATATATGAAATAATATAGAGGCAATTGGAGGTTCTGGCTGATGGTATCTTCCTCCAGGGAGCGTTTGGTTTTGGTTCTGGGCGGCAGTTGGGTAGGGAAGTTCATCTCATTACAACCCATGATTTAGCCTTTTGAAGCTGGGTCTCAGGTTTTGTGAGTAGTTTTTTATTTCAGGTTCATACAGATATTTAGAGTCTAGATCCTTAAGGATGTTAAATTAATCCCTGGGTTATCCAGATCCTGTCTGCCACAGTGGGCTTGAACCCAATCTGTGACCCCTGCATTGGTGAGAGTACTGGAAGCACTGATCAGCTCCTTAGTTTAGCAGCTGTAACTGTTTTCTTAGCATCAGGTGTTCTCAGTCACCTCCTTTAAATCAGCAAAAGCTTTGTGGGAGAAGAGGTCACAGATGTGTGTCTCATTGCCTGGGCTGCTTTTCTGAGGTCCAGTTTCTTTAAAAGCTTGCTCCTTGGGGCACCTAGGTGGTTCAGTCAGGTAAGCCTCCAACTCTTGAGTTCAGCTAAGATCATGATCTCAAAGTTCGTGTGTTTGAGCCTTGCATTGAGTTCTGTGCTGACAGTGTGGAGAGCTTGCTTGAGATTCTCTTTCTTTCTCTCAAAAAATAAATAAACTAACACACGCACACACACACAAAGCTTCCTTCTTTGGGTTTGTGGTGCCTTTGAACAAAATGTTTAATATCTTCCAGCTTTCTTAGTTTTTCTCACCATAATGGGTGGGCAGAAATGGTCAGTCTACCATTACTGGAAGAAGAGCGCTCTGCACATGCTATTTTTTGAAATATGTTTTATTCTTCCTTCTATTGCCATTTATTCAGTCTTTCACCAAAATGTTTCTTTAGTTTCCTACATGTACTAGCTACGTGTAGATACTTGCAGATACATTCTGGAAGTATAGTCTAATGGAACACAGACAAGTAAGTATGGAGTTTATTACAGAAGATAAGTTTTGTGCAAATTTTTTTATGTGTAATAACAACCAGAATGTTACCTTCAGCTGTTTCTATTATATTTACTGGTGACTGAAAAAGAGTGTTGTGTGAATCTTTAAATTATCTTGATCTTAGAGTTAGTGCCAATTTATGTAAATCTAGCGTCACAACAGTATGAATCCATTTATTCTCCCTTTTGCTCTTTTGTTAAATATTTTGTTTAAATATTCTTATATGATAACTCAAATTGATTGTATATAATTTAGTTTTGCCATTTAGTTTTTTAAAGTATATTATATATTTGGTTGAAAGCAAAAAGCTTAGGCGTACAGTGTAATTTTGTAAATTAATGTACTTTATATCAGAAATACTATTTATCATTTTTACTTCGAGGAATCAGCTTTTTAAAAAGAAGAGAAAAAAGTAGTCGTTTCCACATATCCGCATGTTTTTCCTATCCACTGCTGTTCTCCCCTTTCTGTAGTTTCCATCAGGGTTTTTTTTTTTTTTTTCCATTTGGCCTGAAGAGCTTTCTCTAACATTATGGATTATTTTTTGGACAGGGACAAATTGGCTCAAGTCTGTTTATGTGTCTGTGTCTTGTTTCACTCTGTTTGGAAGGATGGTTTGCTGGATAAAGAATTCTGGGTTGATAGTTTTATTTTTTTTTCTTTCAGCATTGGAAACATGCTGCTCCATATTTGCCATTTCTCCAAGGATTCTTTTGAGAACACAGACATCCTTTAAATCATCGTTCTTGGTAGGTGAGGCGCTTTATTTTTCAGAAGTTTTTGCTGGTATGCATTTGTATACTTCACTAGTATCCGTATATTTCACATAGATGTCTAATATATGCTGATAAAATGTTTTAAAAATTTAATAGCTGTTTTATCAATCCAAAATTTTCCATTTAGGTAAATAAAGATACCTTATTAGATTGACAATAACAACAAAACAAAAGCCAAGAAAGAAAAAGCTCATGTGAAAAAATATTTTATAAAAGCCAAATATCCATTTTTTACTTCTCATTAAAACACATAAGAATATCTTCACATATTAGATACAAATTAAAATGAGTTGTGTAAATTCCCATGAAAATATAAAAGAGCATCATTTTCATTTCTAATTTCATGCTAACATTGAAATGTATGAGGAATTGTATGAGGACAAATAAAACTCTTAATAAAAAATGATATCGTACATACTACCTAAGGCAAAATATTTTGCATTTATAGTATTGTATAATATGCACAAATATTCAATTTGGCAGACATGATCTTTATTTGAAACGATTTATATAAATACATACTGGAATAAATTCATAACAGGCAATATATATGTAAGTAAAAGTAACAAGGATATATGTGCATCTATACTATTAATCTAGGATAATTTTGGTCTTTCAAATATTTATGAGATGATAGAGTATTTAATGAATGGAATGGTAAAATAATCAAGCAATTCTGGAAATAAACGAAGAGCTGTCCAAAGGTGGACCAGAAAACGCTACTTACTCAAAGCTTTCTATAGTGAGGGGGCCAGTCAGCACGGCTTATATTGGGCAGAGCCTCAAAGGCAGGCAGGGTAGTGTGAAAGCTTATACTGGGGAATAAAGGGAAGACCTCAGGTGCATTCTGATTGGAGGTCATTGGCTTGGGAAGGGCAGAGGCAGGCTAACTAGAAGTGGTTTATTGGATACATTTGGTCAGGGGTTCATAACTGGCTTCTTCATCCTAAATTGGAAGCAGGGACAAAAAGTAAGGTTGTTGGCAGAGTGGGAAAGGGAAAATACAGTAGGAAAAATATAAAGAAGTTTCTTAGAAAGAATAATTTGTGATCCACGTAAAAACAAAAGCTGAAAGCTGATCTCTAACTTGTCAGTGAAAATCAGTGAATAGAGGCCATAAGTAAACTTGTCACAAAGAATACTCTTCATTTTTCCTTTGGATTAAATGTCAAGTGTAAAATCAATTTTATGTTGTAGTCTGGGGTGTCTATTACCATGATAATAGAAAAAAAATGAAAACAGTAATCAGGTTATAATGAGTCTTAAAGATTATTTGGTGATTATATTGAGAAAACCTTAAATCAGTAGACTTTGTCCTGTAGGGTTTCATGCCATTTCTTAAATTATGTATAGAAAATTTAGGAAAAACTGCTGTGCTCAGAAAAAGGTGTTTATGTTTAACTGTATGGTATCCTTCAATCTTGAGAAATCTGCTTATTTGATAGATTGCCTATAGGTTGCTTTTCACAGTAGCAATCTGTGGATTAGAGTATGTTATTGAAGATAAGTTTTGTGGTAATTAGTATAGAAACATAAACATGGCATTTGTGAAAAAAGGCAAATTAATTTCTTACTTTCCAGTATTATTCCTTTCTTTTATCTTTTCCTTGCATTATTACTCTAGCTAAGCCCTCCCTAAAATGTTGAATAGAACTGGTGACGGTGGACATCCTTTTCAGAGTCTTTTTCTCAGGGACAGTGTTTGAGCATTTCACCAGCAGGTAGGATATTTGCTGTAGCTTTCTGAGTACTTTTTAAAATTAATAAATGAGTGGTATATTATGTCAATTGGTTCCTATATATCCATTGTGATAGTTATGTAATGTTATTCCTTTGTTTGCCAAAGGGGTTTGATTTCAAAATGATTACACAGTAATCTTTTCTGGGATGAAACCCCATTTGTTCATACATTATTGTAATTGAAATATCTTTGGCTTCTCTTTGCAAGGCAGTTTTTTACATTTTATTTATTTGGTTTTTGTGTTTTGTCATGAGGCATACAAACTTTTGGTAGTCTTTATGTATAATGTCCTTATTGGTGTAAACTAGGTATGGGTCTCCTAAAACATTTGAGAATTTTATGACTATTAGAAATCTATGGAAGAGTTTTTGCACGTTTGCTGTTTATCTTCGTTAAATACATGGAAAAGGTCAGGAATTGAAACATCAGGGCATCAAATTCATTTGTAGGGAGGCTCTCAATATGGATGAATTTTATGCAGTAAATACAGAATTTTTGAGGTCTTCTAGTTTACCCATTTGTTCAGTGTTTTCTTGTTTGTGATTCCACATAATATGAAATTTATTGGCGTAAATTTGATTATAATAGAATGTATGCATATCTAGGATCTAAAGTGATAATCACCTCTACATTCCTCCTGTTGATAATGTGTGTCTTCTTGTTGTAATTACCATTGTCATAGTCATTATCTTCCTTTTCCTTCTCTAGTTCTTCCCCTCTGCCTCTTCTTCCTCTCCATTTGCCTCTTCCCTGCTCTCCCCTCCTTGCTTCTTATTTTTGATTGGTCTTTCCAGGGTTTATCAATATTTTTAACCTTCCAAAAAAAAAACCTCTTCAGTATTGTGGACCATTTAATTTTTTCAATTCGATTCGGTAATCATAATTTTAATGTTTCAGCCTTTGGTTTAAAAATTTTTTAATGTTTCTTTATTTTTGAGAGAGAGAGAAAGACAAAGCATGAATGGGGGATGGGTAGAGAGAGAAGGAGACACAGAATCTGAAGCAGGCTCCAGCCTCTGAGTTGTCAGCACTGAGCCCAACGTGGGGCTCGAACTCACCAACTGTGAAATCGTGATGACCTGAGCCCAAGTCGGATGCTTACCCAACTGACCCACCCAGATGCCCCAGGCTTTGATTTTTATTCCTGCTTTATTTCAAACTTTGTAAAGTATATTATCACATTTTAAACTTTCAAGATTTAGTCTTTTGCATTAATGGTATAAATTTTCCCTTAAGTACCTGTTTTGAGCCATCTACACAACTTTTAATAGCTTCACTAAGGTATAATAGATTTAAAATAAATTGCACAATTTTAAAATAAACATTGTATGTTTTGAGACAGATATACTCTTTTGAGATATAGTTATGAAACCATCACCACAGTTAAGCTAATGTAAATACCCATCCCCTCTCATCCAGCTTCCTTGTTCAGCATTGTATTTTCCCTCCCCATGTTCCTGCCCAAGCTGTCTGCCTGCTCATATGCTATGAACTCTCTTAAAGAAGTCTTGGTGTGAACATATACTTTTCCTTTTGTTTGTTGAAAAAAAAAAATCAAAGAAAGGAATGGCTGGAACTCGTAAGAGGTGTATATTTAATTTTTTCTTGAATGAATTGGGTGTCTTGTAATGTGATCGTACTCTTTTACATGCTGCCAACAGTGATGTGTTTGCGTTATTCTACATTTGCCTGCACTTGTTATGGCTAGGATTTGCAGTCGGAGTCCTTCTAATCCCTGTACGGTAGAATCTCACTGTCACTCTGAATTGCATGGTGCAACCAGGTCTTAGCTCTTTATGTCCCAAATGTCGAGTACATGGAGAAAATGGGTCACGACTCTGAATCTAACTCTTTCCTTCATATTATGTTTTACACATACAGTTATTTTGTATCAGGTGCTAGATTTTCGGTATGACATACCGTAGAGATAATTGGAGGCTCTGGATGATCCTATTATTGTTCTGGGAGCATTTTCTTTTTGTTTTGAAAGTCAGAGAGGGGTGGTTCATCTTATCTCAATCAGTGAGTCCCTTTGAAACTATATGTAATATTTTGTAAGGAATTTTCTATTTCTGGTTAATATTGACACTAAGAACTTAGACCATCAAGGATCCCCAATCAGTCCTTGGGTTATTTCCAAATCCTTTCTGCCATTGGGCCACGAACCCAATTTTTGTCCAGTGGGTTGTTGAGATTGTTGGAAGCTGGGGTCAGCTGCCTAACTTTCTGAGTTAGAAACTATCTTCTTGGGATTTGGGGTTTTCACTTCCTTTGAATAGGTAAAAAAGCTTTGAGGAAAAAAAAGGAGTACCAAAATGGGGTCTTACCACCTGGGCTTCTTCAAATGCTTGCTTCTTTAGGTTTGCAGTGCCTTCAAACAAAATGTTTAATATCTTCCAGCTTTCCTAGTTTTTGTCAGCAAGGATCATTGGACAGAAATGGCTGGTTTACCGTTAGCGAAGGGAGACAGCTTCATACGTGCTGTTTTTGAAATATGTTTTTGTTTTCAGCTGTTTTTCCTTCGCAAGCCAATTAATCCAATTTTTATATCCGTAATATAAAACAAATTTTATGGCATTATCTAACCAAGCAGTGGAGTTTTTCTGTCCTTACTTGTTTCATGTACTCCTCTGAAATGTTTTCATTGATTGCCTAAATGTTTCCCTAGTTCCCACCATGTGCCAGGTACAGATTAGGTGGTGCAGGTACATCACTGAGGTATAGCCTAGTGGAAAACAAATAGGTAAACCAGAGTATATTGTATAGATAGACTGTTGGTATTTTGTTATGCAGCAGTAGCTACCAGAATAACACTTACACCACTTTTTATTATGTTCAGTAGTTGCTCTAGGGACTGGTGTGTGAATTCTTTACTTCTTTTGGCCTACTTCTACTTAGGATTCTAGCACATTGTGTAACTAACTTCATAACAGTATAATCCATTTATTCTCCCTTTCCTTTGTTATCTTTTTGTCATCTATTTTAATTAAGTATTTTATCCAAACTAATAGCTACAATTTATACTTGCCTTGTAATTTTGGTTAAGAGGTTAAAACACATTCAGTTAAATAAACAAATCTTAAACTTCTGGTTTGATGAATTTTGCGTATGATTGCATTTATAGTTCTACTTAACATTTTTGTTTCGAGAGTCATTTGGCTTTGAAATAATTGAAAATAGTGCCTTTAGTATTTCTGTAAATATTTTTCCTCTCAAGACCTCTTTACTCCTGCTTGTAGTTCTGTTTCTATCAGATGTCATTTTCCCTCAGCCTGAGGAACTTGGTGTAATTGTTAATATTACAGGTTGACTGGGGACAAATTGTCTCAAGTTTGTTTATGTGTCTGTTGTCTTATTTCACTCTCAGTTTGAAAGGTTAATTTTGAGTGATGTAGAATTGTAGCTTGTGTATTTCTTCTTTAAGCACTGGAAAGATGCTGTTGCATTTGTCTGATATGCCATGGCTTTTGTTGAGAAAGAAGCCATCATTTAAATCATTATGTATGGATATGTATGCACTGTATCCTTATTTCTTGGAGGTTTTTGGAAGTTCTTGGAAGTTGACTGGTATACATTTTTTTTCACCTAACTGATATTCCTTATACTTCATCTCAATATCCAGTATATAGCTTACTAATATCATTTACAACTTCAGTACCTATTTTGTCAATCCAAAATTTTCTATTTCAGTAAATAAAAAGATGACTTATTGGATTGATAAAAGCAAGAAAACAAAGCCAAAATAAAAAATTAGCTAATGTTAAAAGTATAAAAGCTCCCAAAGGTTAAAAAAAAAAAAAAAGAATAAATAAAAAGCCCCAAAGTCCAATTTTTTTTTAATTAAGATACCGAAAAGTTGGCATAGATTATATACAAATTAAAATAATTAAAGCACAATTATGAGCAAAATATCAAAATAATTGTTATAATTGCTGATGTATTGCTAATGTTGACATGTATAAAATAATGCCCAAGAACACATTAAAGCCTTTGATATAAAATAATGAAGTGGCATTTGTAGTACCTCTAGTAAAATATTTTATATATACTCTAATTATATAGTATAAAATTTAATTCCTTTTTGGAAAACCATTTTATAGGTGAAATGATTTCTATATAGTGCATATCAGAATCAGTTCATTAACAGGAAATGTGTAGAACATAAATGGCAGTAACGGGTGTTTACACATGTGCATAGGCCTAATATACAATGATTTTGGTATTCAGGTAATAATGACATGATAGCTACAATTAAAAGTGGAATTAGCAAAAGTCATCAAGGATATACACAAAAATAAATGTGAATTGACAATATCGAATATGCTTAATACTTAGTAGAAACTAAATCAATACTAAGATACCCTTTTTTATATTGATATCTGATCACAGAAGGAGTATAAAATAGTCCTGGGCTTTTGAAATTAACTTGCTAGTTTTCACCAAAGTTTTTTTTACACTTGCCTACCCATTTATATAGTAAGTGTCTTTCTATGACTGTATCTGACAGCTTATTAAACATGGGCATAAAAGTATGATACAAAAAGGCAAAACTATTTTTAAAATAACTTACACTGTGTTAATACTGTGTAATTTTTACACCCAGTCAGGCAGATCTTATATTACTGCAAAAGATATATCAAAGGCATACTGCTTATGAAGAAAGCACATTGTTCTTTGTAGGTACAAGTATATAAATGTATTACTTAGGTAAATATTTCTGTATGTTTTTGCTCATATACACACTTCACTGTGAATCCAGGTAACTTCTGTGAAGGGATATATATTTCTAGTTTTGGGGAATTTTACACTGAACTTTTGTCAAATTGATACTTAGTAGAAGAATATCAAAGAAATATCCCTGTCAAACCATATCACTAGTGATTTTTGGAAAGATCCATTCTTTTTCTTTTTAGAAAAAGTACAGAACAGATAAAAAGTTGGTTTAAAACCAGAGATAGAACAGAGTTAGAAAAGAAGAAAATTCATAAATTATGTAAAAAAATATCCTTTAGTAAAACATTTAAAAGTAGCTCACCTCTAATTAGTTGATGAGATCATTAACCTAGGCACCATAAGTAAAATTGGAATAATAAATGTTCTTTAAGTTGTTTCACAAGGATTAAATAACAAGTATTATTGTGATGTTCATCATGTATGTGGGGGTCTCTATTACGATGATAGTACAAAAAAATGACAACAATAATCAGAGTTATAATGACTCTTAAAATTTCTCTGATAAGTATATAGGAAAGAATCTTTAAAATAGGACCTTATCTCTTGTAGGGTTTTTGTACTATTTCATATGAGGTATATAATAACAAAGTTTAGTAAGAATTGCTATTCTCAGAAAAATGCTTTTAGGTGTAACTCTGTGGAATTCTGCAATCTTGCTAAATTGACTTATCAATTCTAATATATTATAGATAGCTTTTTGATAGCCTGGAAACATGATTGTCTGATCTGTGAATGAAGGTGGTTTCTTTTCTTTTCATTCTTTACAATTTTTATGCATTTTCTCTTTATCTTGCATTTTTCCCCCTGGCTATAACTGTCCTAAAATATTGAATGGTGTGGTGATAGTAGGCATTCTCATCTCTTGTTATGATCTCAGGGCGAAGGTTTTCAAATTTCACTATTCATTATATTTGCTGCATTTTTCAGGTGTTTTTTTTTGACATGACTACATGGTAGATTTTTGTCATTGGGTTTCTTGCTGTCAATGGTGTGGTGACATAGTTCTGGTCCTTTGTTTGTTTAAGTATGTAATTTCATTCCAAAATGTTAATCCAAAGATAATTGATGCTTGGATTCTACGAATTTGTTCATGAATTTATATAGTGGCAGTATCTTTGTGTTCTGTTTGTCAATAATGTTATTTTTGTTTTTGTTTTCTTGCAGAGGAGTGGTGTGGTTTCCTGAGGAATATCAATATTCGTTTTCACTTTCTTGTGATATCCGTGCCATTGTGGTGTAAAGTTTATAAAGTTCACATGAAAGAAACATTTTGGGAAGTGTTTGTACTGTTATTTGAAAAGCTTGTGCAAGACTGGTGTCTTTTTTTTTTTTTTAATGCAAGGTGTATGACTTCAGGCACCAGGGTTTGGAGTTCATGGGAAAAATATGGTTTTTTTGATACAGACACAGCTTATTTATGAGATACAGGACAATCAAGATTTCTCAAGTTTTTTTTTAATTTGTTAAGCTGTGTTTTCTTGGAACATTCTTATTTTATATAATCTCAAATTTATTAGCATAAACTTTCTTATATAATTATGTATGTATCTCTAGGATACAGAGTGAGGATTTCCTTTACAATGCCGATATTGATTATATCCTTTCCCCCCATAATCAATCTGGCCAAGGGCTTATCAATTATTTTTTAAACATTTATGAAAATAAACAAGTTCAGATTTGTCCATTTTCTCTGCAATATTTAAAATGTAGCTCTTACTGACCTTAATTTTGTTGTTTCACTTCCTTTTGAGTTTTTCATGTTGTCCCCCTCTTTCCGTTAGAGCTCTAAGCTTATTAATCATAGTTCTTAAGCATTCCTGGTCTGATAATTCTAAAATATCTGCCATACCTGAACCTAGGTTTGATGTTTCTGATGTTCTGTCTCTTCAAATGATTTTTTTTTTTTTTTTTTTTTTTTTTTTTTTGCCTTCAGCATGTCTTGTACTTTTCTGTTGAAAGGCAGACACCGTGTATTGGGTTTAAAAAAAAAATGAGGTAAATAGACTTACAGTGTCAGGTTTTATGTTTCTCTGGTTAAGAGCTAGACACTTTACTGTTAGCTGTAGATGTAGATGTCACGGGCTAAAATTTCCTTTGGTGTCCTTGTTTTGTCTCTCTTTTGTCTTTGAGTTTCCTTTGAGACTTCTTTAATAAGGTCTAGGATGTGCATTTCGTTCCATTGTAAAGTACCCTTGGTACTGGCTCCAGTGCTGGGCCTCTGCTTCTGGGTTTCTACTTCAGTAAGCTGGGATTCTCCGTATTTGCTTGTGTCTCCAGTATTGGCTGGGGGGAGGCATTTGGTCCTGCAAAGTCCATTCTGGGATGGTTAAGAATTGCTGGTTTTCAGTTTGTTCAGCTTTTTTCTCATTGTGAGAATGAGAGTGAGGACCTTCAAGCTCCTTAACGTGTCAACTAAAAACCTGAAGTCTTCAATCTTTTATTTCTACACATTTTTGGTATTAAATTACGGCTTTCGAAACAAAACCTTGAGATGTATTATCAAATCATAAATTTTCAGGAGTGTATTTTGCATTTATTGGTTATAAACGTCCTTTTAAGATATATATTGGTATATCTCACACTCTGCAACAGGTTCATTGGAGTATAATGGAATTTAAATACATTTTACCATTATAAAGAATTTTTCGTGTATGTATGTATATTTCTATATGTATGTATATAGAAATATACATATGTGCATAATATATATTTGTGAAACCGTCACCAAAAGCAAGATAATATACATATCCGTGGCTGCACTGAAGTTTTGTTGTGAAGGTTTGTACTTCTCTTTCCTGATTGTGCCCCATGACGTATATGTTATTGTAGAAATCCTTGTATGTATATTTTTATTTTCATGTATAAACGTCCAAGGACTGGTATATCTGCATTACCTGATGTGTATCTTTCATTTATTTTAGAACATGTCAAAGTGTTTTGCACCCTGACTGCACTGTTACTCCTCGTTAGCAGTGTATGAGAGTCACAGGTGCTCTACATCGTTGTACTTGTTATAGTCATTATTTTTCATTGCAGCCATTGTAATGGGTGTGTGCTAGTATCTCAGTGTGGTTTGATTTGTGAACCAATAGTTCTCTTTCTTTTATATAGATTTTATGTCTATCCATTTACCAATATCACATTTTCTTTATTACTGTAGCTATGTAATATATTTCGAAGTTGCGTATTGTGATTCTGCCAACTTTATTTTTCATTTTCAAAGTTGTTTTGTCTATTTTAGTTCTTTTTGTCTCTCCATATAAATACTACATTCATCCTGTCTATATCTTTAAAAAATATATTTATAGTTTTGTTAAGAATTGTATTAAACCAGTATATTTATTTGAGGAGAAATGAAATCTTGCTATGTTCAGTCTTCCTATCCATGAACATGGCATCTCTCTGAATTTCTTTAGATCTGCTTTGATTTTTTTTATCATCATCATAAACTTTTTAGCATAGAAGGCCATTTGTGTTTCATCTGATTTACTCCCAGATGTTTCACTTTGTTTACTAATTATAAATTTTATTGTATTTTTAATATGGTGTCTTTAATACTAATTGCTAGTATATGAAAATACAGTTGATCTTGTATCTTCATCTAGTAGCCTGTGTCCTTGATGAACTCATTCATTGCTTGTAGAGGTTTTTTATTTATTCCTTTCAGATCTGTATAACTTTTATTAATTTTTTTCTTTTTTTTTTTTGTTTACATCCCTGACTTACTTTCCACTATGATATTAAGTAACAGTGGGGAAACCAGACATACTTGCTGTGTTCCTGAACTTCTAGACAGAGCATTCAGGTTTTCTCCACTATAGGGCTTAAATAAAATGTTAAATGTAGGTTTCTTGTGGATGTTCTGTATAAAGTTTAAAATGGTTTCCTCTGTATTTTTCTGTGGGGTTTTTAAAATCCTGAATGGGTATTGAATTTAGTTAATTGTTTTTCTTCATAGATTGATGAGGTCATGTTAGGTTTTTTCTTGAGCTTGTTAATATGGTAGACTACATTGCTTGATTTTCAAATAATCAACCAGCCTGATAATCCTGGAGTTAAAACCACTTGGTCATGGTAGATAACCTTTTTATATATGACAGAATTCTATTTGGTAATATTTTATTAAGGATTTTGTGACTGTATTCAAGGGATATTAGTCTGTTGTTTTCTTTTTTTCTGTATGTTGTGTCCCAGTATATGGTCTACTTTGGTGCATGTTTCATGGTTTTGAAAAATAGGGATATTTTGCAGCTGTTGAAGGGATGGTTCTGTTAATTTTGATTAGATCGTGCTTGATGGTGTTATTGAGGTCTTTTTTTTATTATTACTGATTGTGCCGAGTTATTCTATAATTGTTACAAAAGGGCAGTTGAAATTCCCACTTATAATTACAGATCTTATATATCTCATATACTTACTTCCATGTTCATCAGCTTAGATTTACATAGTTTTCAGAAAGACTAGAGCATACACATTTGGGATTGCTATGTTCTCATACAGGATTGACCCTTTTATCGTTATATAATGTTCTTTTCTGTCTCTGAGAAGTTTGTTTGTTTTGAATTTTACTTTATCTAGTGTCAATATAACCATTTTTGCTTACTTTGATTACTACCAACATGCATATTTACCCAGCCTTTTACTTTCAATCTGCCTTTATTGTTATATTTAAAATAATGAGTTTATTGTAAACAGCAAATAGTTGAGTCATGATTTTTTTTTTTTTTATTTTTGGGACAGAGAGAGACAGAGCATGAACGGGGGAGGGGCAGAGAGAGAGGGAGACACAGAATCGGAAACAGGCTCCAGGCTCCGAGCCATCAGCCCAGAGCCTGACGCGGGGCTCGAACTCACGGACCGCGAGATCGTGACCTGGCTGAAGTCGGACGCTTAACCGACTGCGCCACCCAGGCGCCCCTGAGTCATGATTTTTTAATCCACTTTGCCAATGTGTGTCTTTTAATTCGTGTATACATACTATTTACATTCATGTTATTATCTATATGCTATAGCTTAAGTCTGCCAGTTCTTTTGTTTCTTTGTTTTCTCTCTTGTTTCTGTTTTCCTTTGTCTGCCTTCCTTTGGGCTTTGATGAAAGTTATTGTTTTGGACAACTTGGCCTCCTGTAACAGAATCCCATTGACTAGGTCGCTTAAACAACAGAAATTTACTTTCTCACAGTTCTGGAGGCTAAAAGTCCAACATTAGGGTGTCAGCATGATTGGGCTCTGGTGAGAACTCTCTTCTTGGCTTTCAGTTGGCTGCCTTCTCACTGTGTCCTCACATGGCTAAGAGACAGGGAGAGAGATGGGGGGAGAGGGAGGGGGAGAGAGAAAGAAGGAGGGAGAAAGAGAGGGAGGAATAGAAGATGGAGGGAAAGAGAAGAAGGGAGGGAGGGACAGAAAGGGAGAAGGAGAGGGGGAAGATGGGAGGGAGAGCGCAGCCGAGAGAGTGCTCCCTCTCTGGTGTCTTCTTAGAAGGGCACTAATATGAGGACCTCTCACTCATAACCTCATCTAAACCTAATTATCTACCAAAGTCCTTATCTCCGAGTACTGTCACCTTGGGGGTTAGGGCTTCAACATAAGAATTTTGAGAGGACACAATTCAGTCCACAGCAGTCAATCTCTACGAAGCCTCTTCTGTCACCACCCCAGCAAAGAGGAGAGAGGTACTTCATTACTTCACAGGCACAGGCAGGCTGAAGTGGAGGCTCTTCACGTGCTACCTGTTAACCTACTGTTGGGGGAGTGTTCTTTTTTCATCATCCATCAAGGATGAAAGTCCCAGCTGTCTACTGAGCCATCTCTGACAACATTGCAGGACATTTTGGGGTGATTCCTTATAGCCTGGTGAGGCTGTAGGCTTCCCACTGGGCATCTGCTGGCATGGATCAGGAGGTGTTTAGTTGTAGTTGTCAGGCTGCTGCTTAAAAGTTTTTTTTGTCCTGTTAGGTTGTGCCTTTCCTAGCTCTCAGTCTATAAAAAGGAGATTTTTGTTGGGGCTTCTTTTGTCTGAACCTTTTGGAATTTCCAGGTTGCTAGATTTTATCAGCCCTAGCATTGCAATGTATAAGCAAAGCCAAAACAAAACAAAATGGGAAGGAAAAAAAAATGGGAAACACTGTTGTGTTGTTCCTTGGATCCTGACGTCCCTTCCAGTCTCTCATCTTGTCTCCACCTTTCAGATCCTTCACGAGTTTCTTTACATGTAACATTTAGTTTTTCAGTTGTACTTAGGAGAAATAGGGGAACCTCCTTAAAGCAGATCCCCAGAAGTGTTTTTTTTACTCAGTGATCTTCATAAGCAGTAGATTTCACTTTTGCCATCATTTGCTTAATTTTTTTCCAGTCTAGTGATCTCATTTATTTCAAAAACGTTTCTTCAGTTCTCAGCACGTGCCAGGTGTGGACCTTGTGCTCCAGTTACATTATTGAGAGCCAGCCTTGTAGGAAAACAGACAAGTTAATATGGAGTATATGATAGAAGGTAAGTTTTGTGGTAATTTGTTACATATTAATACATTATTACCTATATATTTTTCTGTTATTTTAGGTAATTTTTCAAGGGATTAGTATTCCTTGAAAATGTTAATTCCTTACTTTTGATACTATACTTAGTTATATAGTATTATTTCCTGTAATACAAAACCCCTTTCTGTTTAGGCAACATATATTTGACATGCAAAATGATTTGTGTAATCATAATACATATCATCATTAACTAGGTACCGCGCGATATAAAGAACATAAGGGAAAGCAATGAGTGTTTGTGTATCTCTCTGTGTACCTACTAATGGGCCTAATATATAAAATTGCTGTTAATCAAGTAATTAGGAAATGATGGAAGTACTCAAAAAAGTGGAATTAGTAACATCTGTCAAAGAATATACAAAAAATAACCATAAATGGGCAATTACTATTAATCATGCTTTATACTTGATGTCAATTATTTAGGTAATTAAGTAAATTATTTTTATCTTGATTCTAAGTTATTGAAAGGGTATATAATGGTCATGGTATTTTAGAAAATACTTTGGTATTTTTTCACACATTTACAAATTTAATACACTTTACATAGTATTGCCTCTTATGTCTATATCAGATACAGGTACTCACACATGTGCATTAAAATATGGATACAGTCAAAACAGGTAATTTTTTTTAATTAGGCTCCATGCCCAGCATGGAGCCCAGTGTAGGCCTTGAATTCATGACCGTGAGATCAAGACCTGAGCTGAGATCAAGAGTCAGATGTTTAACCGACTGAGCCACCCAGGTGCCCCTAAATTAGCTATTTTTTGATAAATTATGCTGTGTGTGTATACTATGAATACTATGCAGTTTTTACAATTAGATGTAGATGTTATTACGTATTAGATTTACAAAAGACATCTTCAAGGTATATTGCTAATAATGAAGAAATCACATGGTAAATTATATGCAAATATGTGTATGGTTATACAAATATATTCTGCTGATAGGTGTATATATTTACATCTGTTTATATACAGACTTCTCAGTTAATTACAATTACTTCTGGAAAGGGTTATGTGTCATTATTTTTTTTGGAAACTGTACACTATACATATACCATACATACTGACTGAATGTTTGTGTCCCCCAGTATTCATATGACAAAACTTAACCCCCCAGTGTGATGATATTAGGAGGTGGGGCCTTTGGGAGGTGATTAGGTCATGAGGATGGAAGCCCTCATGAATTGGACTTGTGAAGAGGCCCCAGAGAGCTCCCTCACCTTCTCAACCATGTGATGTTACAGGGAGAAAATGACCATCTATGAATCAGAAAAGTGGGCTCTCACCAGACACTGAATCTGATGGTGTCTTGCTCTGGGAATTCAGAGCCTCCAGAACTTAGAGAAATAAATTTCTGTTGTTTATAAGCTACTCAGTCTATGGTATTTTGTTATAGCAGCCAGAAAGGACTGAGATAATGTACGTAAAGATATGAATTAAAAAAAAACACTTTCTGATGACATATTAGTAATAATTTTTAAGGATCTACATTTTGCTTTCTTATGTTGAAGTAGTATGGAATGAGAAGATATTAGGAAGAAAGATTTGGAAAAGAGGAAAAAGGAATAAAAATAGAACACATGAGGAAAAATAATTTGTGAAGTTGAACTCTTACTAACATCATTAAACAGGGATCATTAAGAAATCACTTATAAACAATGATCTTTTTATAGTTCTACTAGAATTACATGTCTTGTATAGTAAGGTTTATCTTACATTTTTGGGTCCCTGTTACTATAATAGAAGTAAAAAGATGACAACACTAGGGATTAAAATTTCCTCGAGTTTTATCTAATCAGTATACGAAAAAAAGCCTCAAAGATAAAACCTTGTAGTAAAGGGTTTTTGTGCCATATCTTATGATGTATATAAAATTGTTAGTAACAATTTCTGTTCTGAGAAGAATGTATTAATACTTAACTGTACGGAATCTAAAACTCTTGCTAAATTTACTGTTTAATTTGAATGCATTATCTCAGAGGGAGATTTTCAGTATTTTATCACTGGGTACGGTATTTGCTGCAGTTTTTAAGCATTTTTTTAAAAATAATGACTTAATGGTAAATGTGGTTATATTGCTTTTATTGTGTAATGCCAATTTTTGGTGACAGTTGTTTTGTAATGCTTTTTTTGGTGATAGTTGTTTGATTCTGATATTTTTGTCTCAACGAGAATTCATTCTTGGTTTAAACTCAGTGTGCATGGGATATTACGGTTAAAGTACCATTGAATTTTGTTGAATTATAAGTTAGGTTTTTTGGGGGGAAATAAAGGAATTTTGGTGATTTGATGAGGGAAATATACCATTGATTTTCTTTTTATTTTCCTTACCATTTCGGTGTAAAGTTTATAGGGGTCTCACAAAGCATTTTGGGAAACATTTTTACTATTTCTATTATTTGGAAAGGCTTGTTCAAGATTGGTATTACTTCTTTTTCCATTATACGGGAAAGTTTGTGACTTCAGGCACCAGCAAGCAGGATCCATTTATAGGAAGATATTTCATTATAGACCCAGTTTATTTACACAAGATAAGACCGTTGAGATTTTCTAAGTTTTATTGTTTGTTAGGGTATGTTTTCCTTGGTAGTCTCTCTTTTCATGTATCAAACTTTTTAGGATGAAGTTGTTTATATAATTATGTATGTGTCACCAAGAAATGGCATGAGAATTTCCTTTTTTGCATTGCTGATATTGAATATATACTGATGCTTCTTCATCTTTTTTTCCCCTCAATAATTCCAGCCAGAATGGAATGTCCAAAACTTTTTAAAAAATCTTCTCTATTTCTTTTATTATCACCCATAGACTTCAATTTTATTGTTTCATTTCCATTGGTTTGTTATTGAATTACAGATTTTACCTATTTTGAGATTTATTTCTTTATCACAAATTTCAGGATTTTTGTATTTATCACTATAAATGTTCTTTTAGCCATGCATATTGTTGTATCTCACACTTTGTAACAGGTTCATGAAAATATAATGGAGATTAAATAAACTTTGCAAATTTGAATTGAACAATATGTTTTGGCATGTGTATATAGATTTGCTAAACTATCACCAGAATCAAAATACTGTACTTACCCATCCCTTCTTTCAAGTTTCCTTGAACGACTTTCCATTTTCTCTTCCTGTTTCTGCTCCTACCTCCCTTCTTTCCCATGGTATGTACATTATTGTACAAGTTTTAGTGTGGACATACATTTTTATCTTTCTTGGATGAACATGAAGACATGGTATGGCTAGATCACATGATTGGTATACTTTAAGGTACTTAGAATACGTCTTAGAGTTTGCAGTCTGATAGTCCACTGTCCATCCTGCCAGCAGTGTATGAGTGTCTCCTTTGCACTGCATCCTTACCAGCATTTCTTATGGTCATGTTTTTGTGTTGTACCCCTTCTAGTAAATGTGTGCTGGTATCTCAGTGTCTAGCTAAATTGCATGGCTGTAACCAAGTCCTACTTCTTTCTTTCTCAGGAGAGTCTAGTAAGTGGAAAAGATAGATCACTATGGGGAGGGACCGTTTGGGGTGCGTTTTTACAGCCCGGTAATGGTGACCATCTAGGTTCCCCGCTGGACTTGAGCTGTGGTGAATGACGCTGGTATTTGGCATAGAACTTGTATTGTCTACACACATCCTGTCTTGTTTGCCTGAATCCTTCCTGGCCCATTGAGGATAGCAGACTTTACTCGGGCCTTTTTGTTGTCTACACCCTTTGGCATTTTCAGGTTGCCTGATTGTTTCAATCCAGGTTGGGTATATATGAGGTGAAAAGAAAATACAACATACAAAAGAAAACACGGAATCCACTATAGTGTTGTTCCTTGGCTTCAGAGGTTCCTAGTCCATTTTCATTAGTCTCTCTACCTTTCAGAGTATTTTTATGTTTCTTTTTATGTGTACTATCAAGGAATTTTCGTTGTATTTGGGGAAGAAAGTATATCTACATCTTCTGGGAAACAGATGTCCAACTTCTTTTTTAGCTAAATAACCTTTACATGTAGTGGATTCTTTATTTTAATTTTTGCCGTCACTTGCTCAATTTCTTTAATTGTAATTATTTCATTTTCTCATTAATATTTCTTCAATTTCAAGCTTGTGCTTGAAAGCAGGTGCTACTAGAGTTAAATATTGTGGGACAGCCTACTGGGAAAACAGGCAAGAAAATAGTGTATTGGAGAAAATAAGTTTTGTGGCAATTATCCAGTATAACTGGTTATCTAGTAATAGTAACTAGAATATTATCTATACATTTTTGTGTTACGTTTAGTGATTGCTCAAGGGATTTATATTTGACTTCTTCCCTTTTCATCTCCATAGAAGTATGTGGTATTACTTCCTATAAATGTAACCTCACTACACTGTAATGTTACATATGCTACCTTTCCTTTGTGCTTTTGTTCTATAGTTTATATCAATTATATCTTTTATCATTTTTTTGCTTTAAAGAGTCAGATATCAAAAAAAGTCAAATATCTCTCAAAAATAATAGAAAACACTAGTCTTTTATGTTTATCCATTTCTTTTCCCTATGCAGTGTTCTTCACACATTCTTATAGCCCTGTCGTTCTTGGTTTCCATTGGGTGTCCTTTCTCTTGGGCCACCCAAACAAGTCGTCTCATTTCCAATACCTCAGAATGTGACTTTATTTAGAAATAGGGTCTTTGCAGATTCCGTCAATTTAAGATGAAGTCATTAGGATAAGGCCCTAATAGAGTGTGACTGATGTCCCTTAAAGGAGGGAGGTGAATTTGGATATAGACACAGATGTGCATGGAGGGAAGACTGTGAAGATATGCCCAGGGAGAATGCCATGTGAAGGTAGAGGATTTGGAGGAATGCCAGAGATTGCTGGGAAGAGGCCGGGAATGATTCTACAGGTTTTAGAAGGTGCATGGTCCTGCCTACAGCTTGATATCAGATTTCTAGCCTCAAGAGCTGTGAGACAGTAAATTTGTATTGTTTTCAAGCAGTCTAGTTTACGGTATTTTGTTATGACAGTCTAGGAAACTAATACATTCCTTAAGCATGATGTATTTGTATTACGTTTGGCCAGCAGAAAAGTGTTTCAGTTTGGTTTATCTGGATGTTTCTTATTTCACTTTCAGTTTAGAAGGGTGATTTTATCGCGTATAACGTTGGAGCTTGAAAGTTCTGTCTTGACACTCACTGAAAAAATGATGCTTCATTTTTCACTGATTATCCATGGTCTGTGTGGAGAAGGCAGTCAACATTTAAATAATTCCTAGATAGGTAATATTTATGTCTTTGAAGCTTTTGGTGGATGTATGTTTGTTTAATACACTAAAAAGGCTTTACATCTTATATAGCTGTCAAATATATAGTTTACTAATGATAAAAATTATAAAAACAGAGACAAACCATAAGAGACTTTTAAATACAGAGAACAAACAGGGTTGCTGGAGGGGAGATAGGTGGGGGGATGGGCTAAATGGGATAGACATTAAGGAGGGCACTTTTTGGGACGAGCACCGGGGGGCATCATATTGAAGAGATGAAATCACTGGGTTCTACTCCTGAAGCCAAGACTACACTGTATGTTAACTAACGTCAATTTAAATTAAAAATGTGTGTGTATATGTGTGTGTGTGTGTGTGTATACATATACATATATATATATATGGTTTGCTAATGAAACATTTCTAAAACTTCACTAGTTGTTATAAAAAAATGATTCCATTTATGCAAAAAGGTTAACTTTTGATCAACAATAACAAAAAAAAGCTGCAGAAAAGTAGTATAATCAAAAAAGAACCAATTCCTTCTTATTATAATATATAAATACATCTGTACTATATGTATACAAATAAAAGTAATTTCAGTACATTTACAAGTACAATATCCAAGAAATTTTAATTATTATTTCTGATCTGATGCTACTGTTGATCTGGATGTGATAGTGTATGAGACCAGGTGCAATGTCTTGGTAACAAATAATGGAATGACACTTGTCTTAAGTATAGAAATAGTTTACTTTATATCTACCATACTTACATACAATGTATTTTACAGGTAAAATGAATTATATAGTAAATATAATATACATCAGAATCAATTTGGTATCAAGCAGTATATAGAACATAATTGACAGCAATAAGAATTTATGTGTAATTATGTATATGTGTGTGTGTATATATTTTTGGTATATAATTTTGTTAATGATTATAAAATGATAAACTGTACCAAATGGGATTAAAAATGTGTATCAAAGAATATATTAGTAATAAACATATATAGGTAATTAGTGTCTTAAGTATGCTTAATATTCAGTGTAAATAATTAAGTAACATGGTACCTTTTCAAAATTTTGATGCCAGGTTATTGAGGGAATGAAAAATGGTAATGAGTTTTGGAAAGTAGTATGTTTTTGACAAAGTTGTGAATTTCCTTACAGATTTACAGAGTAGTGTGCCTTTTAGAACTCTATCTGACATAGCTACTCACACATGTGTGCTAAAGTATGGACACAAAATAGTCAAAACAGCTCTTTTTTGGCAAATTATGTGTGTCCATACTATGATGCTATGCAGCTTTTACAACTAATCACGTACACGTTAAATACTTGACGAAGGCATCTCCAAGATATATTGTTAATTAAAAAGAGACTAAGTATAATTTACTTACAGATATGTGTATAATTATGTAAATATGTTATTCATGTAGATAAATGTCTGTTTACATCTATTTATATACACACTTTACTGCTCATCACAATTACTTCTGAAGAGGTATATTTATCAGCTGTTTTGAAATTTTTACACTATGTACATGCAATATATCTGTGTCCTAGAATATATATCAAAAATTAATCACATGATAATGGCATCTCTCTAATGATTTTTGAAATATGTACTCTTGGCTTTTTTATTTTCAAGTACAGAATGGAATCAGAAGTTAGGTATTCTCTTTGCTTTTTATTTTAAAGTTCATAATGGAATAAGAAGTTAGTGTTAC
Organism: Panthera pardus; assembly: GCF_024362965.1. Lineage (NCBI taxonomy): Eukaryota > Metazoa > Chordata > Mammalia > Carnivora > Felidae > Panthera > Panthera pardus. The sequence continues at coordinate 102,197,203 of NW_026526843.1, forward strand.
AGATAGAAGGTTTAGAAAAGAGAAGGGAAAAAATAAAAATACAAACAATGTAAGAGGAGAAATAATACACTTATGAGCCCTTTATAAGAAGCTAACCTCTAATTAGTCAGTGAGATCATTAAACTAGAGACCATAGGTAAAATTGTCATAGACAATGCTGTTTTTATCTTTCCATCAGAATTAAATGTCACGTGTATGGTAAAGGGCCTCTGTTGCCAGGATAGTAGAAACGCTGACAACAGTGATCAGGGTTAAAACCCTTTCACATTTTATCTGATTCATATATGGAAAAAGCCTAAAAACATAACCGTGTCATGTAGGGTTTTATGCCATTTTTTATGATGTATATAAAAAACTTAGTAATAATTTGCTATTAGAAAATGTTTACTATTAGAAAATGCTAATGTTTGGGGTACCTGGGTGGCTCAGTTGAGCGTCTGACTTCTGCTCAGGTCATCATCTCGCCGTTCGGTTAGTGAGTTCAAGCCCCATGTAGGGCTCTGTGCTGATAGCCCAGAGCCTGGAACCTGCTTCAGATTCTGTGTCTCCCTCTCTCTCTGCCCCTCCCCTGCTCTCACTCTCTCTCTCTCTCTCTCTCAAATAAATAAAAGTTAAAAAAATTTAAAAAAAAGAAAGAAAATGCTAATGTGCAGACATATAGAATCCAGCAATTTTCCTAAATTTTCTGTTTAATTCAGTGTATTATCTCTAGAAGGCTTTTATGTAATCTGGAAATAAAAATATCAATTCTCTGATTAAAGGTGATTTAGTATCTTCCTTTCCAATTGTTAATGCTTTTTTAAATTTTTTCCCCTTTTTTATTGCCCTGGCTGTGATCTCTTTATAATGTTGAATAGAACTGGTGATAGTAGGTGATTCCTTGTCTCTTTTCTGATGGCAGTGGCATTTCCATTGTTATAATCTTGCCATTCGGTATCAAGTTAATAGGGGTCTCATAAAACATTTTCAGGAAGGATTTGTACTGAAATCTTCTGTGTCCCGTGGACTGGTGAGTCTACCGGAAACATTACTCAGTTGCCAAGCTTTTAGCTACTCCTTTTTGCTTAGCATCTTGGGTTTTCAGTCTCATTTGAGGAAAAATATCATGTGAGGAAAAGATCCAAATTTGGTTCTCACCCTCTTTGCCTGTTCCCCCCCCCCCCCAAGATCTAGTCTTTTCAGTTCTTGGTTTTTTGGGTTTATGGTATTTTCAAGCGGATGTCTTATATTTTTGCATATTTCAGTTTTCTCCCCAGAATGTTTGGCCTGAAATGTCTGGTCTGCCTTCAGTAGAAGAAGGTATGTTCAAAAGCACTGTTTTTGAAATTTGTTTTAATTTGTATATATTGGTTAACATCCACTGAACCCAGTCTGTATGTTAAGAATATAAGCCACTGATTAAACTCTTTGCTTTGGGATAAATTGTACATTAACTTACAGATGTAAAAAATAATACAGAGGTACTCCATGTACTTTTTGCCCGTTTCCAACCAACTTCATATGTTGCAAAATTAGAGTGAAATATCCCAAAGTATTCACTTAGATGCAGTCAAGACATAGACAACCTGTCAGTCATCACAAAGATCATTGTGTTGCTCTTAGAGGCACACCCATTTCCGTCATCCCTTCCTATCCCTGAATTCTGGCAACCACTGATGTGTTCTTCATTGCTCAATTTTGTTATTTTGAGATTGTTATATAGATAGAATCATACTGTATGTGACATTTGGGATTGGCTTAGTTCAGAATGGGTAATTCTCCAGAGATTCATCAAAGTTATTGCATGTACCAGCAGTTCATTCCTTTTTCGCGCAGTAGTTTATAGCGGATTTGCCACATTTTTTCAGCCATTCTCTCTTGGAAGACTATCTAGTTGTTTCCAGTTTGGGGCTGATACTGATAAATCTGCCATAAACATTTACGTACACATTTCCGTGTGAACATAATCTGAATTTCTCTGGTATTAATATCCAAGAGTGTAATTGCTGTATCATGTACTATTTCCAGTTCAGTTTTTTAAGAGCCTACCTGTTTTTAGAATGGGTGTAACATTTTACGTTCCTCTAAGCAATATATGAGTGATCCAGCTTGCTTCTATCTTGCCAGCATTTGTTTATATGGCTTTTAAAAATTTTAGTCATTCTGATATGTGTAAGATACCCCACTGTGGTTTTAATTTGCATTTACCTGATCTGATGGCTATCATGTTGAACATCTTCTTAAGTGCTTACTTCATGTCTACACATATTTTCTGGTAAAATTTTTGTTCATGTCTTTCACTCAGTTTCTAATTGATTTATTTATTTTATATTGTTGGATTTTGAAAGTTGTTTATATATTCTAGATACTACTTTATTATGAATATATGGCTTGAAAATATTTTCTCTAAGTCTGTAGCTTGTCTGTGTCAGATAAAACTTTTTTAATAGCACAATCTGTAAATATTATGGAGTCCAAATTATCAAATTTACCTTTATGGATCATGTTTTTCTGACATCACAGCATGGGCAGTTTGAGGTGATTAGTTACATCAGAGGCTAGGCTTCCCACAGGGCCGATGCTTGCAAGGGTGAAGGTATTTTGTGTGTCGTGCTGGCTGCAGTAGGATGCTTATTGTCTTCAATTTTTCTGTCTACTTAGGCTGTTCTTAACCTACTCTTTTTCTAAAGCCTTTTTTTAATATTAAATACAATTTATTGTCAAGTTGGTTTCCATACAACACCCAGTGCTCATCCCAACAGGTGCCCTCCTCCCTGCCCATCACCCACTTTCCCCTCTCCCCCACCCCAACAGCCACCCTCAGTTTGTTCTCTGTATTTAAGAGTCTCTTATGGTTTGCCTCCTTCCCTCTCTGTAACTAATTTTTTCCCCGTCCCCTCCCCCATGGTCTTCTGTTAAGTTTCTCAAGTTCCACATATGAGTGAAAACATATGGTATCTTTCTCTGCCTGACTTATTTCACTTAGCATATTACCCTCCAGTTCCATCCACATTGCTGCAAATGACATGATTTCATTCTTTCTCATTGCCAAGTGGTATTCCATTGTGTATATAAACCACATCTTCTTTAGCCATTCATCAGTTGATGGACATTTAGGCTCTTTCCATAATATGGTTATTGTTGAAAGTGCTGCCATAAACATTGGGGTACAAGTGCCCCTTTGCATCAGTACTCCTGTATCCCTTGGGTAAATTCCTAGCAGTGCTATTGCTGGGTCATAGGGTAGCTCTATTTTTAATTTTTTGAGGAACCTCCACCCTGTTTACCAGAGTGGCTGCACCAGTTTGCATACCCACCAACAGTGCAAGAGGGTTCCCCTTTCTCCACATCCTCTCCAGCATCTATAGTCTCCCAATTTGTTCATTTTAGCCACTCTGACTGGTGTGAGGTATCTCAGTGTGGTTTTGATTTGTATTTCCCTGATGAGGAGTGACGTTGAGCATCTCTTCATGTGTCTGTTGGCCATCTGGATGTCTTCTTTAGAGAAGTTTCTATTCATGTCTTCTGTCCATTTCTTCACTGGATTATTTGTTTTTCGGGTATGGAGTTTGGTGATCTAAAGTATTTTTTGGAGGGTGGATTTTTTTTTTTTATCTAAAACTTTACTGTTTGCAAGTGCTTGATTGTTCAGCTGCGTGTCTGGTGTGCATGAGGGAAAACAAGACAAAAGTCCCTACATCCCCCAAAAGTGACAAAAAAGAGAATTCACCATCATGTTGTTTCTTGAATCCTAATGTCCCTTATTAAGTCTCACTCCTCTCCACAATTGAGTCTTGTTATGTTTGTTTTATATATAACATCCAGGATTTTTCGTTGTTTTCAGGGCTAAGAATAGGGAAAAGTATGTTTATTCCTTTTTCCTGGAAGCCAAGTTCCAACAATTGTTTTGCCCAAATTATCTTCACAACGAGTGGATTTTTTTTCATCATGTGCTTAATTTCTTTCAGCTCAATTATTTCATTCATCCTATAAATATTTCTTCAGTTCTCAGCATGTGTCCATGTGAACCATGAACTGGAGTTATATTATTGGTGGAGAGCCTAGTGAGAAATCAGAAGAGTAAATGTATGTATCGTAAAAATTTAATGGTATATAATTTTAGTGTTGATTTGTTTAGGCAGTAGTAGTAACTTGAAAATTACCTACACATTTTTGTGTTATTTTTAGTTATTCCTCAAGGGGTTGGTATTGATTTCTTTTACTCTTCATGTTCTACCTAGAGTTCTGTCACCTTCTGTAATATGCAATACTATGGTGCCTTGGCAAAATGTATTTTATACATAAAATTATTTATAAAACATATTACTTATCAGAAGCAATGGAGTACAAAGCAATTTATAGACCATATGTGCAATAAGTATTTATGCACCTAACTATCTGTCAGTATTTGTGTGTGTGTATATACATATAAGCCTAATGTATAGTGTGTGTGTATATATATATGTATATATATATATATATACACACATATATATTTATATGCTTAACATATTTGTATTTTCATTTTGGTAATCAAATAATTGTGAAATTATAGAAGAGTAGTTGACAATGGAATTAACAACATCTATCAAAGGGTAAATATAAATGGTTAATAACCTCTTAAGTATGCTGTAAATTTAGTGTAAAAGTAATAGAGTTACAGTAAGTAGAATATTGTCCATATATTTTATTGTTATGTTTCATGCTTACTCAAGGGTTTGTAATTTGAATCCTTTACTTTTCATGGTCAACTACGTTTTCCACAGTACCATTTCTTGTAAATACAATCTTACAACAGGACATTTGCATTTATTCCCATTTCCTTCATGTTCTTGTTGCATCGTTTGCATCTATAATTTATTACTTTGCTTTGAAGAGTTACTTGTCTTTCCAAGAAATAATAGAAAATGTGAACCTTTTATAATCATGCACACATTTACTCTATCCACTGCTCTTCATCACTAGCTATATATTTTAGTTTCCGTCAGGTGTCCTTTCCCTTCAGCCTGAAGGACTTGCTTTAACATCATTTCTCTTACAGGTTAACCAGTGATGAATTGTCTCAGGTTTGGTTATGGCTGTGTCCAATTTTCCTCTCCATTTGGGAAGATAATGTTGCTGGATAGAAAATATGGGTTGAAAGTTCTGTCTTGTCTTTTGTCATTGTAGGGATGCTGCCCCATTTTCTTTGGCTCTTCTTGAATTCTGTTGAGAAGGCAGCCATTATTGAAATCATCATTCCCTGCTAGGTAATGTATCTTTATTCTTTGAATTTTTTGGTAGATGTACATTTTTTCACTTCCCTAATTTTATATTTCATATAGAGTCTAATACATAGTTTATTAATATATTTCAAAGACTTTACTATTTTGCCTTTGAAAATTATTCTATTTATGTGCAAAAATAACTTATTTAATTGACAAGAGAAAAAAAATCAAAAGCTAGAAAGCTGCGTGAAAAGCACTAAAATAGAATAAAATTATTTCTGAATAACATTTGCACAGTAATCTTCCTTGTAGGACTAATCTGACCAAAGCTGCCTACACATGTGTATTAAAATATAGTACCCCAAAAAGCAAACCAAATGTCATTGAATTATTTACTTTCAAGTGGCTTATTTTGTGATAAGAATTTTACCTCCATTTGATAAAACTAAGAAGGGAATAAAAGGCAGAACAGCTTTTTAACAAATTTTACTGTTCCTCTACTATAATTACTGTGCAGCTTTTACAGTCACTTATTTAAATATTAAATATTGACAGAATTCTTGAAGATTTATTGCTAATAAAAAAAAACAAATTGTAGTTTACTTGAGACATGGGTAAATATGTAAATACATGATTCACTTCAATCCATGTATATATTTATATACACACATCCATGCCAGTCATTTTCATTTCTTATAGGGATATGTATCACCATTTTTTGAAAATTTTACACTGAACACATGCTATATATGTATTCAATAAAAGATCTAAATTTTTAAAAAGTCACATCACAACTTATTACTAATAATTGTTTTTGAAAGATATATGCTATCTCTTTCTAAGTAGTACACAGTAGCATAAGAAGTTAGGCTTATAGACAGATTTAGAAGAGTTAAAAAGGAAAAAAATACTATGAAAATATAGAAAAAAGGTATGTGGAGAAAATAATTTAGTTTAACTGTGAACCACTTAAAAGAAAGTGAACTCTGGTCAATGAGATTATTAAACTGTGGGTCATAAGTAAAATTACCACAAAGAATGCTCCTTTTTATTGTTCCCCTTGGATTAAATGCCAAATGTTTTGCAAATTTTATCTTATTTACTGGAGTCTCTCTTATCATGATACCAGAAAAATATGACAAAAATGTTCAGGATTATAGCTCTGTAGTTTATCTGATAAATATGGAGAAAAAGCCTTAAAATGTAACCTTAGCATGTAGAGTATTTGTGACATTTCCTCTGTATAAAAATTTTTTAAAGAATTGATATTATTAGGAAGATATATTTATGTTTAACTGAATGGAATCCAGCAAATCAAAGAAAATCTTTAAACAATCCTAATATATTGTCTACAGGTTGCTTTCAGTCTGTAAACATAATTATGCTCTTGAATAAAGCTGTTTTCATTTTCATTTCTTCCTTTTATATCTTAATACATTTGTTGTTGTTGTTGTTGTTGTTTTTGCTTTATTGCTCTGGCTAAGAGCTCTGTAGAATGTTGAGTGGTATTGGTGCTAGAAGGCATCCTCTTCTCAGCCCTCATCTCAAGGGGAAAATTCTCAATATTTCCACACTAATCATGATACTCTTTTGCCCTCTAAGTTGTTATTCTTAATCACAATTGAATGGTAAATTTTGTCAGATCATTTCCTCTATCGTGACAAGACATGATGTTGTTCCTTTGTTTTGTTAAAGTTATTTGATTTCTAAATGTTGAATCCATAATAATTCATTCTTGGCTTAAAAACAAATTGTGCCATATTATATATTTGATGTATCTTAGCAATCTGTTTATCAGAAAAAAGAATTGTTATTGTTTGCTCTGGGGGATATAAACCTATGATTCTCCTTCCTTATAGTATCCTTAATAGTTTCAGGCAAAGTTTATGCAGATCCCATAAAAGGTTTTTGGAGAGTGCCTTTACTCTTCTGTGCAGGAGTTTGTACAAAATTTTAGTTCTTTCTCAATTATATGAGAAAGTTCATGGCTCAGGGCCACTAGCATGGAAATCATTTGTAGATAGTTTTGTTAGACACAATTTACATAATGGATATAGCATTATTGCTGTTTCCAAAATTTTTGGATATATATGTACTTCCCTTTGGTTTTTGCCATTTTGTGTAAAGTCAGGTACATTAGAATGAATTTCTTTATGATATCATGCATCTGTCTTCAGAATTGGTAGTATTACACTCTCTACAGTCTTGTTATTGATAATATGAATTTACTTTTTTCTTGATCTGTCTTCTCATGAATTTATCTTTTTTTTTTTACATTTTACAAAAAAAACCAATTTTTGAATATTGATCTTCTCTGTAATTTTGTTCAGTTTATTTTCCTGGTCTTCATATTATCATTTCATTTTTGTTAATTTTGCTACTAAACTACTGTTTCTTTTTCATTTATTTTCTTAAGGTAGATTATCCACTCATAAATTTTCTAGATTTCCACTCTTGAATTTAATGCTATATAGTTTCTTTTAGATACATCTTTTCATACATCCTACATATTTTATAACAGGTTCACTTAGACTGAATTGACTTATAATAATCTGTACAACATTAAAATTAAAAATTTAGGTTTTGAAATATGTGTACATTTGTGAAATCATCACCACAAGAAATAAAATGTAAGTGTCCATCCAATGTGTCCCTGGTTCCTTCTGCATCTTTGTATTTCCTCCTTCTTAGTCCTGCTCAAAACCTCTCCTCTTTGCCATGAAATAAACATTCTTATAAATGTCTTTGTCTAGACATATAAATTCATTTTTCTTGAATAAGCTTCAAAGAATTGAATGACTGGATCATATGATTGATGTGTGTTTATGTTATTTTAGAAAATACCAAAGTGTTTTGCAACTTGTTTATACCATTGTACAACCAACCAGCAGTTTGTGAGACTTGACAGTTGCTCTACACCCTTGCCAACACTTGTAGTAGTCACTATTTTTTAAGGACACCTTTCTGCTCTTGACATATAATAATTTTATTTATTTATTTAAAGTATAATTAATATATAGTGTCATATTCTTTTTTTTTTTTTTAATATATGAAATTTACTGTCAGATTGGTTTCCATACAACACCCAGTGCTCATCCCAAAAGGTGCCCTCCTCAATACCCATCACCCACCCTGCCCTCCCTCCCACCCTGCCCTCCCTCCCACTCCCCATCAACCCTCAGTTTGTTCTCAGTTTTTAACAGTCTCTTATGCTTTGGCTCTCTCCCACTCTAACCTCTTTTTTTTTTTTTTTTTTTTCTTTCCTTCCCCTCCCCCATGGGTTTCTGTTACGTTTCTCAGGATCCACATAAGAGTGAAACCATATGGTATCTGTCTTTCTCTGTATGGCTTATTTCACTTAGCATCACACTCTCCAGTTCCATCCATGTTGCTACAAAAGGCCATATTTCATTTTTTCTCATTGCCACGTAGTATTCCATTGTGTATATAAACCACAATTTCTTTATCCATTCATCAGTTGATGGACATTTAGGCTCTTTCCATAATTTGGCTATTGTTGAGAGTGCCGCTATAAACATTGGGGTACAGGTGCCCCTATGCATCAGTACTCCTGTATCCCTTGGATAAATTCCTAGCAGTGCTATTGCTGGGTCATAGGGTAGGTCTATTTTTAATTTTCTGAGGAACCTCCACACTGCTTTCCAGAGCGGCTGCACCAATTTGCATTCCCACCAACAGTGCAAGAGGGTTCCTGTTTCTCCACATCCTCTCCAGCATCTATAGTCTCCTGATTTCTTCATTTTGGCCACTCTGACTGGCGTGTATAGTGTCATATTAACTTCAGGTGTAATTATAATGACTCAACACTTCTATTCATTATTCATTGTTCTTCAAGATAGGAGTACTCTTAATCCCCTTTATCTCTTTCAACAAACTTTCTCTCTGGCACCTACAAGTTTGTTCTCTGTATTTCAGAATCTTGTTTGTTTATTTGCCCTTTTTTTTCTTCATTTGTCATGTTTCTTAAATTCCAAAAGGAGTAAAATCATATGACTAATTTCACTTAGCATTATACCCTTTAGGTCAATGCATGTTGTTGCAGATGGCAAGATTTCGTTCTTTTTTATGGCTAATATTCCTGTGTGTGTGTGTGTGTGTATGTGTGTGTGTGTGTGTGTGTGTGTGTGTACACATTTTCTTTATCCATTCACCTATGGATGAACATTTGGGTTGCTTCCATATCTTAGCATTTGTAAATAATGCTGCAATAAACATAAGGGTACCTGTATCTTTTTGCACTAGTGTTTTTGTATTCTTTGGGTAAATACTCAGTAGTGGAATTATTGGATCATATGGTAAATCTTTGATTTTGTTTTTGGGGGTTTTTTGGGGTTTTTTTAGATTTTAATAGGACTTATTTTTTTTTGAAATTTTAGTTTATTTACTTAATTCATTTGTTTATTTATTCTCAAGTTAGCTAACATACAGTGTAGCCTTGGCTTCAGGAATAGTTTCCTGTGATTCATTACTTACATACAATGCCCAGTGCTCATCCCAGCAAGTGCCCTTCTCAATTCCCATCGCCCATTTTCCTTACCCCCTAACCCCCGAGCCCCATCAACCCTCAGTTCTCTGTATTTAAGAGTCTCTTATAGTTTGCCTCCCTCTCTGTTTTTATCTTATTTTTCCTTCCCTTCCCCTATGGTCATCTGTTAAGTTTGTCAAATTCCACATATGAGGGAAATCATATGATGTCTTTCTCTAACTGACTTATTTTGCTTAGCATAATATACTCTAGTTCCATCCACCTTGTTGCAAATGGCAAGATTTCATTCTTTTTCATCACCAAGCAATATTCCATTGTATATACATACCACATCCTCTTTATCCATCCATCAGTGGATGGACATTTGTGCTCTTTCCATACTTTGGCTATTGTTGATAGTGCAACTATAAACATTGGAAGTGCATGTGCCCCTTCAAATCAGCACTCCTGTCTCCTTTGGGTAAACTCCTAGTAGTGCAGTTTCTGGGCATAGAGTAATTCTGTTTTCAATTTTTTGAGGAACCTCCACACTGTTTTCCAGAGTGGCCGCACCAGTTTACATTCCCAACAGTGTAAGACGGTTCCCCTTTCTCCACATCCTCACCAACATCTGTTGTTTCCTGAGTTGTTTTTCAGGTGTTAAGTTTGGTAAGTTCTTTATAGATTTTGGATACTAACCCTTTATCTGATATACCATTTGCAAATATCTTCTCCCATTGTGTCGGTTGCCTTTTAGTTTTGTTGATTGTTTGCTTCACTGTGCACAAGCTTTTCATCTTGATGAGGTCCTAGTAGTTCATTTTTGCTTGTGCTTCCCTTGCTTCCGGAGACGTGTTGAGTAAGAAGTTGCTGTGGGCAAGATCAAAGAGGTTTTTGCCTGCTTTCTCCTCGAGGATTTTGATGGCTTCCTGTCTTAGATTGAGGTCTTTCATCCATTATGAGTTTATTTTTGTGTATGGTGTAAGAAAGTGGTCCAGCTTCATTCTTCTGCATGTTGCTGTTTGGTTCTTCCAGCACAATTTGCTAACAAGACTGTTTTTTCCATTGGCTATTCTTTGCTGCTTTGTCAAAAATTAGTTGACAATATATTTGTGGGTCCAATTTTGGGTTCTCTCTTCTATTCCATTGGTCTGTGTGTCTGTGTTAACAATATTGATTCGTCCTAGTCACTATTGTTAATTGTAGCTCTTCTAATAGGTATGCAAAGATATCTCAGTGTCACTCTAAATTGCACAGGTGTAACGAAGTCATTGTTCTTTTCTCCCCAAGCATCCTAGTAAATTGAGATAATGGGTCACAAGCCTGTTAGTAACCCCTTCATTTCCATTCATATTTTGCTTGTATGGTTGTTTGTATTGCAAGCTGGATTTCCTGTATGAAATACTATGGAAAAAATTGCTGATCATGGAGCATTAATTTTTTTTTTGTCATTAGTGTGGGACCATTAGTGTGGGAGCAGTTCAAATCATAATCATCAGGGATTGAGAAGCTGGGTCACAGGTTTTGTCAGGTTGGTCTTTCCAGTTCATATTGACATTAGGTAATAGCCCTTCAGGGATGTCAAATGAACCCCTGGTTTGTTTCATAGAGCCTTTCCTCCTTGGTGTATCCTGAGGTCTGCTTTGTTGCTCTGGGTTGGTGAGACTGCTGGAAGCCCCAGTAACTGGCTTAGCTTCTCAGCTCCAGCTTTCTGCTTAGCATCTTTGCTTCTCAGTCAACTTCTGTGAATCACTAAAAGCCTAGAAGGACGAGGGATACCAAATTTGGGTCTTACCACCTGGGATTCTCTTGTAATTGAGATCCTGTTTTTACAAGTACTTGTTTCCTTGAGTCTGTGATGCTTCAAACACATATTTTTTAATATGCCTCCAGCTTTACTGATTTTTGGCAGCAGCACAGTTGGGCTGTAAAGTCTGGACTGTTATTACTGGAAACTTACTTTTCTACAAACATTACAAACATTACTTTTAAAAATATATTTTATTTTGTAGTTGGCTTTTTTTTGTTTCACTCTAGCCAATTAATCCAATCTATATATCAATTTATTTAAGGCAAATGATCTTCCTAAGAAGTGTATCTTTTTTTCTTTATATTCTACTGAATTTATTTTACTTAAATAATTCATTGATTACAATAAATATTTCTTCAGTTCACAAAATGTGCCAAGTACTGGACCAAATGATGTAGATACTTTATTGTGGGACAGCCTAGTGTGGAAAATATGAGTAAATAGGGGTATATTATTATAGATACATTTAGTGTATTGATGATCCAGCCATTGTACCAGATTATTACCTGTGTCTTCTTACATCATATTTAATTTTTGCTCTAGGGATTAGCATGTGAATTTCTTACGATAACACCACCCCGTGTAAATATATTCTCACAACGCTGCATTTCCATTTAATACCCTTTGCTTTGTGTCTTTTTGTCATACATTTTATACAAACAATACTATTTACCACTTTTGGTTCGTGGAGTTAGATCTATTTCAAAAATTAGAAAAAAGTTGTCTTTTATATTTATGCACATATTTTCCTTCTCTGGTCTTCACTCCTCCTGGTGTTCTTAACTTCCATGAGGTATCTTTTCCTTCACTCCAAAGAACTTGTTGTAGTATTATTTGTATTACAGGTAGCCCAGCAACAAATGGCCTCAAGAGTGTGTGGATGTGTCTTACTTCATTGTCAGTTTGGATGGATAATTTTGATGGGTATATGATTCTGGATTGACTGCCTCATTTTTTCTTCCAAATTTGAAAAGATACTATTCCATATTCCCCCATCTCTTTGGATTCTTTTGAAAAGGCAGACATCATTGAAGTCGTCAGTCTCAAGTAGGAAATACATCTGTATTCTTCTAGGAGGTTAATTTTTAAAAAATGTTTGGATAACAACAGTTTAAGTATGATGTATGCCTGTGAATATCTATTTCTGTTTAACCTGCTTTCATTCTATTGATCTTGTGTCTGCAATTTGACATATTTTTAAAAACTTGGGAATTTTTTACCACTTTTCTATAGCAACATTTGTTTTTTCTGATACATTCTGATTCCTCTTCACATTGGTTGTCAATTAAACACGTTTGATGATTGAATACTATCTCACAATTTACTACAGGTCACTTTAGCTAGGCCAGGGCCCTCCCTGTATCCCCCCTGCCACCATTCTTTGGGCACTGCAAGACATCTTGTATCTCCATTCTTCTCTTAGCCTCGCACCTACTCTCTACTAGACCTTGATGTGTCTTTCGCATGTGCACAGCCTAATCCTTGAGCAAAGACCTGTTGTAAACTCCCATGTAGACTTCTGCCTGCCTCCTGTGTACAATTCCTTCATGTACAGTGCTATACCTAGCTACATTAGCATCCTTGATTCCAGTCTCTGCCTCATCAGCTCAGCAACACATCCACATTCTCCCTGGTCTCAAACTTCCTGCAACAGGGGAATATGACCCATGCAAAGGGCCTGGGCAGACTTGAGGCTCTCTCCCTTATAATACCTTGTGTTGATGAGGAGCTCTCATATATTGTGTGTGGGAGAAGAGACTGCAGCAACAACTCTGGTGAAGTTTAGGCAGGTTCTTTTAAGCTGAAAAGATATATACAGTATGACACAGTAATTGTACTCTGGCTTACATACTAATCCTAACAATGTACATATGTGCTTAAAGGCATTTAAAAACCCTAATTTCTAATTCCCCTCAACTGGAAACAACATAAGAGTCCACCATCTCTTAAACTGGGTAAAAAGTGGTGTATCATACAATGTAATATACACCAATGAATATGAACAAACTTCTGTATACCACATGGGTAAGTATCATGATCTTATTGTTGAGCAAAGGAATCTGGACACCCCAAATCATATTGTTTGAAACTATTTATGAATTTCCAAAACAGCTTTTTTGTCATGAGTTGAATCATGAAATCAGACATGTCAATGGTAGACTTTACACCAAATTTTAGTTATTCAAAGGATAGAGGCAAACATTCAACCAAAATGCAAAATATTTGGAGGAACAAATAAGTATCAAACAGAGCCTCTAGTATTGCTCCCTTTCTTCCACATCAGGATATGTTTTGGTTTTACAGTTAAAGTTGAGTTGTGATGTTGAGTAATGTTTGTAAAACTATTATTTACCACAGGGAGTCATTTAGGTTTTTGGCTCATTCCATTTTACACTGTTAATTGCACAGTCTCTGGTAATAACACTACTTGCCATTCTCCAGATTCCTAACTTCCAAGGTAGTTTACAGTAAACAACCTAGACAGGTAAGGTATACCTGGGAAAACAGTAGTATCTATAATCATGTTTTGAAGGAGTTACTCTAATTGTCATTACCACATTTACTGGGAGGTTATTTACTCTTATCACGTAATCCATGTAAGGAATAGTTACAGGCCTGCTCTTACTCCTTTCCTTCACAACAGGCAACATGAGTCTAAGATATTAGGAGTCAGGGACGTAGTTACTTGGGGAAAAGGAAGAGTATAATGGTGGAAGGTAGAAAAAAGGATTTGTCTTGTTTATTCTTCTGGAAGTCTGACAGTGTTTTATTCTACATCCGAGTGGTGGTTTACACAGCTCTGTTCTTTGGCTAATTTCATGTCCCTGATCAGTTGGTATTATTGCACTGTTGTCTATTTGTATCATGTTTTGAATGACCTACAAATACAATAAATAGAGCCTCAATAAGCAAGCAGATGATCAACACCAAGTTTTTAATGTGTGTGCATATGTAGGTGTGCACACACCTTTGTTTTCCTAGGAGGAGGCAGAGTGATAGAATCGGGGAAGTACATATATGGGGTCCCACAGTCATTGGACCTATTGTCTTTCAGGTGGATATAATTTGTCTCCTTTATTAATAATAATTATATAATTAATTACAGTAAATAATTATATATAGTAATAATATGTAATTAATAATCTTTATGTTTCATTTATATATCAAATATATGGTTTTTAAATAAAATATTTCAAAACTTTTTGAAGATTTTTCCAGTTAAAATTATTTCCTTTTTGGGAAGTAAAGCATACCAAATTTGTCTGATAATAGAAGCAAAATGAAGTAAAAGGAGTACGAGGTAGACTAAATATCATGAAAGCCAAAAACATTCCAAGTTAAAAAAATTTGTGTTAAGATAACCATAATAAACTGTACACAAACTAAAATAATTTAAGCCTATTCCTAAGGAAATTTGAAAATGAAGTGTTCTGATAGTTGGTGATCCTAATCTAATATTGATCAAGATAAAAAATTACATGAGAACTGGTAAGTTTTATTGATAAAGTACACTAACACCTGTGTTATCTATATAAAAATATTTTATTTTTATAGTAATTATGTAAAATATAGTAACATTAAGTTCTGGGAAAACATTTTATATCTATAATAATTTATATAGCCTTATTAACAAACACGACATTTAAAATATTGTACCTTTTTAAAGTTTTTGCTACTAGATTTTCTAAAGAATATAAAATGGTACTGGATTTTTAGAAAAGATATTTAACATGTAGCAAAATTTTGAGTTCTCTTTTACATAATAATTCCTTGCAGGACTATATAACAACTCAGGGACATGCACAAAAGTATGGGCACACAAAAAAGGAAGAGACCAGTTTTTAAATAAATTATGATGTATCCATACTATGACTACCATTCAGCTTTTGCAGTCAATCAAGTGTGTCTGCATATATTTATGTGAAACATCTCTAAGACATATTGTTAAGGGGAAAGAGGTACATTTTACTTTAATTTCAGTCATGTGTATAAATATGTAAATATGTATGTTAATGTATGGTTATGTGTTTGTTCATATACAGACTTTGCTAATCATGGTTATTTCTGAGAAGGAACAGTATCTTCAGTTTTTCAAAATCTTACACTGAGTGTGCTCTGTATTTCTAACTAATAAAAGAAAAAACATAGGGGCGCCTGAATGGCTCAGTTGGTAGAGCATGTGACTCTTGACCTTGGGGTGGTGAGTTCAAGCCCCATCTTGGGCATAGAGCTTACTTAAAAATATAACACAGAAATAGTCATAGGATATAATATCACTAATGATTCTTTTGAAAGATCTACTCTCTGATTTTTCTTCCTTTTATAAGTAGTATAGAGCAGAATAAGAAATTATACTTAAAGTACAATTAGAAAAGAGATACAAAGGAAAAGAAATGAGAAAAAACATAAATAAGCTATGTGGAGAAAATAATTTGTGAACCACTTAAAAGAAACTGATCTCTATTTAGTCAGTGAGATCATTAAGTAAGGGGTAATAAATAAAATTGTCACTTGGAATAAATTTTACTCAGCTAGGATAAGATTAAATGTAATGGGCATTATAAGGCTTATCTTATATTAAGGTTTTCTGTTCTCATGACAGCAGAAAAAAATGACAATAATGTCCAGGGTTCTAGTGACTGTCAAATTTTATATAATAAGTATATAGAAAAAAGCATTAAAAATATAATTTTGTCCTGTAGAAGGGTTGTGCCATTTTTTGCAATGTGTATAAAAATATCATGAAAGATTGTTATTCTCAGAAAATTGTATTTATGTTTTAACTGTATGATAGTATCATGGCCAAGTGCAGAGAACCACTTAGGTGCTATCAGAATCACTGGACAGTTAACATATTTTGAAATGTAAGTGTAAAAACAACCAGCTCCCAGAAGTAATTTCTTAAAGCACAGTTCTTGGTTCGTATGTGATTGCATACCATAGAAATTGAAAAAATAATTAGTTGTGACTCACTCCAAAATAGAGTTCACTTGTAGCATATATTCAAATTTGAGGAAATGATTCTTACGGTTTTGACTTTGCCTGCCTCCAACCTCCCATTTAAAGGTAGCTGTACTTGTTAATAAATGGCCACCTTTATAGACACTCAGCTGAAGAGAATAGCATAGTGTAACACTCAGGATAAGGTTATAGGACGGGGACTTCTCGATTCAGTTGTGCCATTGTCTCTCCATGAACTGGAGGAAATCACTCTGACCTTAGAGTCTTTCTTCTCAAACAAGGGAACTTGTTTCATAACTTAAAATCTATGGCATCTATATACCTAAGCGCGTTGCACCAACGTGAACATAACCCACAATATTCCACAGTGATGGTAACATTTAAATGTTCAGCAAATTACACATCCCACCTTCTATATGAACTTGCCTTTTCAAAAAATTATTTTATTTATTCTGAGAGAGCACAAGCAGGAGTGGGCAGAGAGAGAGGGAGATAGAGAATACCAAGCAGGCTCCATGCCCAACATGGGGCTGGATCCCACAGGATCCCGAATTGTGAGATCATGACCTGAGCTGAAATCAAGAGTCAGACACTCAACTGACTGAGCCACCCAGGCATCCCATGAGTGTGCCGTTTTAATGTAATCATTAAAGTGCAAAATCTCACCATGGTTCCATGGTTTGAAATATTCATGTGGAATACTAGGCTACAGAAAATTCAGTAGTTGGGTTATCATATATCCAAATACTCATAAATGATAGGATCATAGGAACTCAGATTTTAGCATATAAAGTGCAGCCGTCTCAAGCCATCAACCTATCTTTAATTTCCTAGTAGAATATCTTCACCAAGATACTCTACAGCTTCTATTTGAGCTTTAGTGGCAGGAACCCACAATTTTCAGAACTATTCTTAACATTCAACAGTAGGTTTTTCCTTCTCTCTGCTTAACTGGAGTCTAACTTTGTATTCATTCTCTCCATTAGCCCAATTTTTTTTTATTTATGCGTTTACAGAATATGCTCAATTATTGGGAATGCTGGGACTTGGGTTCACACTGAATGGGACTGCATGTGCTTCGAAGTGGGAAAAGTTGATCACCTGAAAAAAAATGAATCTTCTATTAATAAACTTTGGATACCATTCAGGTTGTTCATATTTTCATTAATTCCTATAAATAATTTTCCATACTTTGCTGTGTAAAGAGATTGCACAGGAGCATCTGGGTGGCTCAGTCGGTTAAGCATCCAACTTCAGCTCAGATCATGATCTCGTGGTTTGTGGGTTAGAGTCCCACATCATGCTCTGTGCTGACAGCTCAGAGCCTGGAGCCTGCTTCAGATTCTATGTCTCCCCCTCTCTTTGCCCCTCCCGTGCTCATGCTCTCTCTCTCTCTCTGTCTCTCAATAATAAATAAATGTTAAAAAAAATAAAAGAGAGATTGCACAAATTTCATTGAAATTTTACCTAGGAGTTTGTTAATATTTGGCATTGTTGTAAATGGGTATTTGTAGTCAATTTAATCTTGTAATGATTTGTTCCTGGCATTTGGAATGACACTTATAATTGATTTTTTTATTAATCATGTGCTTAGCATTCTTGTTAGAGTGACTTATTAATTCTAATATATAATATGTAGATTGATGTTAGTCTAGAAATAGAGTCATCCAGTATCAATAATGGCAGTTCCATTTTTTCCTTTCCCATCCTTATGTCTTTTTTTTCTGGGTTTTCTTTTTTTTTAATGTTTCATTGCCTTGAAATTCATGTATATCCATTATAGTAGTTTCAGGTGTACAACATAAGTGATTCAACCTTTTTTTTTCTTCTTCATGTCTCATTGCCCTACATAAATATTGAATTGAAATGGTGTTCAGGGGCGCCTGGGTGGCGCAGTCGGTTAAGCGTCCGACTTCAGCCAGGTCACGATCTCACGGTCCGTGAGTTCGAGCCCCGCGTCAGGCTCTGGGCTGATGGCTCGGAGCCTGGAGCCTGTTTCCGATTCTGTGTCTCCCTCTCTCTCTGTCCCTCCCCCGTTCATGCTCTGTCTCTCTCTGTCCCAAAAATAAATAAACGTTGAAAAAAAAAAAAAAAAATTTAAAAAAAAAAAAAAAAAAAAAAAGAAATGGTGTTCAGAATCCTTCTGTTATTTGTGATCTCAAGGGAAGATTTAAATATTTCAGCACTTATTATGACATTAGCTACAGTTTATGAATTTTTAATTATCCTAAATGGATGATAAGTCTCTTTTTTGCATCTATTAAAATAATCGCACTATTTTGTTCCTTTGTTTTACTGAAGTGATTTGATTTCAAAGTGTGAATTCACAAAGAATTTATTCTGGATAAAACCCAACGTGTTCATGGTGTATCAGACCTGATTCAACTTTGAGTTCGCTTTGTTAAACATATGTATATTTTTTTTCTTTTGCATTTGGTCATGAGAGATAAAACCCTTTGATTTTCCTTTTTATGTGATATTTTTCTCAGTTGGTTGTAAAGTTTTTATGGCACTCTTGAAACATCTAGAGGAGTTCCCTGTTTCTGTTCTCTGTAATGTCCTGTGTAACATGCTGTCATTTCTTTCTCAATTGTAGGAGAAAACTCAATCACCAGCACATGGGACTTACAGATTTTCCATTATAGGTTCAACTTATTTAATAAACATAGGACTTTGCAGATTTCCTGTCTTATTTTTTGTTAATTTAGGCTTTACATTTCATATTTATTAGCCTAAAAATTTATTTAGCATAAAATCACATATTTTGTCTATTTCCAGATTCTGTAATGATGACATTTCTCATTTAAATGTGTTTCTCCCAGGGACATCTGGGTGACTGAGTTGGTTAATTGTCCAACTTTGGCTCAGTTCACAACCCCGCGGTTCGTGGGTTGGAGCCCCGTGTCAGGCTCTGTGCTGATAGCTCAGAGCCTGGAGCACGCTTTAGATTCTGTGTCTCCTTCTCTCTCTGCCCCTACCCTGCTCACGCTCTTTTCTCTCTCTCTCTCTCTCAAAAATAAGTAAACATTAAAAAAATTGTTTTAAAATAAAATGTGTTTTTTCCTTTCCAGAAGAATGAATCTTTTAATCATAATGAAATGTCCCTCTTTATCTGTAGTTATCCTTTTTTCCTGGAAGTCTAGTTTGTTTGGTATTAATTTACCCATCTCACTTTTTTAATGCTTAATTTTGCATGGCATATCATTTTCTATACTGTTATTTTCAATATCACTGTCTCCTTCAACTTAAATTATAAACAGCATATAATTGGGACTTGCTTTTCTTCTAGTCTGAAAACTTTTACATTTTAATTGAAATGTTTAACTTTAAAAAATTAATGTTTTTGTTGATATAGATGGATTTATAATTACCCATATTGTCCTTCATTTTCTATTTTTCCCATCTTTTTATTTAATTTTTTGTTCCTCCTTTTGTGTTTATTATTATTATTTTTTTTTATTTTTTGAGTTTATTTACTTACTCTTGAGAGAGAGAGACCAGGTGAGGGGCAGAGAGAGAGAATCCCAACGTGGGGCTTGAACTCACAAACCACGAAATCATGATCAGAGCTGAAATCAAGAGTTGGAGGTTTAACTGACTGAGCCACCCAGGTGCCCCCATTTTGTGTTTACTGAATAATTTTTGTTTTGCAATTTAAATGCTTCCTTTGGATTTTTACCTGTGGCATTTTAAAAACACGAATGCCCATATATTTTTTGACTCTATTTTGCTTTAAGAAATGGAGTTTATGGCCCCTCCCAGGATTCTGGGCCAGCCTTAGTGACTTGCAACCAATAAAATGCAGTCCTTTGGTCACTACACAAATTGCTAGGCTTACATTCCAGTCAATTGCCATTAGCAACTGTCACCAGCGGAGGGCGCCATATTGGCCCTCCGGTCCTGGATCTTCATTCACACTCTGGTTCTGTTTTCGCCGCGTGTTCGTAGCAACAAATTACAGTTTTCGAGCACTAAATAGTCTCAGGTTTGTTTACATGACTGTCTTACTTAACTCTCAATTTGGAAGAATAATTTTGGTAGATACAGAACTCTGAATTGACAGTTTTAATTTTTCTTTCAGCATTGGGAAGATTCTTATTTTTCTCCTGTTCTCTATGGATTCTTCTGAGAAGGCAGCTATCTTTTAAATCATTTTTGGGGGATAGGTAATGTATATTTCTCAGATGTTTTTAATTGTTCACTGATATTCTTTATATCTCATATAGATGCTAATCTAATGTATAATTTAATATATTTCCAAATTTCAATACATATATCATCAATCCAAATTACTCCTTTTTTCTAAATAAAAATAAAAATTTGATTGACAATATCGATAAACCATAGCAAAGCAGATCTCCCATAGGAAAAAAAATACTCAATTTTTATTTCTTATTGAATATGTGTCACATCTACAAATTATATACACCTAAAATAAGCACCTTCCTAAGTAAAGTAGCAAAATTTTTATAATTGCTCATCTGTGTGAGGTCGACATGCATGAGAAAATATTTGAGCAGAAATTAAAATCCCTTATGAAGAGTAATAAAGTAACATTTGAATTATTTACAGCAAAATACTTGTTTTGGCAAATCATATCCTCTATCTGAAACTATTTATGTCAATACAGTACACATAGTACTATAGATATAGTAATATTAATTCAGTAAAGGCAATATATAGAACATAACAGGAAGCAACAACAGTATATGCATATATAGTTTTAATATATAAATTTTTGTTATTTCAAATAATGATAAAATGATAAACAAGTAGGTTAGTAAAATACAACAGTTTATATAAACATAAATGTAAATTGTCATTAAATATGCTTAATAGTGCAAATTTAAAAACAAGATAATCTTTATCTTAATGGCAGATTATCAAGGAATTATGAAATGGTACTTGGCTTTTGAAAATTAATTTTGCATTTTTAGCAACTTCTTTTTTTATATATACTTTTAAAATGCGAATTTGCCTTTTAGGACTGTATCCAACACAGCTACTCACAGTTGAGTATAAACATATATTTACAAAATTGGCAAAGGAGCTATTTTTTAATAAATTATATTGTGTTCATTCCACGGATATGATGAACCTTTACAACGAATTAAGTAGGTCTTATTAATTACAAGTGATAACTCCATGACATATTGCTAATAAAAGAGAAAGCAAATTATAATTTCACATATGTACACACATTTATAAGTATATTCTTGATGTAAATGCATATTTATGTGAATATATGTCTGTATACACATTTTATTGATAATCATTGTTAATTCTGAGAGAAAAAATGCATCTGCATTTTTTAAAGCTTTACACTGAGTGTACACTGAATTCACGAGTAGTAAAAGAAAAATTTAAAAATAGTCACATGGTGGCATATCACTAGTGATTTTTTTTTTAACCTCTCTTTTTTTTCCTTTATGGTAGTACAGAATAGGGAAGAAGTCATGCTGAAAACATGTTAGAAACGAGAAATAAAAATATAACAAGTTTTATGGAGAAAATAATTTAATCATGGTCCAATTTTAAAAAGCTGTTCTCTAATTAGTCAAGATCATTAAATTAATTAAATTACTTAAGGTCATTAATTAGGTCATTATGCTAAGGACCATGGGTAAAACTGGCACAAATAATGCTCTTTTTATTGTTTCCCTTGGATTAAATGTCAAGTGTATTGTCAAGTGTATCTCATATTTTGGGGTCTTGAATACCATGATTTCAGACAAAAAAAGTGACAAGAGTATTCTGACTCAAAATTCATTTGAAAAAGTGTTTAGAAAAAGCCTTAAAAATGTATCCTTGTCTGTGGAGTTTTTGTGCCATTTCTTATATGTATATGAAAAGTTGATTGAGAATTGTTATTCTCGGAAAAATGTGTATATTATGTTTAACTCTTTGGTGTCCATCAATCTTGGTGAATTATTAACTCTAATACATGAACTTTAGGTTGTTTTGAGAGAGTCTAGAAATAGGTGATCTGTGAATAAAGGCGGGTTCATTTTGTTGTTTGTTGATCCCTTTTTTCTTCTTTTTCTTATATTATTGCCCTAAATTTTGCCTAAAATGGTGAATACAAGTGGTGATAATAGACATCCTTGTCTTTATTTTGATATCAGGGAGTTTTTCAGTATTTCACCATTAAGTATATATGCTACACTACAGTTTTCTAAGCTTCTTTAAACATCATAAGTGTGTGGTTAATTATATCAAATAGTTTTTCTGTATCTCCTGACATAATGACATAATTTTGTTCTTTTGTTTGTCAAGGTTGTTTGATTTGAAAATGTTAAACTAAGAAACCTTTCTTATGTTAAACACAAGTTAAACCTTTCTTGTGTTCTTGTTCCTTGTGTATTATAGTTGAATTCTCTTTGGATTCTGTTTGTCAAACATAAGGTTTTAACTTATTTCTTAGTGTTTGTCACGAGGCATAAATAACTTTGATTTTCTTTTCCTATAATGATCTTATCAGTTTGATAACAAGTTTATAGAGGTCTTATAAAATATTTTGGCCAGAGTTTTTTTACTTTTTCTCTCTTGTGGAAGAGGTTATTTAAGACTGGTTATTCAGGAGCTCCTGAGTG
Source organism: Panthera pardus (assembly GCF_024362965.1). NCBI lineage: Eukaryota > Metazoa > Chordata > Mammalia > Carnivora > Felidae > Panthera > Panthera pardus. The sequence continues at coordinate 102,220,240 of NW_026526843.1, forward strand.
GCTCAGTTGGTTGAGCATCTGACTCTTGGTTTTGGCTCAGGTCATGATCTCAGGGTTCATGGGTTTAAGCCCCTGAGTGTGCCGTTTTAATGTAATCATTAAAGTGCAAAATCTCACCATGGTTCCATGGTTTGAAATATTAATGCGGAATACTAGGCTACAGAGAATTCAGTAGTTGGGTTATCATATACCCAAATATTCATAAGTGATAGGATCATAGGAACTCAGATTTTAGCATATAAAGTGCAGCTGTCACAAGCCATCAACCTATCTTTAATTTCCTAGTAGAATATCTTCACCAAGATACTCTACAGCTTCTATTTGAACTTTAGTGGCAGGAAGCCACAATTTTCAGAACTATTCTTAACATTCAACGGTAGGTTTAATCATAGTTCTTCTAATCAGTATGCAGTGGTACCTCACTGTAGCTCTGAATTGTCTGAATATGCAAATGGTATCATTCTTTCTTTGGTAGGTATTCCCCATCAATGGAGTAAATGGATCACAAGCCGGAGAGTAATCTTTTCCTTCCCATTTGTGCTTTTGCATGTGTGGCTGTTTTTTATTGCATGCTGGATTTTCTGTTTGAAATACCCCTAAAGTGATTGGCGCTTCTCAATGAATATTTCTTCCTGCATTGAGCATTTGATTTTGCTTCTGAGAGGCAATGAGTACGTGGGCAGTTCATGTCATGGCAGTTAGAGAAGTCATTCTTCTCAGGCTGTATCTCAGTTTTTGTGAGAGGTTTTTATATTTCTGGTTCATAAAGATATTTATGGCATAGCTTCCTAGGGATGTCAAATGGACCCCTGGATTGTGAGCCAGAGCCTTTCTCCTTCATGCACCTTCAGTTCCAGCCCACTCCTTGAGCTGGTGAGACTGCTGGAAGCCCTCCCTACTCTGCTGTCTAGTTTTCCCACTGTAACTTTTTGCTTAGCACCTTGGCTTCATGATCACCCCCTTTACATAAGCATATACCTTGAGGGGAAGAGAGACACCAAATTTGGGTCTCCTCACTTAGATTTCTTTTCTGCGATCTTGTCTCTTCAAATGCTTATCCCCTCTGTTTGTGGTGCCTTTGAATATCTTTAATGTTTTCTAGCTTTCCTAGTTTATGTTTGTTTTTGTTTTTGTTTTTGTTTTCCAGCAGAAAATTTGGGCTGATAGAACTGCTTAGTTATTAGTGAAAGGAGACAGGTACATATATACTTTTTTTTTTTTGAGAATAATTTTTTATAGTTTTTATTCCTCCCGGATCTTATTAATTCAATCTTTATATCAGCAAGATAATTTTTTTAAGGCCAACGATCTTTTTTTTTTCCAATATATGAAATTTATTGTCAAATTGGTTTCCATACAACACCCAGTGCTCATCCCAAAAGGTGCCCTCCTCAATACCCATCACCCACCCTCCTCTCCCTCCCACCCCCCATCAACCCTCAGTTTGTTGTCAGTTTTTAAGAGTCTCTTATGTTTTGGCTCTCTCCCACTCTAACCTCTTTTTTTTTTTTCTCCTTCCCCTCCCCCATGGGTTTCTGTTAAGTTTCTCAGGATCCGCATAAGAGTGAAACCATATGGTATCTGTCTTTCTCTGCCTGACTTATTTCACTTAGCATAACACTCTCCAGTTCCATCCACATTGCTACAAAGGGCCATATTTCGTTCTTTCTCATTGCCACGTAGTACTCCATTGTGTATATAAACCACAGTTTCTTTATCCATTCATCAGTTGATGGACATTTAGGCTCTTTCCATAATTTGGCTATTGTCGAGAGTGCTGCTGTAAACATTGGGGTACAAGTGTCCCTATGCATCAGTACTCCTGTATCCATTGGGTAAATTCCTAGCAGTGCTATTGCTGGGTCATAGGGTAGGTCTATTTTTAATTTTTTGAGGAACCTCCACACTGTTTTCCAGAGTGGCTGCACCAGTTTGCATTCCCACCAACAGTGCAAGAGGGTTCCCGTTTCTCCGCATCCTCTCCAGCATCTATAGTGTCCTGATTTGTTCATTTTGGCCACTTTGAGTGGCGTGAAGTGATATGTGAATGTGGTTTTGATTTGTATTTCCCTGATGAGGAGCATTGTTGAGCATCTTTTCATGTGCCTGTTAGGCCAATGATCTTCTGAAGAGTGGGTCTTTCCTGATCTTATTTGGTTAATGTACTCCAGTTAAATTTTTTCATTGATTACCTAAATGCTTCGCTAGTTCCCAACATGTACCAGATATGAATTATGTAGTAGAGGTTCATAATTTTACTAGGTATAGCCCAGTAAAACACAAATAAGGAAATACGGATTATATTATAAAAGATAAGATTTGTGGCAATTTTTAAAGCTACAGTAGTCTAAAATGTTACCTGAACCATTTCATATTCTGTTTACTGGTCTCTCTAGAGGTTGCGTACAAAACCTTTACTTATCTTGGTCTAGTTAGAGTTAACAAAATACCAAATTATGTACATGCCATCTCACAATAAGAAAATGCCTTTTACCCCCTTTTCCTTGTGGTCTTTTTGTCATATATTAAAATTTTATTAAAAAGTGGTTATTGATATTTATTATTTTTTCCTTTAATTTTCTTAAAGTACATTTTATGTTCAGCTAAGTATATGAATCTTGAGCTTATGTTTGAGTGAATTTTGCAAATCATATATTTTACCTACAGAATGCTATTTACATTTTTGCATAAAAATGTGCATTTTTACTCTCTGCTTTCCTATCTGATTTGTTCTTTGACATATTATTTATGTGATCCACAGTGGTTTCATTTCCCCTTATTTTTAAGTTTTCCAAATTTCTATCAGTTGTTTTTTTAACAGCTTTCTTGAGGTATAATTGATAATTAAAAAAACTGCACATATTTAATATATACAATTTGATGGGTTTGAGCATATGCATATACCTATAAAACAATCACTGCAATCGAGGTAATAAAGATACCATCTAATTTCCATCCATTGTGTCAGAAAACATACTTTGTTTTGTTTTAGTCATTTTAAAACTTTTGATATTTGTTCTATGGCCCAGCATTACATTTTTGTGTTATTACCGTAGTGGTTTCTCTATGGTTTAAAATAGAAATCTTGGGGCGCCTGGGTGGCTCAGTTGGTTAAGCGGCCGACTTCGGCTCAGGTCATGATCTCGCGGTCCGTGAGTTCGAGCCCCGCGTCGGGCTCTGTGCTGACAGGTCAGAGCCTGGAGCCTGTTTCAGATTCTGTGTCTCCCTCTCTCTCTGCTCCTCCCCTGTTCATGCTCTGTCTCTCCCTGTCTCAAAAATAAATAAAACGTTAAAAAAAAAATTAAAAAAAATAAAATAAAATAGAAAATTTATTAGAATCTCCTTCAGATTTACATTAAATTAATTCCAGTAAAATATAGATCATTTATTCCTAGATAGCTTTTTCATTTTTCTATTATTGTTATACATATTATGTTGATATGTTATACACCCAACATTACATTGTTACATGTTATAATAATTATTTTGTCTAATTTTATATCTGTTTAAGAAGCTAGAGGAAAGGGGAGAAAATTGTGTTTATATATTTTTTTATATTAAACTTTGTATGTACTGTTTCTGAAACATGTACTGTTCATGTCTTCCTGTGAATTTGTGGTACTATATGGTTTTATTTCTTTATTCCAGTATAGATTAACACCTCCCTCTCTTGTGTTCTTATTGTCAAATATATTTTATTTGTATATGTTATATGACCACAATACAGTTTTATAATTAGAAGATGATAATTTTATAGATACTGTTTTGTGAAGTTGCCTTTTAAGTCAGTTATAACATGAAAGGAACATCAATATTTAATTATACTAGGCATTATCATTACCTACATAGTTATTTTACTAGAGGACTTTCTTTTTTCCATTTTAATTGCTGTCTGATATCACTTCTTTCCGGCCGAAGAACTTCCTTTAGAATTTCTTATATTGCAGGATTTATAGCAACACATTTTCATTGCATATCTCAGAGTTGTTGTTGTTGTCGTTGTTAAAAACTGGCCATGTTAGATAATATAATAGAGGAAATCTGTAGACTGGTTGCCCCACTTGGCTTTTTGTTTGTTTGTTTGTTTGTTTGTTTTGTTGTGTGATGACAAGGCTGGACTGGTTAACTTTTTTTTTAAGTGTGTTTTTTAATTCATTCTGAGGGAGAAAGAGGGAGAGAGAGAGAGCACATGGTAGGAGGGGCAGAGAGAGAGGAGAGACAGAATCCCAAGCAGTCTCCATGCTGTGCTATTAGCACAGAGCCTGATGCAGGGCTTGAACCCACGAAGTAAGAGATCATGACCTGACCCAAAATCAGGAGTTGGTCGCTTAACCGACTGAGCCACCCAGACGCCCCAGGGCTGGACTAATTACGTGTATCCTGTTTCCACTGCAGTGTGTAGCTTTTGATACCGTTGCTCAGATTTTTCCCCATTAAAAAAAAAATCTGTCAGCAAGGCCTCTTAGGAACCCTCCTCTGGTCAGTATAAGATGTTTATTGGTTAAATGTTTTATAGTTAGGTCCTTGAACCAGTAAGACTTCTGTGGTTTGGAAACTACTTTCACAGTCCTGGGTTTAAAATTGTATCTTTTATTTCAGCATTGAAAACAGTCTACTCCATTTGGCTGGTTTTCTATGAATCCTGTTGAGAAGGTAGCCATCATTTAAGTCATTGTTCATGGATCAGTAATATATTTTTATTTCTCAAAAATTTTTGGTGGACATATATTTATTCACCTCATTAATATTATTTATATTTGATATAGATGTCAAATATGATGTTTACTAATAAAAGTCTTCAAAAACTTCAGTAGCTTTTATGTCAATCTGAATTATTCCATTTGCATAAATAAAAGGATAATTTATTTGACTGACACTAGAAATAAACCAGAGCAAAAACAAAAATACAGCTGGTATGAAAAATAACAAAAGCCAGAAACATAACATTTTATTTTATATTTAATTCATAAAAATATCTGCACCTAGGGGCGCCTGGGTGGCTCAGTCAGTTAAGCATCTGACTCTTGATATTGGCTCAGGTCATGATCTCACAGTCATGGGATCAGAGGGAGCAGAGCCTGCTTGGGATTCTCTCTCTCCCTCTGTCTCTCTGCCTCTCCCCAGCTTGGGTGCACATTCCCTCCCCCCCCCCCAAAATAAATACATAAACTTAAAAAAAAGATATCTGCACATAAATGCAAAATAAAACACATTCCTCTGCAAAATATCAAAATGGCTTGCTACTATTATTGCTAATATGTTGTGACTTGGATGAGAAATTGAATGAGAACAGCCAGAGTCTCTTGATAAAGAATAATAAAGTGACTCTTGTATTGCCTATTGCAAAGTATTTTATATCTATAGCTGTCATGTAACAAACTGTCATGCTTTGGCAAAACATAATCTATAGTAGAAGTGATTTATATAAATATAGTAAATATCAGAACCAGTCACTGATAAGCAATATAGAGAACATAAAGAAAATAATGAGAAGATATGCACAAGAATATGTATAGGTTTAACATATAATAGATTTGATATTCAAATAATTATATAATAATTGATTAACAAATGGGCTTAGCAGATGCATCTAAGTATATACATAAACTAAGTATAAATTGGCAATTACTCTATTAAATATGCTTAATACTTAGAGAAAGTGAAATTCATGTTAAGATACTTCTTTGTCTTGATAGCAGCTTATTCAAGGGATATAAAATTACCCTGGCTTCTTGATGGTAATTCGGCCTTTGTTTTTTCTTTTATTACCAATTTTAAAATTTACCTACACTTTCCACAGTAATTTGCCTTCTAGTACTGCATCTGACACATTTGCTCACAAATGTGTGTGAAAGTGTGGGTACAAAAGAGGCAAAACTGCTGTTGCTGAATAAATTATGCTTTGTGCCGTAGATACGGTGCACCTTTTGTGACCAATAAGGAAGAACTATATAATTTATAGAAGAAAATTTCAAAATCAATTGCCAAACAAAAAAAGCAAATTATAAGTTACTTTCAGATATGTGAAAATGTAGAAATACATTATTTATGTGAATACATATTTATGTGTATATCTGCGAATGTATATACTTTGTTGCTAATCATGGTTACCTCTGGGAGGGAATATATGTCTGCATTTTTGAAGATTTTTTTACAGAGCACACAATCAATATATGCATAATTAATAAATGGTAAATCGAAGAAATAGAAATAAGATGGCATGCATCTTGCTTTTTTCCCCTTGTTTTGAGTTAGTGCACAACAGAATAAGAAGTTGTGCTTAAAAACAAGAGAGAAAACAGTTCCGTTTGCATTGGATGTCAAGAGTGTTTTAAAATCTTATATTCAGTGGCTTCTGTTACCATGATCACAGCGAAAACGGTAACAATGATTAGGGTTATAGTGACTCTCAAAGTTTATCTGATAAGTTTATAGAATAAACCTCAAAGATAAAAGCTTGCCCTGTGGAGTTTTTGTGCCATTTCTAAGGATAAATATAAAAAGTTTAAGAATTGTTTTTCTCAGTAATGTGTGTTTATGTTTCATTGTATGGTATTCATCAATCTTGCTAAATCTTCAGCTTATTAATTTTAATACATTGCTTACAGGTTATTTTTAGTTAGTCTGGAAACATAAACACATAATCTGTGAAAAATGGCAGTTTTCTTTCTTCCTTTCCAATTTAGTATCTTTTAAATATTTTCTTGTATTTCCCTGATTAGGACAACCATAAATTGTTAGTAGAGCTAACAACAGTAGAAATCCTTGTATCTTTTCTGATCTCAGGACTCCAGTTTTTCAGTATTTCATTCCTAAGTATGTTTGCTGCAATATTCTCAATTTTCATTATGGGGTTTTGTTTTAAATTTTAACTGGGTGGTTAATTATGTCAGATGGTTTCTCTGTATCTATTGCAATAGTTCATGATTTTCTTCCTTTGTTTTCTTAAAGTGCTTTGATTTCAAGATGTTAAACCCACAAGAATTCATTCTTGGATTAACCTCAGTTTATACAATGTGTTTTATACTTGATGCATTCTTGATTCCATTTTTCAAACGTAAGTTGTTTTCTGCATTTGGTTATATGAGATACAAGCTTTGCATTTTACTTTCTGACCTTATCTTTGTCAGTTTGGTGTAAAGTTTATGAGGGTCTCCTAGAACATTTTGGGGAGTGTTTTTGCATCTTGTGAGAGAGTTTATGCATGATTGTTGTTATTTCTTTCTTGTCATGTGGAAACGATCAGGAATTTAGACACTAGGCCATGGAATTCATTTGTAATAAGGATTTTCATTATAGATACAATTTACCTAATAATTACTACTGAAATGTCTTCATTTTTAATGTTTATTTATTTTGAGAGAGAGGGAGACAGAGGGAGAGAGAGAGCACACATTAGCAGGGAAGGGGCAGAGAGAATGGGAGAGAGAGAATCCCAAGCAGGTTCCACACTGACATCACAGAGACCAACATGAGGCTTGATCTCATGAACTGTGAGATTATGACCTGAACTGAAATCAAGAGTGGGGCACTTAAGTGATTGAGCCACCTAGGTGCCCCAGGACTACTGAGATTTCTTAGGATTTAAAAAATTTATACATCATCTCATACAATCTCAAATTTATTAGTATGCGTTTAAAAATAATATGTTTTCATCTCTAGAATCTATAGTAATGATCTCTTCTACATTTATTGATAATGTGTGTCTTTAAATTTGTTGATAAATCTTGCAAGGAGTTTTACATTTTTCTTCCATATTTTTTGAGATATAATTGACAAAAGTGTCTATATTTAGGGTGTACAGTGTGATGTTGATATACGTAAACATTGTGAAATGATTACCACAATCAAGTTAATTATTTTATTCTATTAAAAAAAATCTTCATGATTTGCTGGTCTTCTCTTTGCAGTCTTTCAGAATCTATTCACTGATCTTAATTTTGTTGTTTCATGTTTTTTAATTATCATTAGTAGAAAATGCTACTTTTAAAAAATTTTTTGAGGTGGGTACCAGGGCTCAAATTGTTAATATTTCTACCTGTGCAGTTAATGCTGTAAATTTTCCTTTAGACATATAGGTAACGTAACGTAACGTAAGGTAATGTAAATATCCATGTGACCCACCTTTCCAAGTTTCCCTGTGGCACATTCATATTCCCTTTCTGCCTATGTTTCCCAAATTCTCCCCTTCTGCTCATGCTGTATACATTCTTGTACAGGTCTTTATATGTGTACTTTCATTTGTTTAGAAAAACTTCAAAGAATGGATTGTTGAATCACATGATCAGGGTCTCTTTAGTTTATTTTACAATGTGACAAATATTTTGCAACACGATTATATCACTTTATACCCAAACAGCAGTGTGAATGTCTCAGTCACTTTACATTATAGTTAGCACTTGTTAGCTCAGTATTTTTTAACTGTGGCCCTTCTAGTTAAGTGTGCAGTGGTATCTCACTGTCATCCTGAGCTGCATCGTCTAACCAAGTCTTAATCCTTTCTTTTCCAGGCATCCCCAGTAAATGGAGAAAACCTATCAAAGGCCTTATGTTATTCCCTCCCATTTATACTTTTGCATATATGGTTACTTTTATTGCTTGATAGATTTTCTGTATGATGTACTACAGAAATAACTATAGGCTCGGGGTGATTTTTTCCTCCTGTAGGGAGGATTTCTTGTGCTATTCAGAGGCAGTTACTTATGGAAAGTTGTTTTCTTCCTTGAGATCTTTTGAAACTGGGTCTCATATTTTACAAGGTGTTTTCTGTTTATTTCTGGTTCATGTGGACATTTAAGGCATGGCCCCTCAGGGATGTTAAAAGAACACATGAGGTTTGTTTGGTTTCATCAGCCTTCTGCCTTGTTGGACCCTAAGTTCTATGTGTATCCGCTGACATGGTGAGAGTATAGGAAAGTCTACCTGCTCAGGGACTTAGTGGCTTTATTTCTACTTTCTGCTTAGTGCCTTGAATGTTCACTCACCTCTTTGGAATTTGCAAATACAATGTAGGGGAAAGTGCCACTACACTGGGATCTCACTCCCTGGGCTTTTCTTCTTCCTGAGGTCCTGTGCCTTCCACGCTTATTGCCTTGAGTTTGTGGTGTTTTGAAGAGATATCTTTTATATATTTCCAGCTTTCCCAGTTTTTCTCAATAGGTTGTTTGAGCTAGTTGACTATTACAAGAAACCAGTATTTTCCCTCAAACTGCTTTTTAAAGTAAGTTTTAGTTAATAGGTATTTTTTCTTCCCATAGCCAACTAATTCCAACTTTATATCAAGATCATAGATAATAATAATTTAGCTTTCTGTTTTTAGGTAACTGTACCCTCATTTGTAGTTATAAGAAAGAACATAGAGATAATCTTGTATCCTTTACCCACTTTCACCCAATGTTAACATCTTATAAAACTGTATACAGTATCTCAACCAAGATGTTAACTCTTCTACAGGCAAGGCACAGGGCATTTTTTATTGCTGCAAGAATCCCTGGTGTTTCCTTTTTATAGGCCAGCCCCTCCCTCCCTGTCCCTTTGCCCATCTCTGACTTCTGAGAAGTAATATGTTCTTCATTTCTGTAATTTTTCATTTAATGAGTATTTTATGAATGGAATCATTCTTTATTTGACCTTTGGGATTGGCTTTTTTTTTTTTCATTCAGCATAATTATCTGGAGATTCATCAAGGTTGTTGAGTGTATAAATGGTTTGTTGTTGTTGTTTTTACTGAGAATTCCATGGTATGGATGTACCACATTTTGTTTAATCATTCACTCTTAAAGACATCTGGGTGTTTCCAGTTTTTAGCTTTTACAGAAAAAGCTGTGATAAACATTTCAGTACATGTTTCCTTGTGAACATGAATCTTCGTTTCTCTGGGATAAATACTCAAAAATACTATTTCTATGTCATATGGTATTTGCATGTTAAGTGTTTATTGGAATAGCCTAACTTTTTCAGAATGGCTGCGTTTTACATTGTAACAAGCGGGATATGAGTTTGTCTGCATACTTGCTAGAGTTTTGCTGTATAACTATTTTTTATTTCAGCCATTCTAAAATCTAGGCGTATAGTGATATCTCATTAAGATTTTATTTTTCATTTGCCTAATGACTGTGATGTTAAACATATTTGCATGTGACTCTTTGCCATATGTATATCCTCTTTGGTGAAATTTCTGTTCATTTATTTTGACCCTTTTCCTGTTGGATTTTTTAAAATGTGGGTTATATGTTATAGATACTCATCCTTGGTCACATAGATACATGGCTTGTAAATGATTCCTTCCAGTATGTAATTTGTTGTTCCCAGTTACATAACAGAAGGTATAACTGCCAGCATAGCACAAGTTTTAAATTTTGATGAAGTCTAATTTACTAATTTTCCCTTGTATGGAGTGTACATTTGGTATCCATTCTATCCACTCTGCTTAGCCCTAGGACCTGATTGTTTCTATCCTATTTCATTTCCTTTCTATATGTTTTATAGGTTTTATTCTACATTTTGATCTATGATACATTTTCAGTTGACTTTTTTTTGTATGAGGTGTGAACTTTAGATTGCAGCTCTATTTTGGACCTATGTGTATCCAATTATGATAGCACAGTTTTTGAACAGAATTATTTCTCAACTGAATTGCTTCTGCAGCTTTAAAAAAATAAATTGGCCATACTGCATGTGGCTATTACTAGGTTCCCATTCTGTTTCATTGATCTAGGTGTCTAGTTCTCTATTAATACCACAGTTTCTTGAATATTATATTGAATGTTGGATATTTATTAAATATTATACCTGTATAATACATCGTGAAAATGATTGGAGTGATTCCTCCAACTTTATTCTATTTCAAAATTTTGTTAGGTGTTCCAGTTCCATTTTGTGTTCATTTCAATTATAGAATGCTCTTGTTAATATCTATAAAATACATTGTTAGGATTTATTTAGGAATTACATTAAACCTGTATATCATCTTGGGGAGTATTTAAATCTTTACTAAGTCTTAAATCTTCCAATCCATGAGCATGGTATGTGTCTCCATTTGTTTAAAAATATTCTTTGGTTTCTTCCATCATTATTGTGTAGATTTTAGTAACAAGGCCTATACATATTTTGTTAGATTTGTCTCTAAGTATTTATTTTTTGAAGCAGTTGTAAATTGTATCTTTTTTTTTAATCTCAGCATACACACGATCATTGCTACCATATAGAAATACGGTTGAATTTATATGTTCATCTTGTGTCATGTAGCCTTGCTGATGACACTTATTTAAGAAATTTTTATAGATTCCTTGGGTTTTCTATGTAGACATCATTTCATCTGCAAATAGTAGTAGTTTTATTTCTTCCTTTCAAGTTTATATGCCTTTTATTTCCTTTTCTTCCCTTACTGTCCTGGCTCACCTTCTAGCCCACTTTTGAATAAATATTGTGAAAGTGGGCATACCTGCCTTATTCTTAAACTTAGCAGGAAAGCATTCAGTTTTTAACTGTTATGCATAATGTATATTTTAGATCTTTCGTATATGCTCTTTATTAAGATTAGGAAGTTTCTCTTTATTCCTATTTCTCTGAGAGTTTTTATCATGAATATCTGGGTATTGAATTAATGGTTTTTACTTCAACAACTGGTAAGTTTGTCATTTTCATTCTTTAGCATGTTGATATGGTAGATTACATTGAAGGGTTTTCAAACACTGAATCATCCTTGGATGTCTGAATTTAAACTCACTTGTTTGTGATGCATAAATCTTTTTATATATTTCTGAGTTCTACTTGCTAATAGTATGTTAAGGATTTTGTGCCTGTATTCAGGGATATTAATTAACCTGTCATGGGTTTCTTTCTTCTTTGTCTGATTTTTATACTTTAGTAATACTAGCTTCATGAAATGAACTGGGAAAAGTTTCCTCTTTTATTTGCTATTTTTTATTTCTATTTTCGATCTCAAATTTTGATATGTTGTTTTTTGTTGTTTTTTTTCATTTCTTTCTGTGACTTAAAAAATTTTTTCCTTGATACTCCTTCTTTGACCCATGGATATATTTGTTTTACGAGTGTGCTGTTTTGTTTGCAAATTTTTGAAGATTTGCTGTTACAGTTTCTATTATTGATTTCTCATTTGATTCTATTATGGTCAGAGAACACGCTCTTCGGATTTCATTTATTTTTAATTTGTTAAGCTTTCTTTTATGCCCCAGGATGTGACTATCTTGGTATATATTCCATGGATGCTTGAAAAGAATTTGTATTTTGTTGTTGTTTGGTACAACATTCTATGAATATCAATATTAGATCCTGTCAGTTAATATTGTTAATTTCTTCAGTAGCTTTGCTGTCTCTGTATATATTTGTTCTATCTGTTGTAGAGAGAGAAAGGTTAACAATTCCAGCTATAATTGTGGATTCATCCATTTCTCCTTTCACTTGTATCAATTTTGCCTCTCACTTTGTAGCTCTGTTTTCTGGGTATTGATACATTTAGGATTACTGTATGGTCTTGTTGGATTGAGCATGTGTCCTTGTTTTGTATCCATTTCTGTCTCTGGTAATTTTATTTGCTCTGAATTTTGTTTGTGTAATACTATTATTGCTTTTGCTGCTTTCTTTTGATTATAGTTGGCATGATGTATACTTTCCCATCCTTTACTTTCAGTCTACCAAAATTTTATTTATTTATTTATTTATTTATTTAAATTTTTTTTAACGTTTATTCATTTTTGAGAGATAGAGACAGAGTGTGAGTTGGGGAAGAGCAGAGAGAGAGGGAGACAGAATCTGAAGCAGGCTCCAGGCTCTGAGCTGTCAGCACAGAGCCTGATGTGGGGCTCAAGCTCACAGACTGTAAGATCATGACCTGAGCCGAAGTTGGACACTTAACTAACTGGGCCACCAAGTGCCCCCCAAAATTACATTTAAAGTGAGTTTGCTACAGACAGAAAATGGTTGAGTCTTTTTTTTTTTTTTTTTGAGTTCACTCAGCCAGTATCTGTCTTTCAGTTGGTATATGTAGGCCATTTTCATTTAATGTTATTTATATATTAGGACTTATATGTGTATCTTTTTCTTTCTATTCATTCCCCCTATTTTAACTTTTCTGTTTTCTTTGGTCAACCTTCCCATGGATACTTGAACAGTTTCTTAGAATTCAAATTTTACTTACATATACTGTATTTGAATGTATCTTTTTGTATTAGTCTTTTTACTGATTACTCTGGATGTCTTCTATATCTGCTATTTATCAAAAGATTGGTTTTTCTATCATTATGAAAATCTATTGTTATCATTTTACCACTTCTAGTGAAGTCTAGTAATCTTACTTCTTAAAACATCCTTTTTATGTTCCTCACGTTTTTAATATAATTATCTTAAATATTTCTTCTGTAGAATCCATAGAATTTTTGTTTCAGCTAAAAACATAATGCAGAAAACTCAAAAGGAGAAAGAAGGTTTATAGTTTTCATCTGTGTATTTCCTTACCTTATTTTCTTCTTTTTTGATGTTTCAGAGTTACTTCTTTTATCATTCCTTTCTATTTAGAAAACTTCCCTTAGCAATTCTTTTGGGGTATTTTGCTGGCAATCAGTTTCTTTTAGTGTTCCTTAATCTGAAAATACCTTTGTTTTCACTTCAGTCCTGAGATAATTTTACTGATTGTAGGGTTCTGGGTTGACACTTGTTTCTTTCAGCTCTTGAAAAATGTGCCACTATCTCCTGACTTCCTTGGTTTCTGATGAAAAAATACTCTTAATTTGAATATTTTCCCCTATAGGTAAGGTCTTGTTTCTGTGTTGCTGCTTTCAAGAACTTTTACTGTCTTAAGTTTTTAGAAGTTTGATTGTGATGTTTCTTGGTGTGGATTTTTTCAAGTTTATCCTGATAGGGCTTTGCTAAGCTTCTTGAATGTCTACTTTTATGTCTTTTGAAAAACTGAGAGGGTTTTAGGCATTATTTCTTAGAATATTCTTTCAGGTCCCATACTTTATTCCGTCTTTATGGGATTTGAGTACCAAGATTGTTAGAATGTTTCTTATGGACCCATAGGTTTCTGAGTCTTAGTTTTGGTAATGTTTTGTTTTTTAAACCCTCATCTGTTTCCTCTCTATTGTTTTGATTGGGTAATTTGTTTCTTCCTTCAAGATTATTTATTATTTCCTCTGTAATTATGCCACAAAGGAAAAGGCGAAGGCACTGCCTCTTTTGCTGGGTGTGGTAGAGGTCTATGTTCTCCCTTGGCCTCTATTGACTTATGAATTGGGGAAATTCTCGGTTATTGCTGGGTGGCATTGGGAGTTTTGGCTCCCCACTAGACCTTCATTAATTCCTCCCTGATGGAAAAAGTCAGAAATGTCAGCCTACAGCCCCTCATGTAGACTCAACTGACACCATACAGAGTGACTTCTTACCATGAGCTGTGCTCAAAGTCATTAATCTTTACCACGTCTCCTCTGACAGCACCTCAGCAAGGAAGGGAACAGCATCTCATTAGTTCCCAGGGACTGGAAGTCTAGATTTTCCACATGCTCTCCATTGGCACTGGATTGTAGTGAAAGGCAGGCTCTTTACCACCCAGCAGTTATTAAATTTCAGCTCCCTACTTGAAGCTTGTTGGACACCGTGGGTTGGGAGGTTTGACTTAACTAATTACAATCTGGTAAGAGTAGACTTTTGGTGGTCTAAGTGAAGTTGGAGTATCAGGTTTTTCTGTGGCATATAGGTAGAGTAGAGCAGTTATTTTTGTTATCATTTAAAGAAATAGTAGAAAATAATCATATATTTAATCACATAATCAGTGAAAGTGGAAGTGTAATTTTTCTGCATATGTAATTCTGGGTTGACATTTTTATTTTTCTTTCAGCATTGAAAAGGCAGTGCTTCATTTATCCAGTTCTCCACTACATACCATTGATTTTTTTATCATCTTCTTGTCATTTTGGTGTGAAGTTCATAGTACTCTCATAATGTAATTGAGGAGTTTTTTTTAATGTTTCTATTATCTGGAAAAGATGGTGCAAGATTAGTGTTTTGTTTTGTTTTTAACTGGAAAATATCAGGTCCTCAGGCATAAGAGTATAGTATCATTGGTAAGAAGTATTTAATTACAGATGTAGTTTATTAAATGGATAGAAAATTGCTGAGATTTTCCTTTTTTTTTCTTTTTTGTTGAGCTGATTATTTCTTGGAATTTATTGATTGCAGATAACTTCAAAATATCTTCATAACTTTTCTTATGCTATTATGCATATGTCTCAAGGATCTGTGGTGATAATCCATCCTGCCCTCTTGGTAGTGATAATGTGATATTTGGATATTTTTACACGTGGGAAGGGATAAATGTTGTCAAGAGGTTATCATTTTTTGCCCTATTCCAAAAAGAAAACAGTGGCAACATCAAAAAACAACTTTTGGTATCTTATATTTTTGGTGCAATTGTAAATAAGATCAATTCCTTGATATCTCTGCTGCTTCATTATTAGTGTATAGAAATGCAACTGATTTCTGTATGTTGATTTTATTTATTTTTAATTTTTTTTAATGTTTGTTAATTTTTGAGAGAGACCGCGTGCAAACAGGGGAGGGGCAGAAAGAGAGAGAGAGAGAGAGAGAGAAAGAGAGAGAGAGAATCCAAAGCAGGCTCTAGACACCGAACTGTCAGCACAGAGCCCAACACATGGTTTGAACCCACGAACCATGAGATCATGACCTGAACCATAGTTGGCCACTTAACCGACTGAGCCACCCAGGTGCCCCTGTACATTGATTATATATTCTGCAACTTTGCTAAATTCATGTATCATCTCTAACACTTTTTTGCTGGATTGTTTCAGATTTTCATGTAAAGTATCAAGTCACCTGCAAAGAGTGAAAGTTTGACTTCTTCCTTTCCAATTTGGGTGCCTTTTATTTCTTTGAGCTATGTGACTGCTGAGGCTAGGCCTTCCAGTACTATGTTGAATAACAGTGATGAGAGTGGACATTCCTGTTGTGTTCCTGATCTTAGGGGGAAAGCTCTCAGTTTTTCCCTATGGAGGATGATATTAGCTGTGGGCCTTTCATATATACCTTTTATGACGTTAAGGTATGTTTCTCCTGTCCCTATTTTTTTGAGGGTTTTTATCGAGAAAGAAGGCTATATTTTGTCAAATGCTTTTTCTGCATCACTTGAAAGGATCATATGGTTCTTATCCTTTGTTTTATTAATGTGGTGCATCATGTTGATTGATTTGCGAACATTGAACCAGCCCTGCAGCCAGGAATGAATCTCACTTGATCACAGTGAATAATTCTTTTGATGTACTTTTGAATTTGACTTGCTAGTGTCTTGTTGAGAATTTTTGCATGCCATGCTTATCAGGGATATTGGCCTGTAATTCGTTCTCCTTGTTAGTGGGGTCTTTGTCTGCTTTTAGAATCAGGGTATTAATGCTGGCATCATACAATGAATTTGGAAGCTTTCCTTCCATTTCTATTTTTTGGACCGGTTTGAGGAGAATAGGTATTAACTTTTTTTTTAAGGTCTGGTGGGATTCCCGTGGGAAGCCATGTGGCCCAGGGCTCTTGTTGGGAGATTTTTGGGTTAAATAGGTGATGGGCATTAAGGAGGGCACTTTTTGGGGTGAGCACATGTCATGTATAACGAATGAATCACTGGGTTCTACTCCTGAGGCCAAGACTACACTGCATATTAACTAACTTGAATTTTAATTAATTAATTAATTAATTAATAAAACTTTTGGATTTAAAAATTTTCTGTTTGTAATTTAAAAATGTCATTCATTGATTTTATCATTTTATTTCTTTTATAATTTTGGTTAAAAATCACTGAGTTTTTCAGTTTCTTGAGGTGGATGATCATTTAAAGTTTTCATTGCTTCCTCATTTGGGATTTCATGCTCTACAATTGTTTAGGACACATATTTGGTGCATGCTGCACATTTTGAACAGGTTCATTGAGGTATAATTGATTTAAAGTAAATTGCACATCATTAAAATTAACTATAAGTTTCAAGATATGTGTTTATTATGAAACCATCACTGTGATTAAGATAATGCAAATATCCACTTCTCCCCATCAAGATTCCTTGTGAACTTCATATATCTCCTTTCTGACCTTGCCCCAGCCCTCTATCCTTTCCCATGTTGTAGACATTTTTGTAGGAGTTATTGTGTGTAGATGTAAATTCATTTTTTCTTGAAAACCCAGGAAACAGAATTGCTGGACCACAGGACAGTTGTAGATTTCATTTATTTTTATGGTATGTTAAAGTATTATGTGGTGTGAATATACTGTTGTACTCCTTACCAGCAGAATATGAGAATTGCATTTGCTCTGTTTCCTTGTCATCTTTTTGTTATGGTCAGCATTTTTCGTTGTTGCTCATCTAATAGTTGTGTAGTGATATCTCACTGTTCTAAATTGCTTGGTGTAAGCAAGTCTTAGCTTTCTCTGTCTGAACATCCTCACTAAATGGAGAAAATGAATCTCACATGTGATAACAGGTATTCTTTTCCTGCCCATGTCCTTCTTGTGTATGTGGTTATTTTTTAATGCAGGCTGAGTTTTCTGTATGAAATAGTGTAGAAATAATTGAAGTTTCTGGGTGATTTTATCTTTTTTTAGGGAGCTTGTGGTTTTGAGAGGCAGTTACGATGGGAAGAGTTAATCTAATCATAGTTAGAGACTGAATCCTCTTGAAGCTGCATCTTCGTTTTTGTGTGGAGTTACTTTATGTTCATATTGACGTTAGGACATAGCTCCTTGGGGGTGCCAAATTAACCCTGCTTTGTTTTTCAGAACCTCTCTTTCTTGGTGCATTGTCAGGCCCAGTCTGTGTCCACTGGGTTGGTTGAGACTGTTGGAAGTCCTTCCTGTTCACCTGCTTACCTCCGACTTCCTGTTTAATATTCTGGATACTCAGTCACATCCTTGGAATCAGTAGAAACCTTCAAGGGGAAAACAGTAGCAAATTCGGGTGGATCAAAACACATAGACTCCTCTTCTGAGATTCTGTTTCTTCAAAAGCTTTCTTCCTTGTATTAATATCTTACAGCTTTCTTAAATTTTCTCAGCAGGATGATTGAGCTAAAGAGGCTGGAGTACCATTAGTAGAAGTGTTTATCTCTGCCGAAATTAGTTATTGAAATACTTTGGATCTGTAGGTTTTTTTTTTTAATAAAACATTAATACAATCCATATGTCTGTAAGAGAGATAGTTTTTGTTAAGGCAAATGATCTTCCCAAGGAATGCATCTTTTTTTTTTTTTATCATTTCACATAATTTATTTCAGGTAAATATTTCATTGATTCAGTAAATTTTTCTTCTCTTTGCAACATGTGCCAGGTACAAACTATGTGATGATCATATTTATTGAGGTACAACCTTGTGGGAAACTAAAACAGTAAATAATAAGTATATTATAAAAGATAAATTTTGGAAGAACTCATTATACAGCCATACTAACTATACTACTATCTACAACATGTTTAATTATTGTTCTAGGGACTGGCATACTAATTGTTATCTTATCCTGGTGTGTAGAGTAAGGAAAGTACCACTTGATGTGAATGTATCCTCACAACACTTTATTTTCTTGAATCCTTTTCCTTTCTTTTGTCATATTTCCTATATGACAGGTATATCCTTTTCATATATTTTCCCATTTTTAACCATTTATGCCTCAAAGAGATGTATTTGAAAAATAGAGAAAAGGTGTCATATTTATCCACATATTTTCCCTCTCTAGTCCTCTTCACTCCTTCCCATAGTTTTTCATTTCCATGAGGTACCCTTTTCCTTCAGCCTAAAGACCTTCCTTTAGTATTACTTGTGTTGTGGATTGTCCAGCAACAGTGGCCCCAGGTTTCATTGTGTGAATATCTTATTTCATTCTAGTTTGTAGAGAATTTTTGTGGACATAGTATTCTGGGTTTACAGCTGTATTTTTTCTTTCAGAAATGCAAAGATGATGCCCCATTTTCTCCACTTCTGCATGGATACTCTTGAGAAGGCAGGCATTATTTAAATCAGCATTCCCAGGTAGACAATTTATCTTTATTTCTCTTAAACTTTCAATTGTTTTTTATTCTTTGGCTCTTAGCATTTTAAGTATGATGTACCCACATAAATATCTGGTTTAGTTTAACCTGCTTTGCTTCTACTGATCTTGGATCAGTAATTTGACACTATTTCTAAAAACTTAGGAATTTTTAATTTTGATTTCCACATGTTCATATTTAGTATGTAGAAATATGATTGTTTTTTGTGTTTGATCTTGCATCCTGCGCCTCTGCTGAAGTCACTTAATTCTAGAAGGATTTTTATTAAATTGATTAGAATTGTCAACAGGGACAATAATGTGTTCTGCAAAATGGGATGATTTTAATTCTTCTTTCCAGTATGTATGTATATTATTTATTTCCCTTGACATTTTAATGGCAAGACTTTCCAGTATTATCTACAATAAGTGTGGTGGGAGCAGACTACCTTCCCTTGTTTTTGAAATTAGAGTGCAAGGATCCAGTCTCTCATCATTAGATATAATGTTGGCTGTAGTTTTGTTTTTTTTTTTTTAAGATGCTCTTTACTAAATTCTGGTAGATAGTCCCTATTGATACCTTGCTGAGATGTTCTTTTTTTTTTTTTTAAAGGAAAGGTTGAATTTTTTAAAATACTTTTTCTGTGTTAATTGTTCGGATCATATGTGGTTTTCTTCTTTATCACGGTGATGAGGAGGAAAGCTGGTAAAAATAAATAAAAAGGGCGAGGCAGATGTCTGAGGCTGGATACTCCCCTTGCATGCTTTTGGCTTCTGCGATCTTGCTTTCCTCTTATATCAGCCAGCAACCAGAAGCTTGACTGTACTAGTCCCACCCAACCCAAAAGCACATATGTATAAAAGATCAGTATACCCCAGCTGGATGCTCAGCCTTTGGAGGTGACTCCTCTGGACCGGCACCGGTGCAAAATAAACAGTCTTCTCTGGTTCGCCGAGTGTATGTCGCTTGTTTCTTCCTGGACACTACGTATTTGCTGTAACATTTTTGGTGCATTGGCCAGGATGCTGATGGCTGCACTGGCACCTTGAGCCACTGTTGTTGGAGGCCAGCAGAGAGGCCACTTATTGTGGGCCCCTGTGACGGAAAAGAAGGCATGCCACTGGTGATTTCGCTGAACCCCAACCCTTGCCGACCCAACAATAGTTGGCCACTGCTGTGCTCAGATTCTAGAGGGAATCAGAAAATTCTGCCAGGATGGGACATCAGATTGGGTAAGTGTCCCCAGGGACCCAAGACCGAATTCAGGCCTGCCCTAGAGGCATAAGGGGAGCTTGATAACCTCTGAGGCGACAGTCGCCACACAGGACAGGGATGTCCTGGGTGGAAGTCTGCAATCTGTGTGAATGTGTGTGTGAGTGCCCACGCTCTACAGTTTCGGCTGTAGAGCCTGAGTGGGTCCTACCCTGCGATTCTGTGACGACCTCATACAGCTCAAGGCAGAATCAGGTCACAGAGGCCTGATCCGAGTCAGGAGTTTATAGTGACCTGCCAATGCTAAGAGGTGTGTAAATCCCCACGAGGGGAGTGGCCAGGTGGGCGAAACGGCTCTTCCTCATGTTTGTCCTGCGACAACGTACCCTGGGAGGGTCTCCAGCCTAGCTACTATCAAACTAAGTTGGTTTTTCCCCTTAGCAAAGCATTAGAATTAAGATAGTAGGGAGTTCCTGGAGAAATGTTTTACTCTGCCATCCTCAAGTATTTGTCAATGGACTACAGGTTATAAGAAAATTTAGTTCTGTCTACCATTTCCTTCTGCCTTTGTTTCCCACATCACTATGGAGGGATGGTGTTGGGTCTCCAAGAAACAGAGTCTATAGTTTTCTGGAGATTAGGCTATTGACAAGATTGACTTTTTATTGTTATTTCCTAAGCTATTTATAAATAGATGGAGACTTATGTCCTGCATGACTGTGATCTCTATTGCTTAACCTGTTTTTTCCCTTTCTTTTGTTCTTGGGCAGCGGGGAGTGTCTGCGGAATATCACACATATCTAACCTGAGGGTGGGGTGGGTGTTTATGGCCTGTCAGTTTGCCTTATGCTCCCTCATCATCGGGAGGGAAACAATGAAGGGCCCCTTACCTGTATCCAAAGCAGACCTAGAGAACAGGAAGGGAAGTCTTCCACCTCAACCTCCTCCTCCTCAGGTCCTCAATCTATGTAAGATAATGCAATTCTGCTCCCTGCTGCCCACAGTAACCATGCCTTCCCTGTAATGTAACAGGCATGTTTCCCTTACAAGAAGCTAGAATGCCAGAAGGAGAAACTTTTACATTCCAAGGTTTAAGACAGATAAAAGGAGATCTAGGTAAATTTTCTGATCAGATAAGTATATAGAGACTTTTCAGAATATTACATATGTTTTTGAGTTGACCTGGAAAGATATAATGCTTTTGTTAAATTAGACTCCTAATGAGACAGAAAAATGTGGGGTTTAGGCAGCAGCTGAGAGGTACGGGGCTGAGCAACTCATTAATTACCATGGGACTGCTTGGAATGCAGGTCCTATAGGGAACTTCCCGCTCCCTACTGGAACTCAGGCAGTTCCACCCCAAGATCCTAATTGAGGTTATGACCATCCCATTGGGGAATGGTATCGCTACCATCTACAAGCTTATGTTTTAGAAAAATCAAGGAAATCTAAGATTAAGCCCTTAAGTAATGCTAAATTAGCATAACTTATTTTACAAGCACAAAATGAGAGCCCAATGGCCTTCCTGGGGAGGTTGAGGGAGGCTCTCATTAAATACATGGCTATCTCCCCTCACACCCCAAGGCTGAGATGATTTTAAGGGACAAATTTGTCACTCAATCAGCCCTAGATATTCAGAGGAAATGCAAAACTTGGCTGTTGGCCTAGAAAGGATTCTGGAGGAGCTCTTACAAGCTGCCATTCGGGTATGTTACAACCAGGATCAAAAAGCAAAAACAAAAACAGGAAGGGAGCTTAAGAAAAATTTGAGGCCTTAGTTGTGGCCTTATACACTATGTCAGACCAGACTTCTCAAGGTCCTGGCCTCAAATGCTACTTATGTGGCCTCTCAGGGTGCTGGAAACAAGACTGCCCTCAGAAGAGACAACAGAAGTCAAAGCCCCGTAAGCCATGCCCCTTGTGTGGAGACAATCACTGGAAGCCTGAATGCCCACTTGATGGTGCTGTGGAGTTCAACTGTATTCTTACTGATTTTCTGCCTCCTGAATCTGTTTCTGATAGTGTTAATGTCTCCAGCTATAATAGTGGATTCATGTGTTTCTCTTTGCAGTTATATCAGCTCTTTTTCGCATATTTTGATACCCTCTTATTAGGTGCATGCACATTAAGGCGTGCTGTGTTTTACTGGATTATTGATCCCTTTATCATTATGTAGTGCCCCTCTTTATCTCTAATGATTTTACTTGATCTGAACTCCTTTGTGTGTGAAATTAATAAAGCTACTCCCCCTTTCTTTTGGTTAGTATTAGCATAGCCATCTCTATCCCTCTACTTTTAATCTACGTGTTTCTGTATACTTAATTGGTTTTCTTCTAGACAGCATATGGCAAGGTCTTGTTTTTTGATCCATTCTCACAGTCTGTCATTTAATTGGTATATTTATACTGTCGATGTTGAAAGTGATTTTTGGTATAGCTGGATTAATATCTACCATATTTAATATTGCTTTCTATTTGCTGCCCTTGTAATCTGTTGTTATTTTTGACTTACACACTTCATCTGCTTTTTTGTTGGTTTTAAAATTTACTTCCAGTTTTATTGATGTGTAATTGACAAATAAAAATTGCATTATTTAAGGTATACAGCATGGCATTTTGACATATGTATTCATTGTGAATTGATTAACATATCCATCATCTCACATAATTAACTTTTTTTCTTGGTGAGAACACTTAAGACTTACACTCTTAGCAAATTTGAAGCGTACAATACAGTATTAACCATAGTCACTGTGCTGTCAGTCAGATCTCCAGAACTTAACCATCCTGCATAACTGAAACTTTTTACCCTTTAACGAGTATCTCCCCATTTCCCTACCCCCGGCCTCCTGGCAGCCACCATTCTGCTCGTATGGTTTTAATTGAGCATTTTATATGTTCCATTTTCTCTCTTAGGATATTAATTATACTTCGTTTTTTCTTTTTCTTTTCTTTTTTTAGTGGTTGCCTGCCCTAGTGTTTGCAATACACATTTGCATATAATCCAGGAACACTTTCCAATACAATTATATTGCTTCATGGGTAGTGCAGGTACCTTATACTAACAAAATATTCCTAATTCCTTCCTCTGTCCATTGTTATCATTGCTGTCCTTCATTTCACTTATACATAGACATACATGACACAAATACACATGTGACTATATATATATATAATTATCACATACATTGCTGGAATTATTATTTTGAACAGGCTTTTATCTGTTTGTTACATCAGTTTAGAAAAAGAAAAAAATTTTTATTTTATGTTTATTCTTTTTTCAATATTCTTCCTTTCTTTTCACAGATAGGAGTTTCTGACCTATATCATTTTCCCTCCCCTTAAAGAAATTCTTTTAATACTTCTTGCAAGGCAGGTCTACTGAAAGCAAACTCTCTCAATTCTTGTTGGCCTGAGGAGATTTCCTTTTTCCTTCACTTTTGAAGGATAATTTCACAGAGTTCACAATTCTAGGTTGACCATGTGACATAGAACCTTTACTGCTCTATAGCTCCATTACCATGCACCTTCACTGTGCTGTTGTTTTTATACATATTATGTCTACATATCTGTTATGCAACCAACAATACATTGTGAAAATTATTCCTTTATGTAAGTGTATGTCCATTGAAGAATCTAGTAGAAAGGAAAGGCTAAATATATTTACAGATTCTGTTCTATTTTGTATTATATTAAACGTCTTATGTCCTATTTCTTCCTATGAATTGGTGGTACCATTTGGTTTCATTTCCTTACTCCAGTATAGCTTCATTCGCAGCCCTTTCCTTTGTGTTTATTGTCACATATGTATTTGTGTATGTTACATGACCGAAATACAGCTTTATAGATAGTTTTGTATAATTGTCTTTTACATCACTTATAAGAAAGGAATATCACTATGTAATTATATAGGTCTAATTATCTACATAATTGTTTTAACTGAATATCAGTATTTTTTCCATATGTATTTTATATTTTATAAGTCTGGCATCACCCTGTTTATGCTGAAGAGCTTTGTTTAGAATTTCTTATTGCAGAATTCATAAAGATTATTTCAGTTTCAGTTCATCTGGGAATGTCTTCGTTTGGCCTTCATTTTGAAAGATAGCTCTGCTGGATATAGGAACCTTGGTTGTCGGTTCATTTCTTTATTTGCTTCAGCACTTTGAATATGTCACCCCATGGCATGCTGGCAATGTTTTTCTTGAAATATCTGCTGTTGGTCTTATTGGTGTTCGTTTCTATGTAATGATTCACTCTTTTTCTTTTTTAATTTTTTAAATAATTCTTTATGTTAATTTATTTTTGAGAGACGGAGAACGAGAGAGAGAGTGTGTGGGGGGTGGGGGAAGAAAGAGGAGACAGAGGATCTGAAGTAGGCTTTCACAGAGAGCCTGATGCCGGGCTCAAACTCATGAACCATGAGATCATGACCTGAACTGAAGTCAGATGCTTAACCGACTCAGCCACCCAGGCACCCCTAATTTACTCTTTTCTTATCTTTCTTTTTGCTTTCATTGTTTTGACTATGATGTCTCTCAATGTGGATCTTCTTGCATTTACCCTCTTTGGAATTAGATGAGTTTCTTAGATGTATAGATTAGTGATTTTCATCAGATCTGGGAATGGTTTAGCTGTTATTCCTTGAAATATATTTTCTCTTCCATTCTCTCTTGCCTCTTCATCTGGCATTGCACTTTGTGTATGCTGATCCTCTTGATGGTGTCCCACTTTCTCTGAAAACTTAACTATTTTTTTGTGTGTTCTTCAGTTTATGTAATTCCTATTGACATATTCAAGTTTGCTGATTCATTCTTCTGTTGTTTAGAGTCTGCTTTTAAATTTTCCTAGTGAATTCTTCATTTGTTTACCATAGTTTTTTACTTTATAATTTCAATTTGCTTCTTCTTAAGAAATAAATAAAATAATTTCTAAGTTTTTTTTTTTTTTTTTGCCAAGGTTCATTTGCTTAAGGCCATTTTTATTTGTTTGTTTTGACTGAAATACAGTTCACATACAATGTTATATTAGTTTCACATGTACAACATAGTGATTCAGTAATTCTCTACATTACTCATTGCTCACCACAATAAAAGTATAGTAACAATCTGCAACCTTCTAATGTTATTACAGTATTATTGACTCTATTCCCTATGCTGTACTTTTCATCTCCATGACTTATTTATTTTATAACTGGGAGTTTGTACCTATTAATCCTCCTCATTTATTTTGCCCATGATCCCATCTTCCTTCCCTCTGACAGCCACCAGTTTGTTTAATGAATTGAAGAGTCTATTTGGTTTTTGTTTGTTCATTGGTTTTGTTTTTTGGATTGCACATTTAAGTGAAATCATATGGTATTTGTCTTTCTCTGACTTACTTCACTTAGCATAATACTCTTTAGGTCCATCCATGTTGTCACAGATGGCAAGATTTCATTCTTTCTTATGGCTGTACAATATCCTAACGTTTGTGTGCGTGTGCACACCATGTCCTCTTTATCCATTATTTTGATGTGTGTACATGCACATGTGTATGTTTTCCTGGAGGCAGGGTGACATAATTGGAGAAGTATGTATATGGGATCCCAAGGGTATTGGTAATTTTGCTTTCAGATGGGCATACATTTGTTTACTTCATTAATTGTTTTTATATTACATGTATGTGACAAATACATAGTTTACTAATATTTAAAAAATAGGTAGCTTTATTTAACTGGACTTCTACACTGTGTACTGTTTTGTGTTCAGCTTGTTTTGCTAAGTGTAATATCTGTGAAGTTGTTTGTAAGATACATTCACATTTGGCTTTCTGTGCCCAATATGCTATTGCATGAGTATTTCATCATATAAACATTATCCACTCTGCCATTGCGTGCCATTTGAATTGAATTCTTTTTGGTGCTAGTTTTGATAAAGCATCTATGCACATTTTAGCATTGTTAAGCGCCTGGATGTTTTGGCTACTAAAATGAGTCTTTATTTGGGGCACTAAAGTGGCCAGAGGATATTATTTTCCTTAAGTAAGTGAAAAGTTGTGGAACATACTTGAGGTTTTATCCACAGGGTGCAGAGTATAGATGGTGAACAAGTTTAAAAGGGCAGTGGAAGGACCAGGGAATACATTTTTTTGGTCCCAGATTGAATGCTGGTCGTTAAATAAAATGGTCACATTTCTACCCATTAGTGTAGCAACAATGGTGCTTTGGGATTATTTTACCTCACATAATCTAAAAACAGAGTAAGAATTGGTGCTGAAATCTCCTTACATTATATCTCGTGATTATTCACTTTTGCAAGCAGGTTAGGCGATACACTCTTTGTATGACATCACTTTCTGCATCGGCCTTAGATTTATGAAAGGGTGGTATTACTGCCACCTGCCATTTGATTACTGATGCCAAATTCCACCATTTATAGAAGCAACACAGTGAAAACAGTGCAATCATAGAAAGCAGGGTTATCAAAAGAATACCATATTTTGTTTCATTAGGAAATAAACACAACCTTCTCTCAGCATCAGAGGGCACTTACATTCATCAGGAAACAATTATGTGATCAAAGTCCACATAATTTGGGCTTAAAGAAATGTTCACTGTGTTTTAGCTTTGCTTAAATGGATATGCAAATGAAGAGATGGAATCAAAATGCCTGAGAATTGGCAATACTGAGAGTTACATCTAAGAGAAAATAGTGGTAATAAAAGGGAAATGCAACCAATAATAATAATAACAGGTACTAATATTTTTGAGTATTTAGATTGTGTTACATGCTGTGTAAAGAACTTGGAATGAATTTTTGCAGTTAATTTCAGTAACACTGACATGTAGAGATTAATACATGTTTTAATGATGCCACTGGGGTTTTAAAAAGTACACAATTTGGCTATGAAAACTGATGAGACAAGAGTTATGTCTAGACACTTAAAACTCTAGAAGTTTCTCTTTATAGCTTCACTGTAGACACAACTCATAGATGAATTTCCTTATTCTTGTGAATAGCAGTTTTGGTTAAGAATACTGTGCTTAAAATATCCTAGTAATTGTCTAAGATTTTGTTTTTCCTTTTCTTCTTCCTTTGTTCTTTATTCCTCCTCTGTCCTGTCTCCTTCTCTTCCTTCATCAACAACATCATAATCCTTATATATGATGGTGGAGCATGATTTTTCTCTACAAAATGATGTTTGCCTACATACTCATTTTAAAAATGGCAATAATTAAAAACAAATAAAATTGGCTCTCTGCTATGTCAGCTGTGGCTTGGTTCTCTTTGCTGTGTGGTAAGAGACAGTCTTAAGAGAGGGATTTTAACCTAAGAGCAATGCAGAATTCTATGTGGAAAAAAACCAGTTATCATTTATCTTTAAGTTTGAAGAAAGCAAACCATGAGAAATTCATGAAAAAAAAACAGAAAAGGTCTCCTTTATAATTATTCTTATTTAAAAATGCTGAGCTATGAAAATTCAAGGTAGCCTCTATATATTTACTGTGTAAATTATATAGATACAGTAAATGTGTATATACATACATGTGTATAATATATACATAGGTATAGTAATATTTTATTCCAGTAAAATGTACTATATCATGTATGTTGAATTTGTGTAGTAATATGTATATAAAATGTCATGTGCATGTGGATATATAGTCATAATTTTGGAAGTGTATGTGAGAAAATGATAATGGAAAAGAAATACCCAAATCACAATCTGTAAACACTAGAAAACATATTGGATAAAAATTTTCCCATGTATTTACTAACTAAATTACATTATTACAAAAAAAAACAACCTCTTATTCTGGACAAAATATTACAATTCCTTATTATTTAAAATATTTTATCATTGTTGGATTAAAATGTCTATTAAGCACATTCAATTTCCTAGTCCTTATTTGCATTTTACCTCAAATTTCATTTCCAGAACATCTACTATTCCAGGTGTTGTTTTATAAAGAGATATAAGACATAACTTTTTCTCTTTAGTTTGCAATTTAGTGAGAAAGATGGAGAAGTAAACAAGTGGTGTCTGTAGACTAGGAAATCATACCGAGTAGTGAAAAAATGGTGCAAATGATGTCTTGGGAGCACAGAGAACAAGTGCAATGGCAAGGATGCTTGAAGGTCTAAGTTATTTCCTTTGTGGTTTTTTTTGGCTCTGTCTATGCCCATTTTATTTAATTTTTTTCTTTTTAAAGATAATTTATTTTCAAATTGGCTAACAGTGTATACAGTATGCTCTTGGTTTTGGGGGATAGATTCCTGTAATTCATCGCTTACATAAAACACCCAGTCCTCATCCAACAAGTGCCCTCCTCAATGCCCATCACCCATTTTCCCCTCTCCCCCACCTGCCATCAACCCTCAGTTTGTTCTCTGGATTTAAGAGTCTCTTATGGTTTGCCTCCCTCCCTCTCTGTTTGTAACTATTTTTCCCCTTCCCTCCCCCATGGTCTTCTGTTAAGTTTCTCAAGTTCCACATGAGTGAAAACGTGATATCTGTCTTTCTCTGACTGACTTATTTCACTTAGCATAATACTCTCCAGTTCCATGCACGTTGCTGCAAATGGCAGGATTTCACTCTTTCTCATTGCTAAGTAGTATTCCATTGTATATATAAACAACATCTTTATCCATTCATTAGGTGATGGACATTTAGGCCCTTTCCATAATTTGGCTATTGTTCAAAGTGCTGCTATAAACATTGAGGTACATGTGCCCCTATGAATCAGCACTCCTGTATCCCTTGGGTAAATTCCCAGTAGTGCTATTGTTGGGTTGTAGGGTAGTCCTATTTTTACTTTTTTGAGGAGCCTCCACAGTGTTTTGCAGAGCAGCTGCACCAGTTTGCATTCCCACCAACAGTGCAAGAGGGTTCCCGTTTCTCCACATCCTCGCCAGCATCTGTTGTTTCCTGAGTTGTTCATTTTACCACACTGACCGGTGTGAGGTGGTATCTCAGTGTGGTTTTGATTTTTATTTCCCTTCCCTGATGATGAGTGACGTTGAGCATCTTTTCATGTCTATTGCCCATCTGGATGTCTTCTTTGGAAAAGTTTCTATTCATGTCTTCCGCCCATTTCTTCACTGGATTATTTGTTTTTCGGGTGTGGAGTTTGGTAAGTTCTTTATAGATTTTGGATATCTTCTCCCATTCCATTGGTTTTCTTTTAGTTTGTTGATTGTTTCTTTGCAGTGCAGAAGCTTTTTATCTTGATGAGGTCCCAGTGGTTCCTTTTTGCTTTTAATTCCCTTGCCTTTGGAGACGTGTCAAGCAAGAAATGGCTGCGGCTGAGGTCAAAGAGGTTGTTGCCTGTTTTCTCCTCTAGGGTTTTGATGGTTTCCTATCTCACATTTAGGTCTTTCATCCATTTTGAGTTTATTTTTGTGTATGTTGTAAGAAAGTGGTCCAGTTTCATTCTTCTTCATGTTGCTGTCCTGTTCTCCCAGCACCATTTGCTAAAGAGACTATTTTCCATTGGATACTCTTTGCTGCTTTGTCAAAGATTAGTTGGCCATACATTTGTGGGTCCAATTCTGGGTTCTCTATTCTATTCCATTGGTCTATGTGTTTTTTTTTTTTTTTTTGCCAATACCATACTGTCTTGATGATTACAGCTTTGTAGTAGAGGCTAAAGTCCTGCTTTGGTTTTCTTTTTCAACATGACTTTGCCTATTTGGGGTTTTTTGTAGTTCCATACAAATTTTAGGATTGTTTGTTCCAGCTTTGAGAAGAATGCTGGTGCAATTTTGATTGGGATTGCACCGAATGTGTAGATTGCTTTGGGTAGTATTGACATTTTAACAATATTTCTTCTTCCAATCCACGAGCATGGAATGTTTTTCCATTTCTTTGTGTGTTCTTCAGTTTCCTTCATAAGTTTTCTATAGTTTTCAGCATACAAATCTTTGACATTTTTGGTTAGATTTATTCCTAGGTATTTTATGGTTCTTGGTGCAATTGTAAATGGGATCGATTTCTTGATTTCTCTTTCTGTTGCTTCATTATTGGTGTATAGAAATGCAACCAATCTGTAAATTGATTTTGTATCCTGCAACTTTGCCGAATTCATATGTATCAGTTCTAGCAGCTTTTTGGTAGAATCTTTTGGGTTTTCCATGTAGAGTATCATGTCATCTGCAAAAAGGGAAAATTTGACTTCCTCTTTGCCAATTTGGATGCCTTTTATTTCATTTTGTTGTCTGATTGCTGATGGTAGGACTTCCAACACTATGTTAAACAACAGCGGTGAGAGTGGATATCCCTGTTGTGTTCCTGATCTCAGGGGGAATGCTCTCAGTTTTTCCCCATTGAGGATGATATTAGCTGTGGGCTTTCTGTAAATGGTTTTTATGATGTTTAGGTATATTCCTTCTATTCTGACTTTCTTGAGGGTTTTTATTAAGAAAGGATGCTGTATTTTGTCCATGTCATTTTTCTGCATCTTTTTACAGGATCATATGTTTCTTATACTTTTTTTTATTAATGTGATGTATCACACTGATTGATTTTTACAGGATCTTTTTACAGGATCATATGTTTCTTATACTTTCTTTTATTAATGTGATGTATCACACTGATTGATTTGCAAATATTGAGCCAGCCCTGCAGCTCAGGAATGAATCCCACTTGATCATGGTGAATAATTCTTTTTATATGCTGTTGAATTCAATTTGTTAGTATCTTGTTGAGAAATTTTGCATCCATGTTCATCAGGGATATGGGCCTGTAATTCTCCTTTTTGTGGGGTCTCTGTCTGGTTTGGGAATCAAGGTATGCTGGCTTCACAGAATGACTCCAGAAGCTTTCCTTCCATTTCTATTTCTTGGAACAGCCTGAGAAGGATAGGTATTAACTCTGCTTTAAATGTCTGGTAGAATTCCCCTGGGAAGCCATCTGGCCCAGGACTCTTATTTGTTGGGAGATTTTTGATAGCTGATTCAATTTCTTCACTAGTTATGGATCTGTTCAAATTTTCTATTTCTTCCTGTTTGAGTTTTGGAAGTGTGTGGGTGTGTAGGAATTTGTCCATTTCTTCCAGGTTGTCCATTTTGTTGGCATATTATTTTCCATAGTATTCTCTGATAATTGCTTATATTTCTGAGGGGTTGATTGTGGTAAGTTCAGTTTCATTTGTGATTTTATCTATTTGGGTCCTCTCTGTTTTTTGAGAAGTCTGGGTAGGGGGTTATCAGTTTTGTTTATTTTTTTCAAAAAACCAGCTCTTAGTTTCATTGATCTGTTCTACTGGGGTTTTTTTATTCTATATAATTTATTTCTGCTCTAGTCTTTATTATTTCTCTTCTTCTGCTGGCCCTGAGTTTCTTTGCCATTCTGTTTCTAGTTCCTTCAGGTGTGCTGTTACATTTTGTATTTGGATTTTTCTTGTTTCTTGACATAGGCCTAGAATGCAATGTATTTTCCTCTCAGGACTGCCTTTGCTGTATCCCAAAGGGTTTGGCCTGTCGTGTTTTCATTTTCATTTGTTTCCATATATCTTTTCATTTCTTCTTTAATTGCCTGGTTGACCCATTCATTCTCTAGTAGGATGTTTTTTAACCTCCATGCATTTGGAGGTTTTACACACTTTTTCCTGTGGTTGATTTCAAGTTTCTTCACATTGTGATCTGAAAGTATGCATGGTATGATCTCAATTCTTTTATACTTAGGAAGGGCTGTTTTGTGACCCAGTATGTGATTTATCGTGGAGAATGTTCCTTATGCACTCAAGAAGAATGTATATTCTGCTGCTTTGGGATGAAAAGTTCTGAATATATCTGTCAAGTCCATCTGGTCCAGTATACCATTCAGGACCATTGTTTCTTTATTGATTTTATGCCTAGATGATCTTTCCATTGTTGTAAGTGGAGTATTAAAGTCACCTGCAGTTACTGCATTCTTATCAATAATATTGCTTGTGTTTTGATTAATTGTTTTACACATTTGGGTTCTTTCCAATTGGGTGCATAAACATTTTGTAACTGTTAGCTCTTCTTGATGGATAGACCCCATCATTATGATATAATGCCCTTCTTCATCTCTTGTTACAGCCTTTAGTTTAAAACCTAGTTTGTCTGATTTAAGTATGGCTACTCCAGGTTTCTTTTCACTTCCAGTAACATGGTAGATGGTTCTCCATCCCCTTACTTTTAATCTGAAGGTGTCCTCAGGTCTAAAATGGGTCTCTTGTAGACAAATAGGCAAATAGATGGGTCTTGTTTTTGTTTGTTTGTTTGTTTTATCCATTCTGATACCCTATGTCTTTCAATTGGAGCATTTAGTCCATTTACATTCAGTATTATTATTGAAATATATGGGTTTAGAGTCATTGTGATATCTGTAGGTTTCATGCTTGTAGTGATGTCTCTGGTACTTTGTGGTTCTTGCAACATTTCACTCACAGAATCTCCCTTAGGATCTCTTGTAGGGCTGGTTTAGTGGTGATGAACCCCTTCAGTTTTTGTTTGTCTGGGAAAACCTTTATCTCTCCTTCTATTCTGAATGACAGACTTGCTGGATAAAGGATTCTTGGCTGTATATTTTTCCTGTTCAGCACTTTGAATATTTTCTGCCACTCCCTTCTGGCCTGCCAAGTTTCAATAGATAGGTCTGCTACTACCCTTATGTGTCTACCCTTGTAGGTTAAAGCCTGTTTGTCCCTGGCTGCTTTCAGATTTCTCTCTTTATCTTTGTATTTTGCCAGCTTTGCTATGATATGTCATGCAGAAGATCGATTCCTGTTATGTCTGCAGGGAGTTCTCTGTACCTCCTGGATTTCAGTGTGTCTTTCCTTCCCCATATTGGGGAGTTCTCAGCTGTGATTTGTTCCATTACACCTTCCACCCCTTTCTCTCTCCTTCTTCTGGAACTCCTATGATCCAGATATTATTACATTCATTGAATCACTTAGTTCTCTAATTCTCCCCTCATGGTCTAGAATTTTTTTTTTTATCTCTCTTTTTCTCATCTTCATCTTTTTTCATAATTTTATCTTCTATTTCACTTATTCTCTCTTCTTCAATCCTTGCTGTCACCACATCTAGTTTATTTTGCACCTAATTTACGACATTTTTAATTTATCATGACTATTTTATAATTCCTTGATCTCTGCAGCAGTAGATTCTCTGCTCTCTTCTATGCTTTTTTCAAGCCCAGCAATTAATCTTATGACTTTTATTCTAAATTCTTGATCAGATATATTGTGTATATCAGTTTTGAGCAATTCTTTTGCTGTCATTTTTTCCTGGAAATTCTTTTGAGGAGAATTCTTCTGTTTCATCATTTGGGCTAGCCTTCTGTCCCTTATATGTTTTAAAAGCTTGTTATGCATCTTGCACCTGCAAACCCTACTATATTAAAGAGGGGTCATAACACTGTCCAGGACCTTGCCCTTCAGAAGGTGTTTTTTGAAGTGTGTTACATGCTCTCTGTTGTTGTGACTCTGGTTGCCTTATCGCCCTACTTGTAGTGATGTTTTGGACCCTCCACCAGGTGTGTTTTATTTGTTCATTGAAGTAGCCCTATGGCCCACCAGATTGTCCCCATGGGCCCCAGGAAATGTCTCTGTCACTCTGAAGCCCAGATTCTTGGAATTCGAAGTCCTCTGGCCTCAAGACTGCTATGTTTGTGGGATAAGGGAACTTTGTGTCCCCTTACTTCTCTGCCATGTTGGTTATTCTTAAGTTATGTTCTTAATACATAACAATGGCACCACGGTCAAATAAGTGCACCTAAGGGAATATGAAGCATGATCCATTAGGTGCCAGGAGAATACCAACGGAAGATTTTCTTTTAAAATGATGAGATCATTAAACCTGAAACTGAATTGTTTGAAGTTGAAATTATGTTTCTCACTGCCACCTAAGTTAACTTTTTGAAAGTTACACTTCTCTGACATTGAATATAGCAAAACTCTTTGATAGTATGTATCTTTCTAGTATAAAAAGTTTCTAAAGTGTCTATATTAAAGTGTGTTAAGTTCAGTCTGTAATATTATGTAATATAAATCTAATACAGGCACTTTTTTAGATTAAATAACAATTTGTATGATTTTTAATTGCTTAAATGCTGATACTAATATTCAGTATTTTAAGCTAAGTCTGATAGACCTCTAGAATCCAAGGTGACAAACACTTCACTAAGGAAAGCTTTGTCGGTGGTAGAGTTATTCATTGCAGCCATAATATAAATTATTTTTTACCCCTAAAGAAAAGTCTTTCCACTATGTTGGCATTACACTTACATCAGGGATTGAGACAAGTTCAAGGACATTCTTTATCCTCTTTCCTCTTTCTTCACCCATTTTCCCATTGGCTTTTCCCCTTAGTCTCGAAAAACCCCCAAACCAGTCACTATATGACTGCAAATGATTACAAAAAGAGAAAAAAAATAACCATTAACTAGGTTCTTTTACAAACCCCACACTGTCCCATTATCTTCCTTTGACCATCAAAAATGCAGTATCACTTTGCAGATGGTCACTAAAGGATGAGTAAATTACTCCAGAGCACAAACACCCCCAAATAGTGGGCTTATTTCTTTGGGTAAGTCTTACTTCGTAAATCTGAGCCTGGGAATTCTTCACTGGATTGCTACCTCTTTGATACTTAAAGCTTTTTAAAGTTAACTCATTGGTAGAGATGGTATATATAATCCACCATTACCTGTAGACATTTTTTACCTGTCCATATTAGACTCCCTTATCTGAACTCTGCATCTGCATACACGCACACACACACAGTTTAGATTTTCCTCATGCTTTCTCTGGCAAGACCTAGTATTTACAAACCATCATATTAAAAAATCCATGAATAATCCTGGACATCTCTCTCTACCTCACTTTTTTTCTCTCCAATCTAATTAGTCATGAAATCCTCAAGATTCTACCTTCTAGATGTCTTACACTGGTATTTCTTTTTCTTCATCCTTACTACTCCAACCTCAGGTTTTTATCTCAGTAACTTGCTTGTTTGGGTACTCATTGCCTCTGTCATGCCCTCATAAGTGATCTCAGTACTAGAAATTCTTTGAGTGAAACAAGCTCCCTTTCCCTTCCCCTGTTATGCATATGTTATATTTTTCTTATTTCTGGATTGTTCTTTAGTCCTTTGTCTCTCTTGTAAATATATGTTCATTCTTCACTTATTAAATCATATGTCCCTTAGCAGAAGAATCAACAGCATGTTGGATACGTTGTGTGTGAGTATTATGAATGTGCCAGCCTTTAAATACAGGGTAA
The DNA here is from genome assembly GCF_024362965.1 of Panthera pardus. Taxonomy (NCBI): domain Eukaryota; kingdom Metazoa; phylum Chordata; class Mammalia; order Carnivora; family Felidae; genus Panthera; species Panthera pardus. The sequence goes on from NW_026526843.1 coordinate 102,255,719, forward strand.
TGGTTAACCATAGACTCATACACCTCTGCTCACCACCTTCAGTTCCCACTGGACTTTGCACTTATTACAGTTACTTCCTAAGTCAGGAATAATGGATTATCTTTGAATCAGAAAGTAGTATCTTAGAGGTTTCTAATGTTCCTGAAACAATATCATAGATTCTTACTACGATTTCTCCTCAACAGTACTTGATGACCTGTCCTTTTAGCCCCATTGCATGCCATTTGCATGTATGGCAATTTCTTGGACTTAAAATTCATTAGAATTGTTTCTACTTAAGGGGTACCCTTGGTTTGCCCCATACACAGCCTTTTACAGTTGTTACCATCTGCAGTTGGTTGTAAGTATACATGCTGCAAGGTACTCCCCTGTAAGAAAAATGAAGTTGCTCTTCTATGAATGCTAAACCATGGTTTTCCCCCCAAAAACTTCCCTAATTTGACCACCTTCAGTTCCTGCTGAACTTCCCAAGAAAAGGCATTGACTTAATATCCTTCCCAGTCAAGTAAGAAAATTTGGTATATAAGGTCAAGTATAAATACTTCATTGTTTTACAGTCTACAAAGTTCCTATGCTCTTGAGTCTGTCTCTGTACATTTCATAATGAGAAATAAACTTTCCTCTATATTTTCAAAGCATGATGCCTCTCACAAAGGCAATGAAGATGCTTCATGTAGAGTATTGTGCCTAGGTTCTTGGCAGAAATCTTCACTGTGTATTCATGCAACTCACCAGGTAAGGCAAGATTGCCTTGTCTGTCATTTCATATATAGATGTTTCAGTGATTCCTAACATTACTGAATGCATGTCATGGCCACAGAGGTGATTTCCTTCCTCTCACTGTGTTTTATTTACACTTGTTCTAGATTTTCAGTGGTTGCCAGCAGCATAATCAATATGATGGAGTTGGGAGAAATCCATTGGATGATAATTACCAAGAATTGTTTCACATGTACTTTCCTACTCTGAGATGGTTGTTCCATCATTCCATTGTGCTGGAGGATATGACACGTGCCCAATTGATGCCACACATATTGATGGCAATAAGTGGCCAGGGTTTGAATATCAATCACTGTTGTCCATATGTTTGAGAGAGTGTGTGTGTGTGTGTGTGTGTGTGTCTGTCTGTCTGTCTTTACCCTTATCTTAGGTAGTATAGGAAGTTTCCATCAAGTGATATAGTCTTGAACCACAGCTGTCACTGCATGACACAGGCTTGAAGATAGTGATGGCTCTAGTCTTAGAATCAGAGGTTATTGGTTAATTCCATTATAACTTGCCTTTTGTTCATTCCACTTGGGGTAGGTTGGAATGATTGTCTAATATGTGTCATAGTACATGAACAGAGAACCAAGTGCATGTCCCTTTGGTGAGGATAATATGAAGCAATGTGTAGAATGCAATGCATTGGTTTTCCACATGGTTTCTCATTTTGTTCACCACCTTCAGTCTGGGGGACTTTGCACCACATGGGTGGGAATACAGTTGATTTCACTGTTGCAGTAATCAGTGGTCTGTAGTCAGTGTACTGCTTCTTCAGGGTTTTTCTAGGTGCTTAAAAGAGAATTATGTTTATGAGACTCATAGTCTTCTCCCCAAAGGCTTTGATGACCTTCCCTCTGTGCCTGCCTCTCTGTTAGATGGCACTTATTTTGTCAGGATAGAATAGATTGATTCAATTTATATCTGGATGAGTCATCCTGTGTTCACTCCACTCAAGACTGTTTATACTCGTTATGCAACGTGTGATGCATATAACGTAAGCATACACTGAACAGGATATTCCTCGTGCAAGGAAAATGGAGGTGCTATTCTGTGTAGTCCTAGTCATGGTTCCCCCAGAACTGCTCCTCCTGAGTTGACCACTTTGATTTTCTGCTGAGCTGGGCCATAATTGGGAAGATTGGGCAGTAAAATCAAATCATTGTCATGTTATTTCTCTTGTTCTTCACAGGTCAGAAAGAATGGTATGCCCATGGATTTAAATCTCTCCTGTTCACATGTGTAACATCTGTATAGTTAAAACCTCAGTGGGTGTAGCCTGGCTTGATGTTTTTAAATCTCTTGCATTGATTTTCTCAAATCTAAGTTTACACTGTACAGCACCTGCTGAATAATGCTTAACTGATCATCCTAAATTCATGTTCATCCCTGGCAAGAACAGGCATCTATCAGTTCAGTGCAGTGCAGATTCAGATTTTTCTCTAAGGTCCAAAGGAATATCAAGACCATTGGGCTAAAATCCTTCTGCTCAAAATGTGTCATGCCCTCTCCTTAGGTCCATTCCTTTCTCCCCTACTTGATGGCAATAAGTTGCTTTCATTATAATGCATTGGTTCTCTTATCCCCTCAGTCACTTGCCCTGTGGTAAAACCTTTCAGCATTGACTGAACAATGACAACAACCCACCTGAGATAATGGATCTCACTAGTTCTGAGAAGAGTGAATAGTGTATCATCTTACTACAGACAGGCTTCACATTTTCCTTACATTCTGAAGGAATGCCAGGTTTCCTAAGCCCTTGGGAATGCATTTCTCTAGAAGCACTCAATACCTTTTATGTAATTCCTTGCTGTGGGGTTCCCCAGGGTGCTGGCTAGGAAGGTGCCTGATTGAGAAATTGTTGACTGAGTACCATAAACATCACTTCCTCTGTTATCACCTCATGCAGTACATTCTAGGGCATCACCACAATCAAATGCTTGTTTGTGCACATCTCCAGCCCTGAAAATAAATGACTGGTCTGTCAGGTCACTGAAATGCTGCTTAATATGTATTTCACAGACCTGAAATTATGTTATGGCCATGAGTCTGAATCCTTTTTTAAGTGTGTAGTAACCTTTTTTTTTTTTTTTTGTAACGTTTATTTATTTTTGAGACAGAGACAGAGCATGAACGGGGGAGGGTCAGAGAGAGGGAGACAGAATCTGAAACAGGCTCCAGGCTCTGAGCTGTCAGCACAGAGCCCGACGCGGGGCTCAAACTCACGAACTGTGAGATCGTGACCTGAGCCAAAGTCGGACGCTTAACCGACTGAGCCACCCAGGCGCCCCTGTAGTAACCTTTTTAGTAAGTTCCCACCATTAGCAGCCAAGCTTGAAGGCAGTGAAGGTGAGAGGATTAGAACCCACTGGATTATTTTCCTCAGATATCACTACTGTTTTCTTATCCTTTAATACCCGCTGGTCATTCACTTCAGCTGGCCTTGAGTTCATGTTATGCACAGACACTAAAAAGAATGTGTGATCAATGTAGAGGGTTTTTTCTTCTTTTTTCGTTTGTTTGTTTGTTTATTTATTTATTTATTTATTGAGAGAGAGAGAGAGAGAGAGAGAGAGAGGGAGCGCGCACCAGTAGGGGAGGGGCAGAGAGAGAGAGAGAGAGAGAGAGAGAGGCTCCACATTGTCAGTGCAGAGCCCGACGCAGGGCCCAATTTCATGAACCTGAGATCATTACCTGAGCTGAAATCAAGAGTCAGATGCTTACTTAATGCACTGAGCCAGCCAGATGCCCCTCAATGTAGAGTTTACGAGGCGTTCCTGAAAGTCCCAGAGGTAATTGTGTCCATGAATCTGAATCCCTTCTGCTGAGAGTAACTGCTGTCTGTCCTGTGACACCCAGCTTAGTACCACATGGCTTGGTGAGAAAAGGAAAGGTCTTGGCGTGGAATGCACTGGATTGTTCTCCCAGTGCATCTCTCCTCTAGTCTTTACACCCTTTAAGGCCTGCTGAGCAATACCTACAACTTTACCTCCTGTCATGTCCTTCACCAGCCCTGGAAAGGCTGGCTGGTCTTGCAAGTTAATACGTTGCTGCTTCATGGCTTCCTCAGAATTCTCAGGGCCTGTCATGTCCACGAGATTGATTACCTTCTTCTCATAGTATTTGATGACCTCTTGGGTAAGTTCCCATTGCATGCCATTGGGTTTGATGGCAGTGAAGGTAGCTGGTTTAGAATTGCCTGGATTACCACCCCCAAAATTAATCATCCTTTATTCACTCCTGTCCAGGCCACTTGTAGCTATTTTTAAGTATATGCTGCCAGCTTTGAACCTCTACTCCATGGGACACAAAGTGGCTTAATGACAATAAAACTGCTAGCCTTAGAATGCAGTGGATTGGTTTTCAGAATTTGTTTGCCACCTTCAGCTTCTAGTGAGCTTGGCCCCAATTGACCCCAAATTCACATACTTTACCAAGCTATGCAGAAAAGGTGGTATACCAGATCAATGTTTTGTTTTCTGTATGCTTCAGAAGCTCTAATGAATTTCGGGGTAATGATGCTTGATCCCTTTTGCTAAAACACCTGACCACCACCATAAGGCTTTGCTGTATACCATTCTGTTGGACGGCGATGAGGGTAGGCTGAGTGTCTGCTATCGTTGGTTAAGTTGGTGGAGGGCTAGAGTGGCAGAAGTAAGGTTTAGGAACCTGCTTTGCCATTTTTCAAGTACCTTAAAACTTACTATTTCTTTAGATTTTTTTACCAAGTCTCTGTAGTGTGAACAAGGCAGTAATGGGAGAATGAGAAAATCGAGGGATAAGTATTTAAGCAGAGGAGGTCTGTGTTTACTGATGTGTTGTTTTTGCTGAGTCAGTCCTTTTTTGAAAAATTTTAGTTTATGTCTTTAGTGTTAATCCAATTACTTCATTTTTGGTATATGCTTTATTATAATTCATGTAGGTGAGTGGATTCGGTATATAAAATGTTCCTCCTCTTGCTTTTTGTCATTTTCCTCTCTGCCTAAGCAGCACCTCTTCAGAGTACATTTGTGACCATATGTCTAAGGTATCGCCTTAGGTCATTCTATGAATCCCTGTCAGTCCTCCTGTTTTATATTTACATTATTTATCGGCATCCAGTTTTTATATATATTGATTTATGTAAATTTTGGTCACTGTACAGATTCAATGAGAGCAAGGTCCCCGCTTTTGTGTTCTCTTATCACATTATCTATAAAAGTGCATGACATACATGTGTACACATACATATAACTACATGTTTTTGCTGAATGATGCAGGCATGAATTGTTATGTCCACATATATTTCTGAGGAGTATAGAGTTGAGCCACAAAAAGTGCACAGTAGAGTATAAAAGGATCATGAATAGAATAACTATTCACACATCTACCTACTATAACCTTAGAGATTCTCCTTTTTTATAAATATAATTTATTGTCAAATTGGCTTCCATACAATACCCGGTGCTCATTCCAACAAGTGCCCTCATCAATGCCCATCACCCACTTTCCCCTCTCCCCCACCCGCATCAACCTTCGGTGTGTTCTCTGTATTTAAGAGTCTCCTACAGTTTGCCTCCCTCCCTCTCTGTTTGTAACTTTTTTTGAGAAAGATACTCCTATTAGCAGTTATTTAGCATGTTAAATAAATTAACCAAAAATGAATTTATTTTGGCCCCTAGGCTTTTTTTCTATTTGACAACAGGCTGAGACTTATTAGCTCAAAACCCACCAGCCTTGAACTCAAAATTTCGCATATCCATTTGTTTTAAACATAAACCAAATAAGCACATTTTTAGCCAGTCAGAGCTTGCTTTCTTTGCATACACCGTGAAACTGTGCTATAGATAGATAAACCCCTGGACTGTAAAGACCATGATGCTGCCCTTTTTTTATTTCCGACCCAGTGACTCTCTGCCTTGTGACTGAGTGGCATCACCCAGACACATAAGCTCTGTCTCCAAAACCCCTCTCCCCCAGGAGTTTTCTTGGCTTCCTCACCTGCTAGAGGATGTCCCTTGTGCAGAGCCTCTGGACAGTCTCTTGCTGTGAGGGACTTGCCCCACATGCAAACCTGTCAGACTGTAGTCCGAGTAAAGCTTTTGTTGGCTACCTTATTGTGGTCTTATCTTTTTCCTTGATCTGCCCTGCAATCCCTAGAACTACCTGCTTAGAGACAAGAAAGGCAGGTTATAGCAACAATAACCTAAATCTTTGATTTATAAGTCTTTTTAGAACATACCGTCATATTTCATATATGCCAAGGAATTGTGGTCTTGGGATGAGGATACTTTTGCAAAAAGCACTATGCTACAACAATAATTACTTCGACAGAAGTCTATACACAGTGAACTGACCGAGCAATTAAAACATCAGTTCAGTTTATCAGGGATAGTTAAGTGAGGTACTAGTTTAGAAAATTCAAAATCTAAGGTATCTTGAGTTGCTCCTTTTCACATTCAGTGAGTAAACAATTCCTTTCATTTGTATCCCTAATTATTTCCTTTACATAAATACTTCTCACCAGTTCCACTGCTGTCACCTGATTCTTGCTGTTCATCCACTTTCACCTAGAATGACTTAATGGTTTCCTGTCTTGTCACTATGCCTCCTGTCTTGTCACTATGAACCTCAGGGTTCACCATCCATAATCACACTACCCTGGTCTTTCAGAAAAGGAGATTTGTTCATGGTACTTCTACATTAAAGCTCATTTTTGTCTCTTGTTACCTTGAAAAGGCCCAGTCAATCCCAGAATGGCATTTATATGAAGACTTTCTTAACCTTTAGAGTTGAGCACCCGCCTTCCCATTTTGTGTTTGTTACCATTTATAGAGCCCATAACCATATTGAGAACTGTTAGATTCAGCATATAAACAGACAATAGAATGTCTTAGCTATCAGTGTTTTCCTTGAGCCTTGTACTGCTTTTAGCCACTGGTAGATACTCAAACATGTTGATCAGTTGGTTGAATCAGTGAATGAATAGAGAATTGAATGAATGCGTAAAAAGTGTAAGTTTTCATTTAATTAGATTGTATTTTAGGAGTGCCTAGGTGACTCTGTCAGTTGAGTGTCCTCTTCTTGATTTCAACTCCAGTCATGATCCCACAGTTGTGGGATCAAGTCCTGAATCGGGCTCCACACTGAGCATGGAGCCTGGTTGGGATTCTGTCTTTCTCTCCTGCTGCTTCTCTCCTCCTTCACACATGTTCTCTCTCTGAAATAAATAAATAAATAAATTAATTAATTAATTAATTTAAAAAAGAATGTATTTTAAATACCCGTATCTGAATTCATATTTACTTGTGACTCTTATAATATCTAGGGTTCATGATTTTAATTTTATGCAGTGGACAATATACATTTATGTTTATTTACATAATAAAGGATATTGGATTATGAAAATGTTTTTTCCCAATCATATATTTTCTAAAGCTTTTGTTTGATTTTATAACATCTATTTTATTGCTTTATTCTTCAATTTGACATATTGGAATGAATAAAAGCTAGCATACAGAACATGTAAATAGGTAAAATACCATTTGTTATCTTTCTGTCTTTATGAATTGCTTGGTTTCTAAATAAAGGATAGTTAATTCAACTAATGAAAAATGTCGGGGCACCTGGGTGGCTCATTTGGTTAAGCGTCTGACTTCGGCTCCTGTCATGATCTCATGGTTCGTGAGTTCGAGCCCCGCGTCCATCTCTGTGCTGACAGCTCAGGGCCTGGAGCCTGCTTCTGATTCTGTGTCTCTCTCTCTCTCTCTCTCTCTCTCTGCCCCTCCCCTGCTCAAGTTCTCTCTCTCTCTCTCTCTCTCTCTCTCTCTCAAGAATAAAATAAGCATCAAAAAAAAATTTAAAAAAAGAAAAATGTCAACAACTTCCTATCACACAAGAGTGGCAAGAAATAAGTGATCTTTTGTTTTCTGGGCATATAAATAAAAATAGAAGAAATTTCCAAAGAGGATTTCTTTGTCCAGAAATGGTTTAAATGAAAAGAAGATCGCCCCCATTGCCTCTGTCTTTTTCTCTGAGTTATTGGAGTATACCACATTTATAAAACCAGCATTTCTCCTTTGAACTTAATTGACAGCAAAAGGAAACACTATTTTATCTTTAGAAACTAACTTCTCTTTGTGTTTAGAACCAAATAGATTCTCTTCTCCATCCTTTGAAGAAAAAATACTTTATGTGCTGATCTTTACATAGGAAATGTACCAAATATTTACTAGTTTTCTTTTTTAATGTTTATTTATTTATTGAGAGACAGACAGACAGACAGACAAAGTATGGGAGGAGGCAGAGGGAGAGAGAGAATCCCAAACAGGCTCCATGCACAGAGCCCCATGCAGGGCTCTGTCTCATGAACCATGAGATCATGACCTAAGCTGAAATCAAGAGTCGGATGCTTAACCTACTGAGCCACCCAAGTGCCTCTGTTAATTTTCTGTTTGGTAAGTTGATAGAAAGAATCATTTAGTAGTACATTATAATTCTGTAAAGAAATTTGCTGAAATTAAGTCAGTGGCAGATGTAGGGTTAAAACATAAAACATCATATGGTTGTGAAGTTATGTAAGTAGTACCTTTTGAAGATTTAGAAAGATACTTTAATTTGAACTTACCTGAAATTAATGTTCAGCAAGAGTTTTAGCATGGGTGACTTTGTTTTAAGGATCTTATCCTTTACATAAATTGTTTATTTCTCCATTTTGGTTGATAGTTATTTTATTTGGACTATTTTTTTTCTTTTTTCTTTTTATAAAAATAGTTCTGAAAGTTTTCTAGGAAATGGTATTTGCAATTATATCCTACCATTAAAGCATGTTATTTATCACTTACTAAATTTGCGAACTTGTTCTAAATATGAAATATGAAAATTTCTAAATATTAAAAGTTCATTTGAGTAACAACTAAAAATGCTCTCTCATTGGTCCTCAGAAATGTCTTTGAAGCTAGTTTAATATGATAGACAATGAATTTTGAAAACATAAAATGCTATCACTCTAAAATCACATAGTTTTTAAAATAGTATGTACAAATAGAGCAATGAACTGTATTCCTTTGAATAAAAATCAATTTAAATAATTATTCTGTCAAGAGGTTTGGTGAAAGAGGGCTTGTAAAACTGGATTGACCCCTTCAGAGGAGTAGAAAACTCAGGTTATTTAAGGAATGTAAGCTTCATGTGAAATATCATTTTATAAATTATGTTGAAATTTTTAACCTTTTATTTAACCATGTAAATAACATGAGTTGGAAAACTTTTTTTAAGTTTATTTATTTTGAGAGACAAAGAGAGAGGGAGAGAGAAAATTCCAAGCAGGCTCTGCACTCTCAGTGCAGAGCCTGCTGCAGGGCTTGATCCCATGAAGCATAAGATCATGACCTGAGCTGAAATCAAGAGTCAGACACTCAACTGACTGAGCCACCCACATGCCCCATGAATTAGAAAATTGTAAAGATAGCATAATAGTCCAATTTCCTTTTTCCTGTTCTTTGAATTCAACAAATATAACTCTAACTCCTTTATTAAATTCATACATTTATATCAGATAATGAGCAATATATAATATTATACTGGAGAATAAATTTAATTTGCTATTCATATCTAAGGATAATATAACCTCTTAAGCTACATTATTCACAGTGATAACATGTTATATTTCATTAGAAAAAATTTCAACCATTTATATGTATGACTGGAGCATTTGACTGTTAAAGTAGGATAAAAGTCTGGGTCTGCATTAGATTTTTTAAAATATTTTTAAATTTTTTTACATACTCATCTTTTTTCTCAAGCATCTTTGCCTTGGAAGAACTTACAGTGGGAAAGATTTCAGAGAAAACCTTATATAAGTAGCCAATCATAGATGCTGGAACTTCTATTTTCTTAAAATTGAGGGAGTCAGAGAGAGACAAAGATTGTTGGAACCAAAGTGTCCTTCATTTATATGTAGAAAAGTTTCAGGAGGGGGCCTGGGTGGCTCAGTGATTAAGCATTTGACTTCGGCTCAGGTCATGATCTCACGGTTTGTGGGTTCAAGCCCCTTGTCGGGCTTTGTGCTGACATCTCAGAGCCTAGAGCCTGCTTCAGATCCTGTCTCCCTGTCTCTCCACCCCTCCCCTGCTGGTGCTCTGTCTCTGTTTCTCAAAAATGAGTAAATGTTAAAATTTTTTTTTAATTTAAATGTAGAAAAGTTCCAGAAATGGCTTGTAGTGAAAATATGTGTTTGTGAGAAATAAAGTACTTGGACTGAAAGAACTGATAACTTACTAGGTCACTGTTACATTTATATAACTTCAGTGAAAGATAGAGGTTAGTAGGACATAAATGTTAGCTTCTTTTATTTTCTCAAATATTTCACATTATCATAAAAATAAGCATTTCACAGTCTTCCCACATTGCACTTCATAGTTAGAGCTTATAATTAAGTCACAGAAATGTCAAACCAAATGACAAATTCCATTTTACTGCTCAGAGGAGTCCCGAGTCTTTTTGTTTGTTTCAGCTTTATTGACATATAAGTGAAATATAACATTGTGCAAGTTAAGGGGTACAATTGTGCTAAGTCTTATTAAAAAGAAGACTAATATTCATTTTTCAAACACTTGAGACCAGTGTCAAGGAGAGACTGGTAATGAAATACGATGGCAGAGTAGGCAAGAGCTCACTATTACCACTTCCATGTCCCTTTCTAACACAGCCCCTTGGAAAGTGTGGTAAAAAAGGAGAGTGGAAGTCCCCACTGACTTGATCTCAATAAAACTGTGGACTGGGGTGCCTGGGTGGCTCAGTTGCTGAGTATCCGACGTTGGCTTAGGTCATGATCTTACGGTTCATGAGTTTGAGCCCTGTATAGGGCTCCCTGCTCTCAGCAATGAACCTGCTTTGGATCCTCTGTCCCCTCTCTCTCTGCACCTCCCCTGCTCATTCTCTCTCTCTCTCTCTCTCTCTGTCTCTCTCTTTCAAAAATGAATAAACATTAAAAAAGTAAAACTATAGACTCTACACTCCATAAAATTAGCCAACACATACATCTTGATAAATGATTATCTCTCCATCACTGGTCCCATTGCCAGGTACACAGTAGATTATATCATCAGCCAATGGTGTATGTTTATCAGCAATTTCTCTGAGATCTGAAATAAACTACTTATCATTGGTGGATAATAATTGTTAGAAGACCATGCCTACAAAGAGCGTAGTGCAGTACCTGGTACATTGAATCACTCAACTAAAATAAAAGGAATATAATAATAATTAACTATTAAAATGCAAATATATGATGAACATATATTGGCAGTTTTTTTAATATAAATTGTAATTTTAAATTCATAGCGGTGACCTGATTACTTCATTAGGCTCATTATCACAAGGATATTTAAAAGCCTCTTAACATACGATTTAATTTGCTGTCAATCAGGTATGTTTTCATTTTAATACTACTGAAGATAGAAATTTGAATTTTTTAAAACATCAGCATAAAGAAGAGAAAGAAAACATTTATTGGAAGTTTTTAAATGCTCTACAGAATTGTGGTTTATTTTAAACTCATTTTAATTAAAATATATTCATTTTGTTTTGTTGTGTTTTCAGTAACTCAGTATTTCTTGAGAGTAACATAGGTAAAAATGCAAAAAAAAAAAAAAATTGGCCATAGGGTATACACCCTATAAGCAACCAGTGATTGTGATATTTCTGACACTTCTTTGGAGTAGAGTACTTAATTCTGGTTCCTGTTCAGCACTTTGTGGGATTAATAAATTATAGAAACTGTTTTACATCTAAGTCAAACCCTACTTGAACCAGTAAATATAATAATTGGACTGGGGGCGCCTGGGTGGCGCAGTCGGTTAAGCGTCCGACTTCAGCCAGGTCACGATCTCACGGTCCGTGAGTTCGAGCCCCGCGTCAGGCTCTGGGCTGATGGCTCGGAGCCTGGAGCCTGTTTCCGATTCTGTGTCTCCCTCTCTCTCTGCCCCTCCCCCATTCATGCTCTGTCTCTCTCTGTCCCAAAAATAAATAAAAAACGTTGAAAAAATAAAAAATAAAAAATAATTGGACTGTACATCACTGTTTTAACTTTGATAATTGCCTTTTTTTATGAGTATGTTTCATCTTTGTTATATTTGTACTTAGTTTTGAGGTATTTTATAAAGATCATTTATAAATATAAGACAATATGATATGTGTATATGTGTTCTCTTAAATGTGTACAAATAAGGGGCACCTGGTGGCTCATTCAGTTAAGCGTCTGACTCTTGGTTTCAGCTCAGGTCATGATCTCAGTGTGTGAGTTTGAACCCTGCATCAGGCTCTCTGCTGACAGCTCAGAGCCTTCTTGGGATCCTGTCTCCCTCTCTTTCTCTGCCCACCCCCCCACCCCCCGCTCGTGCTCTTTCTGTCTCTCTCTCAAAATAAATAAATAAACTTAAAAAAATTAAAAGTGTGTACAAATAAGCCTTATTAAGCAAATAAATAATAGCTGTGTCCATATATGAGAAAGTAGTTTACTGGAGGAATACTAGAAAGAGTTGAATGACTGTTTCAAACACCTCATGAAGGTTTTTATTATTATTTTCAGTTTTCTTTCACACTTGCATCCTTTTCATGGCAATTCCATGAAACTAAGGGAGACAAGGGAGCTAGATGAAGAATATCCCTCCACATTTACTGTGATGTTGTGTTTTAAATAATAAATGAAAGTATGATATTTGTAGGATCATTAACTTACAATCTATTGAACAGGACCAGTACTCAAATATGAGTTTATAGTAGAGGTTGGCAGTTTTTTCCTGTAAAAATAAACATTTTGCACTTTCAGACCATCTGGTTTCTACTCACTCTACTTTAGTATCATGAAAATGGCCATAGGTCATACATAAATGGGCCAACATAGCTCTGCTCAAAAACAAATACAACAACAACAACAACAACAACAACAACAAAAACCCTTTTATTTACAAAATCAGGTGGTGGGCCAGATTTGGTCTTTAGGCTGTCAAGCCACCAGTTTAGAGCATAGATTCTCATGCCTGTATTTCCCAAGGCAAATTCCATTGGCCTAAAATCATAACAAGATTTTATAATTTCCAAGCTGTTTAGTGTTACATGAAAAGTAAATGTTTATAACTAAAAATTCATATTCTGATAGAAACTAGGTTACCTGTTTGTTAAGTAATAAATTAATTGAATAGAGGACATAATAGACTTAAGAATACTGGAGATTCAAGTGGGAAAAACTATATATATATGTGTGTGTGTGTGTGTGTGTGTGTGTGTGTGTGTGTATGGAATGTCTATGGAAGCATAGACAATTTGAATGTTAGAGGTAAATTTTTATGAGATGATTATTTTATTGTGCTGAATTCATGTATACATATCCTGTTAAGTTGATAAATGTCGACTAGAATATAGGACTCAACTTTGAATGCACATCTGAATTCCCTTGTGAGTTTTAAGAATCACAGATGAAGTATTTCATTTATGATCATGGCCGAATAACTGATAATAAAATTGTCCCCAGCACCACCCCCCCACCGCCACAATGAACAACTTGAAAAATGGACAGAGTATGTGAGACATAGCTTCTCACATTTGTACAACTGGCAGTGCTGGATCCCTGAGAGAGGGAAAAGAACCAGGTGATCTCTACAGTAGCCCCACATTTCAGCCTGGAGGCATTCACTAGACTCCGGCAGAAGGAAGGTGATCTCCAGCTGAACACAGTAGACTTTCTGGGCTTAAAAGAGATAACATTTGAGAAGGCCCAAGTGGCTGCAATTTGTAGGACAGAGGATGATAGCAGAGAGGGTTTTGCACTGAATGAGTCTCATACCTGAATTGGGGTCCCCTTGAATGATTGGCTGAATAAGTGTCACATGCATAAAGTGAGACTTCACAAGGTTAGACAAAGAATAACTATCAGAGAGCTATAAACTGAACTAATCCCAAAGTTCAGATGGGGCTGGAACATAACCAAAGTAGAGTAGCCTTTGGATAACCCTGAGAATTCAGTAGAGCCCTCAGAAAAGCCACACTATAGGAAGAGGGGTATACTACCCCTAGAATTAAAGCTAACCTAGACCCATCCTAACAAGGCTTAGGAAAACGTCTCAAGAAGAAAATGCTGACATACAAGTACATAAATCTCCAAAACGAAACTCCGTTCTTTCAAGGAAAACAGTGATGTCTAGACAACATTAACATAATGTCTGGCATCTGGTCAACAATTACTAAACTTACATGTAGCAAGAAACTGTGATTCATAACCAGAAAAGATTAAAATGACCTAGAACTGACAGGATAAAATTAACAAAGAATTAGACAGTTATTATCAACATGATTAAAGAAATAAAGGAAACATGAATGTAATGAAGAGAGAAATTAAACCAACAAAAAAAGAAAGTACAAGTTGGAAATTGTACAAATTGGACCTGGAAATTATGCTGTGGCTGCTTTCATTCACCTTTCTTTGCTCACTTGTCCTCTACTTGTCACTCATAAGGAAATAGTTCTAGCTGATGCTCTGCTTCTAATTTTGCCTCATTTGGCATATTTAAATGAAATATTATTTATAGTATATATTTATATTCACTTTTACTGGAGATTATTCTACCTTATAAACTCGTATCTAGTATAGTTAACTGCTGAGATTATTAAAAGAATTGAACTAACTTTGACTATTAAATGTATTTAAGTGCAATATGTATTAAAATTTCAATGAAACAAAATCATCAAATATCATTCAAAGTTAATTTTTTGAAGTATATAGCTGTATTACATACTTGAAAGTTAAATCTGAGTTTGATTTCCTTAATTCACTTTCCTTTTCCCTTTCAAAAAGATTTGCGTACCTGTTCTAAATTTGACAAGGATAATTTACTATATTTTCTCAAGCAATTTCTGGCTGTTCCAAAGATATATCAGTAACCATCATATGCACCCATAATTAATGCCAGAGTTGAGTCAGCATACAGAAAGTGTGGCCTTTGGATGGCAACTCTTGGCTGAATTCCTAATGTTCTGTTTCAATTTCTGATGAGGTGATGAAGTGGAAAGCTTGTACGATGTAATTTTGCCATATGTTTCTTTGGGGATTTTTGAAAGGGGATCAACGGCTTAAAATCACCAGATGAAACATTTCAGCTTTTCGGAGACTAGAATGGGGAAGGTCAAAGCCAATGTTTTTTGAAATTCTACCTGAAGTACCTGAATCCATTCCAAATAAACCCACGTAGAGTGATATAGCAATATTTATTAGGGCTACAGTAGTAGGGTACAGAATATGTGAAATATAGTATAATTCATATGTTCAGTATTAGAAACAGATACGCTATTAGTTTTTCACAGATCAGCATAATAACTGTGTCAATCTAAATAAGCCCAAAGCATGATGAGACTCAATTTACGAATGTAACATTTTTCAGTAATTACCTGCTAATAATCTCTACTGTAGTCCTAATACTTGCCAAATAAATCCATTTTGGGTGATAGTCTGTGGTTAGGATTTGCTTACGATTACTCTTTATAATGTTTACATAAAATGAGCATTAACCCTAAAGAACACCAATTTCTAAATGCTTGAAACTGATTTGGTTTCAAACAACATTCTTTTAAGAAAGGGAATAACATATATCCATGTTTTTTTTACAAAAAAATTATAAGAATATTCTGATGATCAGCCAGATAATCAAAACAATATATGTTATAGGGCATGGAAATCTTTTTAAAGACATTCTATTACCCAGACAGGATACAGAAAATGATAGTATATTCCAAAGGAATTGCTTGAAACAATGAAATTAGGACCACACTGAAGTCACCTGAATGTTTTCCTTTTATGTTTCTGACAGGAGTGATGTCATTTCCACCTGTGTTACCTGTCTGTACCTTTCGATTTTTCCACTGGAATAATATTGCTCTTCTAGAATAATAAGAAACCGCTGTGTCCTGTCCTCCATCCCTACCCTCTCAGGAATGTAAATGAATTAATATTTAGGCTAACTCAACTAGAAAATAGTTCTACTTTGTGTATGAAGTCTATGTCTTATATATAAATAATGGATATATTACTCATTGTGCTATATTAGCTGTCTTTCTTAGAAAATATGTATTTACCTTTATGGAAATTTCTAAGATTGTAAGGGAACTTGTTTATTATTATAATAGTATAACCTTTTTCAGACTTCTGCTCCTTTAATTTTTAAAATAATTTTCAGGGCAGAGTATGGATCTTGTTAACACTTCAAAGTATTTTGCACAATTTGATCTGGCTTATCTATTCTCAGCATCTGAGTATGAAAATTTTGAAGCATATAGAAAATTTGAAATACTTTCATAATGAGTATCCAGAAGACACCTGCCATTTAAATTCTACAATTGCTAACATCTTGGTGTATTTGCTTTATCTCCTACCACTTATCTATCTATCCCCATTTCTATCCATTTATCAATCCATCTTACTATTGGATGCATTTACTCCTAAACACATCAGCATGCATATCTTTACCTAGAATTCAGTATTTGTTTTTTAGACCTTATATTCCTAAAGAGAAAATCCACACACAGTGAAATCAAATCTTAAGTGTATCGTTATACACTTAACGGGTTATAAAAGCACATACTATATAACCCCTCAAGGTATGAAACAGATGTAAATCCCTATCAAGATGTGATATATTTCCATCACCCCACAGAATTCCTGCATGTCTCTCCCAAGTTAACTCCTTAGAAGTAACCCCTGTTCTGATTTTCCCCAAAGTTTAGTTTAGTTTTGGGCTAAGCCTATTGTCTTTCCTAGTTTCTCCATACCCAGGTAGTTGATTTTTCTTTTTTTTAAAAAAATATATTTTTGTTGAATGATAGCTAATACACAACATTACATTAGTTTCGGGTATAGAACATAGTGATTTGATAAGTCTAGACATCATGCTATGCTCACCGCAAGTGTAGCTACCATCGGTCACCATGCAACACTATTACAATATCATTGACTATGTTCTGTATGCTATCTGTACCTTTCATCTCTGTGATTTATTCATTCCATTACTAGAAGCCTATATCTTTTACTCCCCTTCACTTTTGCCTACCCCCCCCCCCTCCGCCCAACTCCTCCCCTCTGGCAACCACCAGTTTGTTTTCAGTATTTATGGGTTTGTTTCTGCTTTTGTGTTTTGTTTCTCAGATTCTACATATAAGTGACATCATATGGTATTTGTATTTCTCTGATTTTTGTCACTTAGCACAATACCCTCTAGCTCCGTCCATGTTGTCACAAATGGCAAGATCTTATTTTTTTTTATTGGGGAGTAATATTCACTCATATATATGGACCACATCTTTTTTATCCATTCATCTATTGATGGGCACTTAGGTTGTATCCATATCTTGGCTTTTGGAAATAATGCTGCAATAAACAAGGGCGCATATATCTTTTTGAATTAGTGTTTTTAATTTCTCTGGGTAAATACTCAGTAGTGGAATTACTGTATTGTATAATATTTCAATTTTTAATTTTTGAGGAACTTCTGTACAGTTTTCCATAGTGGTTGTACCAATTTGCATTCCCATCAATGGTTCACTAGGTTTCCTTTTTTTCCAAATCATCACTAGCCCTTCTTATTTCTTATCTTTTTGATACTAGCCATTCTGACAGGCGTAAGGTGATTTCATTGTGATTTTGATTTGCATTTCCCTGATGATGAGTGATATTGAGCATCTTTTATGTGTCTGTCGTCCATCCCAGTAGTCCATTTTTCACACTGTGCTAGAACACAATACCACTTCTATAGTGAAAATCAAACTCATAAGCAAAAAATATAAATTAAAAATAATTGACCCCTCTCCCACTAAGCCTTAAACATCATGACATTCCACATCTATTAGGGTTTGGTTCCAAACTTCCTTTCTAGTATTACCTATGCCATTCCCCAAAATTGCCACCAATTCTCTAATCATGATGGACAGCTATTTTTCCCCTCAATAAACCATTAATATTATACTGTTATCACGGGCCACACACAAGCATTTAGTAGATTTAATAGTCATGGTTTTGGCTATCTGAGCATCCATGACATGTAGTAAATTTAAATACAGCCGAATGACAGATTTGAGTCACAAGTTCTACAAAACAGATGCGTGGAAGCAGGTCCTACAGTAAGTGAATGAGCATAGCCCTTCCCGTGCATCTGTCTTTCAACGTCATGACATTGGTTATACATCAGATATACATTCATTCTCACCAACATTTTGAAGAGATCACTTAATTTTTTTCCACTATGTTTAAAAAAAAATTATAATCTATAGGGAAACACAGCTTAAAGGATTCACAGCCTTAAGATTTAATCCTAAAATATACAGATGTTCTACCCTAGTTACTTCTCCGTGCAAGAAACAGGAAAATAAACTTTTATTCTTACTCTAAATATACTAGTTTCTATCATAGCCTTTTATGCCTTTTCTTAATTACCTATTTACATGCAAATTCTTCCTTACAAATTAAAGAAAATTAGAAAGCATCCCACATACTCGAAATACTGTAGATTGGTTTTTAGAATATATAATTGAGCTATTTCTTTCTAAGATAAAAAAGGAGTTTTTAGAGACTATGATAAATTGGTTATATATAGAAACTAATATCAATCTAATATCCTAAAACTGAATCATATATGCATAATTATTTTCCTTTTACCCATTTTGAATTTTTTTCTATTATACTACCTTATGTGCTATATTCACACAATGTCAAGAATAAAACAGGGAAGGATAATTTTTCCCCACATACTAACGATTTCAGTTAATTTTATTTAAGAAATCAAGAAAATACTGGAAACAAGGCTTTGGATATCTTTCTTATCTTTCAGGGATTTTCTTCCATTTGATGGACAATAAAACCGCCCAATTTTAAGAGATTCATGTAGGAGTAGATAAATGGACAACACATAAATAAGACTCACAACAAAATATGAACTGACTTGTAAAGGCATGTAAATATTATTCATAGACAAACTCCCCTGGAGGTAGCTAACCTGTTGTAGAAATAATATCTTTTTAAAAAAAACTATCAAAAGAGTTCGTGAAATGAACATGATAATCATATTATCCACAGATAGTATTTACGTTAAATCAGGAAAGAGAGTTAGAATCTCAGAGGCTCAACATGAGAGTTTATTTCTAACTTATGCCTGAGTCAAATGCAGGTTAACAGAGGATCTGCACATCGTAATCATTCAGGGACACAGACTGGTGGAAGCGCCAAACTGAAATATTTCTATGATCTCTCAAGGTGAGGGATTATGGGAAACCATGCACTAACTTGGAAAGATGCACTTAGAGTAAAGATGCCTTTCTTACCCTCAATTTTAAGTGACTAAAGCAAGTCACATGCCACAATTACCCTTAAAAGGCATATGGAAGTGTCAGCTGGCCATGTGTCCGAAAAGAAAAGTGGAGCAGGATGCAAACAGCCTAATGAAACAAGGAATAGTTGATGATATCATGATACGGATGTAATGGGACAGACAGTAGCTACACTTGTGGTGAGCAAAGCATAGTTTATAAACTTGTCAAATCACTAAGCTGTTCACTTGAAACTAATATAACATTGTTTGTCACCAGTATATACTCAAAAAAAATTGAAAACTTGACTCTAAAAATAATCAAGTTAATATAACAACGAGGTACTGTTTTTTGTATGTGCAGTGTACCCTTGAACAACACGGGTTTGAACTGCGTGGGTCTACTTCTAGGTGGATTTCTTTCGATAAAAATAGTAGAGTACTGTAAATGTGTTTTCTCCTCATTTTCTTAACATTTTCTTTAGTTTACTTCATTAGAAGAATACAGTCCTTTGTACATATAACATGAAAAATACCTGTTAATCGGTTGTTTATGTTATTGTTAAGGCTTCTGTTCGGCACTAGGCTATCAGTAGTTAAGTTTGGGGGAAGTCAAAAGTTGTGTGTGGATTGTCGACTACGTGGAGGGTTGCCTCCCCTAACCCAGGCAATGTTCAAGGGTCAACTGCAGTTATCAAGCAGCAAATGTCTAATGCTTGAGCAACTTTGCTGAGAGTATAAATTGTAATTACATGCCTATATTATATTTAGATTATATATATAGAAAGCCCCCAAGCTATTAATATCGTTTGACCTAACACTTCTGGTTCTCAAAATCTTCCTCAAGGAAATGATCCAAAGTGCAGACTTTTGTAAAATAATTTTAGCATCATTTATAACTGAACACTGATATAGATCCAATTAAACAATTTAAATATGAAAAAAAAGCTTAATCACTTCATTATTCTTGGCAGTGGAAGATCTGCTGGTTTTTGTGAAAACCTAGGATTTTTTTTTTTTTTTTTTTACTTCTGTGTTTGTAGTTAAGGACTTACCATCAACTGCCGGAGTCCAGCTCCAGCAGGTCCAGGGGGTCCCAAAGGATGAATGGCGTCGGCGAAAAAGTGAAAATAAAACAAAACAAAAATAAAAATAAAAACAAAAAACTAAAATAGAAAGCTAAAATAAAAATGGACACAGACAACAGCAGTGTGTTGAACTGGCCAATTTATTGCAGTAAACGTGGCATTATATATGCTAATGATTTCCTTGTAACATACGTCATCTACGTTTTTCTAACATTACCCAATTCTAAAATTGTTCCTTTGTATAATCACCCAATAAGGAATAACAAGATTGTTTTATCATAATGTTCCCTTCTGCCCTTTGCTTATTGATTAATTTCTCTTATTGTTTTTATTATGTATCTATGTTTATCTATAATTTATAAAGTATTTGCTTTGCTGTTTTCACAAAAGGTCACTTACCTCTCAATACCTCAAGTGCAACAGTTACAGGGACATGACCTCTTAGTTGTTTCCCTGAATCATTCGTGGTTTTGAAGAACAAAAGTGTTCGCCTGGGTCCGAGGTGCCAGGAAGGGGGCCAAGAGGGCCTTAGAAACCCACGCCTTATACATTCACAGAGAGACAATGCACCTAGGAACCAATGAACCATTCTGTACTTTAACCGACTAGGTTCAATCATCATCTGGAATGCCTCCTGGGGGCCAAGTGGGCCCAAGGGTCAGAGTGGCCTGTGTCCATAGATACACTCCTTAGTTACCGGAGAGGGGCTTTCAGATCCAAATGTCTCTCCTTCGTTGGCTGCCTTTGCTGGCAAATGCATGAGGCTATCCTTCCTGTAAGTAGAGGAGTCTCCATAGGGGATGGCAAGGGCTAAACGTAAGGCCGCACAATTTCTTGCGGAGCCTTATTTTCTTCCCTAATGGTTCTTTTCCCAGGGGGCCTGTCGAGGGCCATTCCCCAACAGACAATACCCCAGGTAGTTTTAAGGCCAAATTACCTATAAGCGGGAGGACAAGAAGCTTCGCTGTCGGTGGGCCGCCCTGCAGTCACCAATCCGTCCACAGGTGGGGCCTTCCACTCAGGCTGGGTAGTTCGGCTTCCAGCAATCAACACTGAAAACAATGCTGTGCTTCAGTTTTGGGGTGAGCTTTTTTTTTAAACTCTTCATTATAGCAAGTAACTTACATCACTCGTAATAGCGTAGCTTTCCGTATACTTACTAGCTGAGGCGGGATTGCAAATCGAATGGTCCATCCCATTAACTGAGCAATGATAATGAATTGGCGGTGTCACTGTGCCTCAAAAACCATGGGTTTTGCTTTCCTTTTTGTGCCTTCCTCCATCACTACAAAACACAAGATGAATCCATCAGATTCACCGTGGTGCCTTGTTATGTTTATCCTTTTCCTATATATATGTATGTTTTTTCACATATGTGTGTAAGTTCTGGGAAAATGGAAATGTGTACAAATAATGCCCAGTGGAGGTTTGAAGGTTTTTAGGAAAAGAAAATAGCTGAAAATTTGGGTCTGAAATTAGAAGTTAGGTCTGAAGGGCATTCTGGGAAAATGGGAGCAGGTATCAGCATGTCTTAGGCCAAAGCACCACAAACAATTCAGTATAAGGGAAGACTGGGACAGAGAGGAGCTAAATCATGACATGTCTTACGTTATGCTAAGAATTTTGGATATTATCCCATATATAAGATTACAATAAGAAGATCATGTTTTGGAGATTTGGATGTACTGTGTGTAGCTGGTTGGATATTTCAGCTGAAGCTATGTAGATAGCTTTTTGCTGGCGAAATAGACTTGAATATGATCAACATATGGATGGTGGTAAATAGTGGATACTGGAAAGTTTACCCCTGGGAAAATTATATACAGAGAGTAAAGCAGTGGGCAAGTGATGAAACCAAAGATTCCTAAATAAATTTTTATTGTTTATTTTTACCAGTTATAGGGAAAAGCTTACTTTCCACTATGGTATTTGGTGACGGCAGTTCTGAAAGTGACCGCAAGAAGTAGGGTTTGCTGTAAAAGTCATAATGGGGGGATAAGGAGAACAGAGGATGAGCTATTTAAGCTTGTAAAATAAAAACTAAATGATGGCCAACAGCTGATTCATAGTGATTCCTATGTACCAGGTACTGTTCTAGATTATATATATCCTCACTTCATCCTCACAACAAACTGGAACAGAGAAAGGTTGAGTAACTTGCCAAGCTATTAAGAATTAAAACAGGAATTTTTTAAAAAAAATTTATGTTTATTAATTTTTGAGTGAGAGTGAGAGACAGAGCATGAACAGGGGAGGGACAGAGAGAGGGAGATACAGAATCCGAAGCAGGCTCCAGGCTCTGAGCTGTCAGCACAGAGCCTGATGCGGGGCTCGAACTCACAAACCACAAGATCATGACCTGAGCTAAAGTCAGACACTTAACTGACTGAGCCACCCAGATGCCCCAAATCAGGGATTTTTTTCAAGAGCAGTATTTTTTACTGAGGTAGCCTGGATCCAGCATCTCTGCTCTTAACCGTCACTACCTTTCTCTGCTTAAAGTAGTCCATAGTTTTTTTGAATTTCGTTTGTGAGATTATTGTGATATTTAAATATCTTGTTAACTTCTATAGTCTCCCCAACCTTGTATTAGAAGCATCTAATATAGTACCTTTCCTTGCTCCAGTTGGTTCTATATTAGTTGCTGATTTTTAATAATTGCTATAGTGATATTAACTGTAACAAATGGAATGTTAAGTATTCCTATGTCTTAAATTAACGATTATTTATTGGAAGAGTAGAAGCTATTTAAACTCTCTTTAAAATGAAAAGTCCATAAAAGAAGTAGAAATATTAAGAGAATTTAGAATAAAGATGTCCTGTGGTAAAGGTACCCAGCTATTTAATCTTTCTGACATCAGTTTTCCTCCTCGATAAAATGGTGTCTCCATGGCCGAGTAGTTGGGAGAGTCAAAGTTGCTGTTTGCAGAACATCTAATGTAATATTTGCGAGTTAATTTCTCAGTATTTTGTATACTCCATTGAAAATATATATGAAATTACAACTCTAATGGAAGTTACATTCCAAACATAATGACTGCTAGAAGCAAGCGAAACATCATTGTTTGGCTATTAGTAGAATGTGAAATTGTCTTACCTCCATTCGCTTCACTAAATCTAATTTCATGTAAAATTTAAAACTTAGAATAATGATCTCATGTCAGGTTTAGAGTACTTTGACATTTTTAGTTTGAGTATTCTAAAATTATACATATAATTTGCACTGCCTCAAAGTACACTCATAAACCTCTTTCATACACCCAAGTTTGTGAGGTAGAGCTAATATGACTTTAAAATAGCATTTTAGTCATAGGTAAAGGGAAAATAAATTTTTCAAAAATACCCCATTAAGATAAGGAAAGAATAAAATCACTGAAATGAAAATCCCTTCACATAATAGTCTGCTATCATGTATAATTAAAAACTCATTTGGGCTTTAGAAGTCTAAGAAAATATTCCCATTCAGACATAAGCTGCTTATAAAGAACCAGGGAAGATCAAATAGAGGGCTGTCTGTATATGCATGTTAGCATTTTTGAATTTGCATTAATATTGAAATATTAATTGGAGTCAATTGAGAAAACATTTTATGAATACCGACTCTTTGTGTGGCATTATGTTAGTTTCTGAAGATATAAAGGGGAAATGGTCCCTACCAGCGGGCAAATCACAACCTAGTGGGAGACAGCCAATCAGAAAATCAGTAACTGCAAGAGCAGTAAGAAGAAATTACTATGGAAACACAGAAGAATGAGTGCCATATTCTTACAGACATGATTAGGAAAAGCTTAATAAATGAAATTGTATTTTACCTGGACTGACACATTTTCAATCAGAGGGGATAGGTACATAGCATTGTGATCATGAGTAATAGCAGAGGGGAAGAAAAAACGATCAGAGAATCTGGATCATAACAGTGAATTATATTTTAGATAATTTAAATGTTTACAATGCCTGCTTGATATATAGTAACAATATAACAATACTAACAATAGCTATTTTATGAGAATATGCAAAAATATTCCAAATATTCCAATTGCTAAAACTTTTTAGTTTCACACAATGTTGATTTTGATTTAAAAAAATTATTTTAGTGCTTTTACAAAATATTGAATAGGTAACACGTGAAAAATTAGCAGCACAAACCTGAGAAAACCTAACACTTCCTGCTAGAATGTTTTTACAATAGAATTTCGGCATCTCTTCGTACTTTGGTTGTGTATGTGTGGGGAGGGATGGTGGTTTAAAATGTGTGCAGGTGTGCCGAAAAAAATGTAAAACTTGTGTGATCATATCAGGCTTTATATATGTATATGTTGTTTTCCTCTGAAAAAAAGAATATAGACTGTATACTGAGTGCCAGGGGGAAACTGTTTTAACAAAACCACCCTTACTAGGTCTTGATATAAAACTGAGAATTGCTCACCTACCTTGTTAGAATTAGGTCATGACATGCAGTAGCTGCTGGTGGCTAAGAAGGTGGTAGGAAAGTAATTAAAACTTCCCAGAATGTAGGATTGTTGGAGTTTATATCCTCAGGCTTTAGGCGTTGTAGCTGCATAGGGACAACTGTTGTAAGTAATGTGATTATAGACTGTGTCTTGCTATGTCCTTCTCCCGCTCCTTGTCCTCCCTCTTTTTTTTTTTTTTTCTCTTGAGAGGTAAATATCACATAATTAGCTGTGACTCTAACTCATGCACTTCTCTCCAAACCCACTTGAAGATGGCTTGTATTGAGAAGCATTTTGGTGATCAGTGATTGTGGAATCAAAGGATATCATTCTGGAAACATAATTACTTAGTAATTTCTTATCCAAAACCTAAAATAGCTCTTATGAAGAACTAGGTTGAACTAAATAGATCAGTTACCATTCTCTTAAGATTAAGAAGATAATGTCATCAAAATAATCTAGAAGAAAAAGCACTGTTCTGTGCACTTTAAGTACATTATTTAACATGCAAAAAATACAGGCATGTAAAACAGACACACACACAGACACATGCGCACATGTTTCTAAACTACAGCAAAGACGTTGCTTTGGAAATATACACTTTATTATATCATCTTTCTGAATAAATAACTGGAAAATAGCAAAACTATTTAGTTTGAGAAACTGAGTTCTTCCAAATGTGGATGTTGAGTGTAAGCCAACTCTATTAATTTCGTTGGAATATCCAAATGCAAGCATCTGGATGTGAGCATATTAACAAGAATCAGCTTTCTACCTAAAATAGCTCAAATATTAGTTTACAGCATTATACATGTTTTAATCCAAAATTATGATTGCCAGTTTATTTTATCTAAGCCACTGAGCAAATGTTAGCCATTTATAAACTGTCTTCATCCTTCCAACTGTGACAGGTAATGTCTCTTGTGTTTTAGTTGTCTTACTGACATTCTGTGCTATAGTGTGTACCACGGAGGATGTGTACCAGAAACTACATTTTCCACCCCCATTTGTTCACTGCTGGGTTATAATTCTCTCTCAATTTTCCACCCCCATTTGTTCACTGCTGGGTGATAATTCTCAGGGTCTCTTCTGTTTCTACATGTTTTGCAAGTGAGGCACTAAGTGCCCTATTTTACCAGTTCTCTTTTCAAGCATATTTATGTAGCAAAAAGCTATGAAAGATAAAGGCTAAAGCTGCTCTAAGAGGAATATGCATCCTTGTAAAAATAACTCTAATATGAAGCTGATTGTACAGTGCAGTTGGAGAAATTTTGATTAGTAAAATTATAAAGTGAAATGTAATAATATACATCTTCAACAGTATTTTAATAGAGGTTTCAACAGGCTATTGTATTCCTGCTAAATTAAACTTCGTTCTTTTTATATTAAAATTTTATGTATCTGCTTTTATGCATGGTATTCAAAGTTTAATTTGGCAAAGCTCTATTTTATTTAGCAGTAAATTGAAGCTCAAAGAATATGGAGTAAGAAGCACAAGACGTTCTGCCTTCTTTTACATTCTAATCAAATGCCTAACCCAAACTACCCCAATATATTTGATGTCTACTTTCTCAGAAAATGGTCAATAAAAAATCTACCCTTTACTACTTTGACTTCATATCATTGTGGTATGGGTCAAATGAAATAAAGTAAGTGACATACTTCCATATTATGCATTTCTGTATAAAAAGTAATTGTTTATTATGTATAGTTTGCTTTATTACAGAAGGGATTTGATGCAGTTTACAGTCTTAGCAAATTGAACTAATGCAAATCCCCTCCACCCCCATCCATGTCCACATATAGCAAATGCAAGGACATAGAAGTGTTGGATGGAATAAATTTTAAACTTTCAGCTCAATATAAGGCAATCTCAAAATAAAAAAAGGAGGGGATCTATTTATTACCAAAGTATCAGCAAATAATAAGGAACAGAAATACAGTAAGGAGTGATCTGGTGCCACAGAGGTTTAAATAATTAATTTTTGTACCTGAAGATAGAGCCGTAAAATAAATCTCTTCATAACAGCAAGGTCTTAGATACATATTACAGCATGAATGAAACCCAAGAATTATGCTATGTGAAAAAACATGATTCAAAAGGTTACGTCTCAGGTTCCTGGTTAGAGATAGGTTGGAACAGATTTATTTGCCCCTGCTTCTCCCTGATAAAGTACCACTAAAACCTCTGTATAAATTATAACATATAACCATAAGAGGACTCTCAAAGATGGCAAAAAGAGGGAAGACTGGCTTGGGAATCTCTCATCTTGAGGAATGGCATGATGACAAGTTCTCATTTTTTTTCTTTCTTCTTTAAAAAAATATATATACATATATCTATATCTATACCTATATCTATATCTATATCTATATCTATATCTATGTCTATATCTATATCTATATCTATATCTATATCTATATCTATATATCTCCTAAATGGGTACTGAATTAACATGTAACTTGGAACACTAAACAGTCACATACCCAAACAGGCCAAAGAAAAGCATGCTTTCCCCCATCAAAAGATGAGGAAAAGGGGAGCCCAGGATGACACTTTTTTGACAAATAATTGCCCAACCCCAACCGAATACCATAGATGTCCTCCAGCTCCCCCCACCACCCCTCGTGGTCAGCGGAGACTGAGTGGGGAGTCTGGACTTGACATTCCCTTGGTGGGGGCAGGTGAAGCCCCTCATATTCTCATCTAGTGTGTTGGAGAATCTCAGAGAGGAAGAAGCAAGAGAAAGGGATTCTTTAAACCTGCATAGAAAGTCCTGAGCAGACCCTTCAGCACATGGGAAATTATTACATCAGAGGGTTTAAGAACTGACCTGTAGTGTGGAATAACATCTCGGTTTTCAGAGTGGTGTCTGAGTAGTCTACTTCATAAATGGAGTAGACTAGAATAGCACTGCAAAGGCTCTGGAAATTGTCATTGGGTCCACAGCCCTCAAAAGTAGGCCAGGACCTACTTGCTAACCTAAACAGGGTAACCGACTGACTGCTAAAATTGAAGATTTAAATAGGATCCAGAATTTCTTAATGTCAGAATATTCAGGACACAATTGAAAATTTCTAGTCACACCAAGAACCAGTAAAAATACAACCAGAATGAGAAAGATAATCAAGAGATACCAGTGCCAAGATTACTCAGATACTGGAATTGGTGAACAGGATTTGAAAGCAGCTCTCATAAAAATGTTTCAATGAGCAATGCTTAAAACAAATGAAACAGAAAATATCAGCAAAGAAATAGATCTATAAACAATCCAGACGAATAGCTCAACCCAGGGAAGAGTTAGTAACTTGAGATGTAATGACCATTTAAAATATGAAGAATACCATGAAAAGCTAGGTATTTGAAAAAAATGTTAAAAATAAAAACTGTATACAAAAGTATGGCTTAGAAGTTTAACCTAGAAAACAAAACTCATAATAAAAAATGGAAAAATTCTTAAAAGTGAGTCAGTCAAAATGAAGCATTCAAATAAAGCACTGGGTTATAGGATTTTTCTATTAGTTATTATTCAAGGAAACATAGCCTCTGTCATATACAAAGTGATTCAGAAAATAAAAACAGAGGAAAAACATCATTACCATTGGGTTAAATTTGATCAGGTAATTTTTTAACTGAAATTTCATTTACACAGAAGTACAGATAATTTATTTCCAAATAACAAAATGTCAAACTCAACCATTAAAAATGTGTCTAACACCCAAATATATTTTAACCATGAGCAATATATATTACTAGGTAATTAAATTGCTCAGTTTTTTATAGACTGGTTTTCTGTCAGCTAAATGATGGAGGGTATCTAACAGGTATCATAATTTTGGTTTAGGAATAGTTCATCAGAAGCCATTATTTCAGATAGTAATTAGAGAGTGGATCGTTTTCTGTTATAGTCACTTAAATGTATATGATAACAAAATACACACATATATGCGACAGAATCATCTTTTCAGTTAATGAGAGAGGGTTCACCCTCCTATTTCCTATACCAGAAGCAGGACCAATGAGAATAGTGAAGTAAACAGATGGTATATTCAAAACTGTTAGAAAACCTTAAAAGCATAGTTAGATAGGTGAGTGAGAGTGGAAAATATCCCTGTTGACTTAAAGGACACTATTTTCTTTTCCTCCAGAGACAACACCCACTAAGCCTTCTCTCACAGTAATGTTAAGGCACAGGTTCTAATTATCATCAGTAACAGACAATCTATACTGTTTTACTTAACTCCAGTTATTTCCCTTGCGAGGATATCCCAGGGAAATATCAACAACCATGTAAGGGTAGATGTAAATTGCTGTTGCCTTTCTGGAGACAAATAGACAATATATATTGAAATTTAAATGGGACTACAGCTTGATTCATTAGTAATTTTGTTTAAAATTGAGGAGAACAGTGGTTAAGAATATTAATCCTGATGCCTGATAGGATGTGTGGAAAGCCCAGATGTAGCACTTGCTGGATGGGTGAACTTAGACAAGTAACTTTTTACCTTCGGAGCAGTCAGGAACTAATAATACCTTTTTTGCATAACATGGTGCTTGATGCATATTTCTTAAAGAAATCATTATACAAATGCACGAAAAGTCTTCCTAACAGCACTTTTTCTAAAAGCTTAAAATAATAAGCTACCAACTGGGATAGAAGTTGCTAAACATTTGCATTTATATCTCTTGGATCACTGTACCCCTGTACATAAATGAGATACATTTCATAGTACAGAATGACAAGAGCTTCAATACAAATTGTTAGGTGGGAAAAGTTGCAGATTGACATGCACCCAATTAATTTGCCTATTTTTCTTACAGGTATTTTAATGAGTATATTAAAATCTCCAGAAGAGATCTAAAGGTATAAATATCAAATTGATAGCAGTAGTTACTTTCAAGAGAGGACAGGAATTGCAGTGAAATAAAGAGGAATTTTTTTTTCATATGTGAAATTTTAATTTTTATGACATATAATCATGTGTGACTTAACTTTAAAAACTAAATTAAATAGTACAATTTTTATAGGTTGTTTTCACAATATGGTAAAGGAATATTGTCCAGAAACCATCAATATTGCATTTCAAGAGTAAATTTTGATTATGTATTTAAATGGCATGCTCCCCTGTTAAGCCAACAGGCCTATGCTATGATGAATAAATGAACAGATTTTTTAAGAAGAAGACAAATTGGGGTGCCTGGGTGGCTCAATCATTTAAGCTTCTGACTTTGGCTCAGGTCATGATCTCATGGTTTATGGGTTTGAGTCCCGCATCAGGCTCTCTGCTGTCAGCACAGAGCCCGCTTCAGATCCTCTGCCCCCTCTCTCTCTGCACCTCCCCTGCTGGTTCTCTCTCTCTCTCAGAAATAAATAAATAAACTCAAAAAAAAAAGGTAAGACAAATTACCCTTTGGTGCAAACTACCTGCACCTTACCCATTGAATTAAGAAACACCCTCAAAATTTGAGGAATAGAAAATCCTGTCCTGGAGTGCCTCAGTGGCTCAATCAGTTGAGCATCCAACTCTTGATTTTGGCTCGGGTCATGATCTCACTTTCATGAGATTGAGTCTCACATTGGGTTTTGCACTGGTTGTGGAGCCTGCTTCGGATTCTCCCCTTCCCTCTCCCTCTGCACCTGTCCTGCTTGCGTGCACATGCATGCACTCTCTCTCAAAAAATTAAAATTAAAAAAATTAAAATTAAAAAAAATCCTGTCTATTTTTTAAGCTTCTGAATCACATAATTTATATGAAGGAGCATTTCCATAGCCCAGGCAGATGAAACCTTTTGTATATAAAGTCCAAAGTATTGGCTTTCTTTTACAAAATTTATTTTGCTAATATAAGCTGACAATTCAGATCTGGGCTCCCAGGCCCTTATTCGCCTATGTCACATGACTGATGACTAGTCCAAAACTTCTAATTCCTGGATTTAGCAGTAAGTACTTAGATATTCAGAAAGAAATGGGACATAAATTATAAAGCTTAAAGGAATATTTAAAAAGATCAAATATCTTAGAATGTATCAATTGCCGCAAATAGAATAGTAGAAATATTGAAATAAATCTCTTCTTTTTTTAATGTTTATTTTATTTTTGAGAAAGAGAGAGCGGGGAGGGGCAGAGAGGGGGAGACAGAGGATCTCAAGTGGGCTGTGTGCTGACAGCAGACAGCTCGACAACGTGGGGCTTGAACTCACAAACCTCATGACCATGAGATCATGACCTGAGCCAAAGTTGGACGCTTAACCAGCTGAGCCACCCAAGTATCCCTGAAATAAATCTTTCCTAATTTGCCATCATCTTTTCAACTGAAAGCAAAACCTAACAAAGTAAGATTTTTAGAAGAGAAACCATGTGATTGGGAATTAGTTTTTTATCTTCAGAATTAGATGATAAAATATTACTATTTTTATCACCTTTTTCCAAAAGCTCTGAAAAATGAATCCAAAAATATCACAATGTCATAAAATTGTAATATTCATAAATACCCATCATACTCATAAATGATATTCATAAATCACCATGTTGATCAAATTAAAATAAAGAGAAGGCCCATGTACTAAAAAGTTTATGGTACACCCTTAATAACATTTTACAAAACATTAAGCCATAGAACAAGTGTAAGCAAGTATGACAAGAGTTCTGCTTTTCCCTTTGATGACAAAGTTGGTGTTTTATTGAAAATTATTAACATAAACCCTAAATGTAATCAGTGCCTATATTTTTCTGCTGCTCTAAACACTTAGTTTGCTTTTTTGATAAGCTGGCATTAAGTCCTACAAAAAAAAGATAGAGGAGTTCTATAAGCACATCCACTTCCATTAATAAAGGATTGAAAGGTACTTATGGTAGTCTCATTAGAAACTGCTGTTAATACTCCCAATTGTGCATATATTCTGACACATAATCAGACATTCTTCTTTTAAGTTGGAGTTAAAACTATTTTCCAATTTCAAATATTTCATATTAACTCAAATGTCAGTTTTAGTTTATACATGTTGTATATTTTAAACGTATTATCAGGGTTTTTATTTACCAATGTCATTGAAGAAAAAGTTGTAAGTATATCTCATTACAGATAATTGAAGGGATACCTGGGTGGCTCAGTTGGTTAAGCATCTGACTCCAGATTTTGGCTCAGGTCATGATCTCATGGTCATGAGTTCAAGCCCCACATTGGGCTCCATGCTGAGTGGAGCCTGCTTGGGATTTTCTCTCTCTCTCTCTCTCTCTCTCTCTCTCTCTCAAAATAAATAAATAAACATTTTTTAAAAAGGTAATTGCACGGGGCGCCTGGGTGGCTCAGTCGGTTAAGCGCCCGACTTCGGCTCAGGTCACGATCTCGCGGTCCATGAGTTCGAGCCCCGCGTCAGGCTCTGGGCAGATGGCTCAGAGCCTGGAGCCTGTTTCCGATTCTGTGTCTCCCTCTCTCTCTGCCCCTCCCCCATTCATGCTCTGTCTCTCTCTGTCTCAAAAATAAATAAACGTTAAAAAAAATTTTTTTAAAAAAAAATAAAAAAAAAAAAGGTAATTGCAATTGATGAATTCATGGAAAAGAAGGTGGATGTGTAAATGCATAAGTAGACTGTCTTATTACATGATAGTTGATAAAGTTCTGAGATGGACAGTACATTCCATATTTAACCAAGTAATTGCAAATATACATTTGTAACATTAAAATATTAATGTGGATCACATAAATTGACTTTTCAAAAAAATAATTTTTATTGTCGGGACCATAGTAAACCTCTTAGTGATTGCAAGTAAAAAACAAAAGAAAAACATTATTCTACCATTTTGAGTTTCTTGAAGAATTCAAGTTTGTCTTATCTTGTAATCTCCAGCACTTTGTCCTATGCAGATCCACAGAAGGTATCTGCTACATGTTGGTCTGAATTTAGTTCATAAAACTTTAGTGGAAAAACATAGGACTAGGTCAGATATCTATAGATAAGTTTAGGGATGCTGACTAACTGAACTTACATCCTTTATTGCATACTTATCACGATATTTTAAGTCAAGCTAAATATATCTAAATATATCTTTTATTTATTTTATTGTCCAGGATAATTCTAATACTGGCATATTTGTAACCCTGTGTTATTGATGTAATTATGGTTGTGTGCTCACCTGGCTAAATGAGTAGTGATTTGGGGCCCCCATCACCTTGGCATCTGTTCTGAGTTAATAAAAATAAAATTCAGCATGTCTCATTTGTTTGGTTTGGTTTTCTTGTTTTGTCCTTGCACACCTGCAAATCTGTCAGTAGGAAAATCTTATTCAGAGCTGTAAAAATGTTTATGAGAAAATACTAGTGACCAATTTCATTGCTTCATAATAGGTTTCTGCTTAAATTTTGTCAGCCTCCTGAAAGTTGATGAAAATAGTAAAAATGATAGAGCAATGCTCAAGTAACACTTGAAATGAGAGTTTCATTAAAAATAATGTGTATGTATATTATATATGTTATATGTATGCTATATATAAACATATCTATATGTTAACATTAGTTAAGCTTTAGGGGAAGTTTTATATTCTCAAAAATTTAACCGTACTTAAATGCTATGAAACAACATATGACCTTTAAAAGTTGAAAAAAATCAATCTAAATTGTGTTTCTATTCAAGAAGTTTTTAAATTCTTGATTGCATCTCAAAGCCTATGCTTTACTTGTGTATTACTACCCAGCAAACCATCCTAAATTTAATGGTGCAAAATGAAAGCTATTTTTTTATTCATGGATTTTGTAGTACAGCAATTTGGAAAGGGCACATTAGGGTCATCTGTCCCATAATGTCAGAGGCCTCAGCTTACAAAATGAATCCTCATTTGGAGTCTGGAATCATCTACAAGTTTATTTATTCACAAATCTGGTGGTTAATGTTGGCTTTTGTGACCATGGAAGGGGCTCTTGGCCAGATCACTTACGTGTGGCTTCTCCTTGTGGTTCCTTGTGTTTGGTCACTGCATTGTGGGCAGATTCCAAGGAGGAGCATCCCAAGAAAACTAGGTGGAAACTGTATCACCTTGTATGACTTTTAATGACATATTTTCAGAAGATACAGGATTTCCCCAATTGGACCCTATCTCTTGACAGTCGGTGTATAACGATCACATTGAAGGAAAACCATGTGAGACGCGAGATATTGTTGTGGCTCTTAATGGTAAGTGCAGTCTGGCACAAGCAGATTGGACAGATACTTTACCAAAGAAGATATTCAAATCGGCCAACAAACAGAAGAAATTATAGTCAGCATCATTAGTCATCAGGGAAATGCAAACGAAAGCCACAGCCACAGTAAATTATTACTACACACCCACTAGAATGGCTAAAAGATAGAATATACCTACTGTTAGTATATGGAGCAACTGGAACACTCCTACATTGCCAGTGGGAATGCAAAGACTATAACCACTTTGTAAAATAGCTTGGCAGTTCATTAAAAGTCAAAAATACCCTTACCATATAATCAAGCAGTGGCACTCTGAATTGTCTACCCAGGAGAAATTAAGACATGTCCACACAAATATTTGTATATGAGTGTCTATAGCAACTTGTTTCATTTTGGCAAAAATCTGGAAACAACTCCAAGCCCATTAGTAGGTGAATAGATAATCAAATTTTGCCATTTCTATGGAATTCTACTCAGGAATAAAAGGGAGAAAATGACTAATACATGCAACAACATGGAAAAAATTCAAAAACATTATACTGTGCAAAAGGACTCAGATGTAAAGGACGCCTGTGATTCCAATTACATGAAATTCCAGAAAGCAAAAATAATCTATAATGACCAAGAACAGACTAACAGTTATCTGAGGCTCAGAGAGGGTAGGAGGAAAACCACATTATGGTAGCTCCAGTGTAAGCCTGCTTTAGCTTTAGCCAATCATGAACTCCCTCTCGGAAATTTGAATCTACGGAAATGGTGTGGTGATGGAAGAGTAGTTGAGAATTTAGTCACGCGTGCTATGACACACTGACAGCATCGAAGTCTGGCAAAATGATGTCAAATCAATACCATATCCTGGCAGTTTCTGCAGCATGGCGTTGTTTGTGTCTACCATCGCCCGAGGAGCCCTTTGTTTCATACTCACCTCCTGAGCTTGGTTCTTAAGCCTTCCTATTGATTCTGTAAGCTGCAGCTTTTCTTCCCATAAATTTATATTCAGCTGAAGTTACTTAGAGTCAGCTCCCGTTGCCTTCAAAAAAAAGAACCCTGACTGAAACAGACTCCTAGGTGCTGAATAATGGAAATTTTTCTTATTATGCAGCAGGAAACCTCTTCAGTGGGGAATTCAGTAGGAAAATACTACTGTGTGCAATATACCTAATGATACCATTGTTTTCAATACACACTGGCTTACATTACAATCATATTCTAAGAATCATCATACTCAATCTGAATTTTGTAGATGATGGTAATAAATCACCTTGTTTCTTGATCTTTCATCTATCAAGTTTCCTCATTGGGGACTGCTTAATTTTAAAAATCAGGCTCAAACCAGTATCACCCTCTGGAATTATCTCCATTCTATTGGAGGGTTTCTTACTGTCAGTTGATAATTCTATTGATCAGCTTCAAGTTCACCTTCGATGCTGATTTGGCTCTTATTTCTAATAACTGGCTCTTGGTGAAGGCTTTTCTTTATTTTTTTCTTGTTGAAGGCTTTTCTTTATTTTTCTGGTTAATTCATTAGGTTGTTGTTATTTCCCCATCTCTGAGCAGACATCTTAGTTCTCAGTCCCTTTAAGCACCTTGGTATTACCCAAAGCCTCCATCATGATGAGCAATGCCTTTTAATAATCTTATTGACCACGAGTCAACAGATTTTCCTAACACCATTTTCCTGCCAGAACATCCACTGGCTATCCTCCAGCAGACGTTGTTGATTACATGGGCAGGCTGCCTGCTTGCTTATCTTTCTGCTACTGCATACTGGCATATTACCCTCACATTGGAATAGCCAGTCCAGATTCACACTATTAATTGCCAGGAACTTCTCAGACCATGTTCCCTATAGCTTGATAAGATCTCTGGTTCGTAGGCCTGTTGGTGTGTCTCCTCAGTTCTGATGGACGATTTGGTAAAATCATAACTTTTGTTTTCACTTTTATTGTAGTTAAATCCATTATTATTCTTACCCTTGACCTAGCTAGATTAGATTAGGTTTCTCATATTACATATACCCTCTGTGTCTCTCCCTCTCTCTCTCTCTCTCTCTCTCTCTCTCTGCGTAGAGAAACTCATCATTACTGAAGCCATAGGGAACGTTCTGTATACATTATCCAATTTAAATTTATTCAAGAAGATATTCTCAGGAGAGTTTTTGTAATACTGTGAATTTACTTCCTCTTTGTGAGAAGAGGTATATAACAGAGGCTGAATTTCAACAGAAGTAGAGATTAGATTTTTTCAGTGTCTTACACATTTTCATCTCATTCTCATGTTTTAGGTTAGATTTATTCTTTGATGATATCAATATAATAGTAGAGGGTTGTTGGTCAAAACACATAACATCAATATTTGGAGTAAAGTTTTTTTTTTTGTTTTTTTTTTTTTTTGCTAATGACACACAAAATAATATTTTTAAAGACCACCTTTTTAATGTGTGTATGTGGAGAAGCAAAATCTACCTAAACATTTTGTGTTTTTCATAATATAAAACCACTTAAAACTGGAATTACTGGGTTTATAAATGAATTCATGCTGTGGATTGGTTGTTTATCAGGACAGAGGTACCCTCCATGTGTTCTAATGAAAGACAGGCAGATGTGGGAGTAGGTAATGAATTTTCTCTATTGGAATTAATATAAATGCTTGTTTCAAGTTATCAGAGGCAAATTTAATTATATTACATCTAAAGACATTTCATTCTATTTTCATGGAACTTTCATGAGAAAAATATCAAATTAATATCATGTATACAGTTATGATTAGCTTTTCTTTCATATAATAAATCATTTATCTTTCATGGACAAAAGTGTGAAAACAAACCATCTATGACTACATATTCACACTTGAGATCAATTAGTATAATAACTAAGGATTCTCAGTGTCCCATTGATTTGGTTTGGTTTTTCTTTTTAATTTTTTTTTTTAATGCCTGTTTAGTTTTCAGAGACAGAGCATGAGCGGAGAAGGGGCAGAGAGAGACAGAGACACAGAATCCGAAGCAGGCTCCAGGCTCTAGCTGTTAGCACAGAGCCTCACGTGGGGCTTGAACTCACGAGCTGTGAGATCATGACCTGAGCCCAAGTCAATTGCCCAACCTGAGCCACCCAGGCACCCCTGGTTTGGCTCTTAATATCCTCAAATAGTAATGATCTAAGAGCAGATTTTGGTTTACTTTTATTAAAGTTTACTACAAAAGAATATCTCGACAATGTGCTTATTATATTAAAACCTATGTATTGGGCCAACATTCTTAAGCACTGAAATGAAGATTGTAAATAATCCCATCATTCATTTGTTTAGGGGTATGGTTTGCAGCCATTTCATTCTGATAGGCCTACATTAAAGCATTACTCTTTGCTCTGCTACCCTCCAACACCAAATCAGATGTTTTGGATTCTGTATTTTTTTTTTTTTCTAGATTAGGCAAATCTGTTCACTTTCTTTTTAAAGTTATCCTGGCTAAATTGTCTTTTATTGTTTTTTCCTTCTGTCTTATGCTGTGGCTGATGACACCTCCATGGATGGAAATCCAAATTTATTTTTAAGGATATTGTTGACCTTGCCTATAATCATATTTGTGACATTTTTCTGTGTAAGGATGTGGTAAATTTTGGTATAAGAAATCTGTTAAGTGCCTCAGTTCTCACGAGAGAAAGTTATGTTATTACTTACTTATCTGAAGAGTTAAAGTATTTGCAGTAAATAATTGTTTATTTGCATTTTAGGCACACAGTTAGCTTTCACTTGATGTCCTTGAGGAAGTGAGAAAAGTACTGTTCACAAAATCCACATTATAATGACACTTTAACAGATAATTGTTTATTCTGGGTGCTCCAGTTTAGATTCCCAAAGAGTAGTGTGCTGGGACTGTATTAACTCAGCTGCTTCAAGAAATGCTTTTGTTTTCATAAAGAACTAGGTAAACATATTCATCAGATTATATTTCTGCATTCTCAGCTACCTTTGTCTCTATCCTAAAGAGCTTCTGATGTTTATTTTACTTGATTAATTCCAAGAGCATAAAATTTTCCAAACATTTCTAGATACAGGTGTAAAATATCTGGTCAATACTCTCCTCTTCCTGGTGGGAGAATTGTCTTATCCTGTTTTATCCTAAGCCCTCCAGTACATTAACCGATTCAGTGCAGTACACGCTTAGTTGCTTTGGCATTTTCTTGCTAGCTTCATTATTTTGGCTATACTTTATTGAACACATACTTATTCTTTGCAAGGTAGAATAGTAAGTGTTGTATTTTTTAAAATATTTTTCCCCTTAAATCTTCACAGTTGCTTGCTTTGAGGCAAAATACCGATTGAGAAGTTAAGTGAGTGGTACTTAATTGACAATCAAAATCACGTGCTCAATTGGTGGTTCTAGGGAGCAAGAATTTCCTGTTCCCTTCAAGGTCTTTCTAGCAGCACTAAAAATCAAATTGACCTGAGACAGTGGAAAAGAAGAAAATTAAATGTAATAGCATACATATGGAGAATCCACACAGACTTGGAAATTCCAAAGACAAGCAACATGAGGTATGTATGTCAATCTGAACTAAAGAGAAGGGGTAGGTGGCTGGGACTTCAAAAGGAAGGAATGCAATTTCCCAGAAGATGATAAAGTATAAATGTATGGTAAACAAATGTTTGCTGGGCCACCCAGAAAAAATGGGACCTAGAGGTTTTTGATCAAACTGGCCTTGCTAGGTTCCTCCCCATCTTCCATAACTAGGCCGTGGTATAATGTAGGTATCTATGGTCATAGCTCTTTTCCTGCTGCACATCCTCTCTCTAAATTCTTTTTGGACAGTTGAGAGGGAGGTAAAGAGTTTTTCCTGTATGTGATGGGTTTTGATTGCTTTTTAACTCAAAGTAATCTTCATGGCAAAATGGTCCGCCTTGGGAGCAGCCTGTTCTTGGCCCCTACAGTAGTATGTTTTTGGTTTTTGTTTTGTTTTGTTTTGTTTTAAAATAACAATTTAGTTTTATAACATCCTCTCTAAACAAGCCTTTCACTTTTTCCTGCACTATTATATAGTAATAGAATAAAAGACCTGAACATACTTTAAGATAGTTAAATATAAGATGGATTGATGGATTGGTGAATAGAAATGTTATAAAACAAATACAGAAAAATGTTATTTTTAGGATCCAGGTGATGCGTACATCAATATTCTTTGTATGATTCTTTCACATCTTTATGCTTAAACTTTATAATAAGATGCTGGAAAAAACAAATGTTGCTTGTTAATATGCTTATGTGAAGGTTTTCTCATATTATGTTGGTCCTTGCCTACTCTTGCTTATACGTAAGGGAGAGCATAGTGGTCATAACAAGAGATAATGAGAGGATAAATAGAAAGCACTTAGAAAAAAATCACTGATACATGATAAGAGCTCAATAAATATTAGCTATTATTATTACTTACCTGATGACGCAGGTATGATGTTGCTGATTTTTCTCTGCTGTACTCTTCTTAGCCAGAAGTAGCCATCAAAAAGATAGCATTATAGGTATTTTCGTTTCAACTTTTGCCATTACCTAAAATAGAAAATGTTGGTAAGGGGTGCCTGTGTGGCTCAATCAGTTGAGCGTCTGACTTCGGCTCAGGTCATGACCTCGCGGTTTGTGGGTTTGAGCTCCACATCAGGCTCTGTGCCGACAGCTCAGAGCCTGGAGCCTGCTTCAGATTCTGTGTCTCCCTCTCTTTCTGCCTGCCCCCCCCCCCATCACACTCTGTCTCTCTCTCCTTCAAAAATAAATAAACATTAAAAAATTGTAAAAAAAAAAAAAAAAAAAGAAAGAAAATGTTGGTAGGACCTATATTTATCATATTTTTGTGTACTCTGGCTTCTCTGTCTTTTAAAACAATATTATAATCAATGGCATCTTTAATTTGGTGCTGTTTATACTGCATCTCTTTTACATAAGGTATGGAAAACTATTACTAAGTGGAGGTCAACAGCATCTTGAAGTGAAGAAAGACACTAAAACTTGTGATCCACTCTCTCCAATTTGAAATGTCAGATATGAGTTGACAGTATAGGAGAGGAAAAATTTTTCCTTTACATTTCTAAGTTCTTTTGGCTGCTCTATTGATTAAATGAAAAAAGGTAGATTAACAGGAGAAAAACAAATTTAATTATTTATGGTACTTCCCTGAGAATATGAGACCAAGGACAAGTCAGTCACTTGAGGCTTATATGCCATCCTGAGCTAAGGAATGGTACAGGGGCCGGGGTCTTCAAAGGGGAGGAGGGTATCTCAGAACAATCAGAGATGTTTCACAATGAGATGTTTGTGGTGCCATACCAATAGGTCTTTCACAGAAAAAAGTTATCTCTGCTAATAGCTCTCCTTGACGACAACGTTCTGTATCTAAATTCTTCTAGGTATTCAGAGAGAAGTAAACATTTTCCTTGAGTCTGCTGGGTCTGGATTACCTTCAGCTCAGTATAGTCTATATGCCAAAGTGTCATATTTAGGGCTCGTATATTTTGCTCCCCCTCAGTCCTACCTTTGAAACCTCCCTCAGTAGTTTCACAGTCCAGAAGATGAGTTGGTAGATTGTTCCATCTCAATGAACCAGTGTCTTAGTACTGAGAATAGGTCCGTTCAGTTAAACAGTTGTGCCCTCTTTCAAGATTTGGTGATGCAGGTAGGCTCCCAAAGTTATGCCTGTGGTGCAAGCAATTAGATATTTAAAAAGAGAGATTTCTATGGGGAAAAAAAGAACAATGGTCAATGATTGAAGCTGACTGTAATTCCAGTTTCTTCTGAAGGCAGCCATTCAAGAAGATTTCTAGATATCTGACTTGAAGCATCTTTAGACAAAATGAGGATGGGCAGTGGCAGTGTAAGAGATTTTCCTAGTGTGGTTTGAATGTCTCTGCTGATCTTTCTGAATGGCCCATACAGCAACAGGAGGAGCATTTCTGAAGTGATTTCTCTGAAGTTTATGTCAAGTTGTCCAACTTTAGCTTGCATGGCTTCAGAAAAAGGAAAGCTTTAATTCTTAATGATTTTAAGGCAGAACGGTGGGAGAAAATTAGAAATGTTACTTTGGAGAGTTGTAGGTAAATATTGGAGGAGACTAGAAGACACCCTAGTTAGAAAACAAAACCTATGGACAACTGACAGAACTAGAATCCTTTATCCACAAGTGTGTATTATAGTTTCTACTGAAACATATTTTTTTCTCTCTACAGACTCCCCTGTTTCTATCAAAGATAACCACAGTAAGACTAATTTTTTTTTAGAATTAAGTCTAGTTTCAATAAACTTGGCCTGATTATTTACATGAATGCCACAAGAATAGTGATTGGCTATATAGCCTCTTTTAATCTGCTTTGTTGGCACTTTTCTTAAGGAATCTCAGATTCAACTTTTTAGAAGTCTTTCAAGGCTAGAAAGCTAAGCCAAGGACTTGACATCAGAGTTTCCCTCTTATACCCATAGATTTGGGTTAATTTCTTCTTTCTTGAGGTCCCCAAAATAGCCTGAGGTTCCTGCTCCTACCTTCCTAACTCCTAGGAACCATCGAAGGCTCCTAGGAACCATGGAAGCAAGATACCAGGTAGATTTTTCCAAGAGACATTATTGGCTCCCTAAAGTCAACCCTAATTCCTTAAAGTTGTCATGTCTGAGTTTATGCACCTCATTTTCAAATACAACATTCCAATCAAAGTCTTGCTAATATAACCAATGTTTCCAGATGTGTCCTGTTATAAGAACAGATCTTTATTGAACTTATGCAAATATCTATATTACCATGAAAATAAGAGTACTAAGTTTCTAAATTCTGGAAGTATCAGATATGGAAAAAAAGTAATTGTTTCATCTTTATTCACAGAGATATATCTTTCCAAATTGTTGATCGCTTAAGAGAAAAGAGA
The DNA here is from genome assembly GCF_024362965.1 of Panthera pardus. Lineage (NCBI taxonomy): Eukaryota > Metazoa > Chordata > Mammalia > Carnivora > Felidae > Panthera > Panthera pardus. The sequence goes on from NW_026526843.1 coordinate 102,297,417, forward strand.
AAAATCTTTCCTTAAATCTGGAGAGACAAAACATAAATAACTAGCAATGTTTCAACCAAAAACTCGTAAAAATTATAATTATGCTTCTCACTTCATTCAGTTCCTTATTATTAATACTTATACTGCTTGAATCCAGGTTTTCCATTAGTTCTGGAAATTATTAGCCTGCTCAGTTGCATGATGTTAAAGTTATCAGAAATCTATACTTGTCAAAAGTCCTTTCCTTAAATCTCCTTGAAAATGAAATACGTTTGCAAAACATCAGAGTAAAACAATAACTGTCTATAAATGACAACAGATTTATATGGCTCATTGTTAAAAAACTGACAAGAGATCATTATAATGGAATTGACAAAGACATTTGGTTGTTTCTATGATGTTACAACATTTTAAGATAACTATATTTATGACTAATAACATTGTACCAAGATATATCAGAAATTTAGGAATTTCATATAATTTCTACACTACTTATATTAATAACATTCACCCATACAGTGTAACCCAGTAAGGTTTGTCATCACTTACTTGACAATACTTTCCATGTAATTTAACATACCAGATAAGCCTAATTAGTGTAACATCTGTCTTTTTATAAGGAGAGAGATCAAATCTTTTGAGCTAGTCCAGGGACCCTCTGAACTATCTCAAACATAGTTTGAGGTTTAAAAAAAAAAGAAAGAAAAAGAAGAAAACTAGAATTTGATTTTGGGAAGTTTGTCAAAAATATTAAAAGGTATGGACAATTGACTACAAAGGATCATAGATCATTATGAAATAACGCTTAATTATCCATCTAACCAAGGTGACAATAAAAGATTTCAAAGGCAAATACAGAAAAGTTACATAGTTATGTAAAATTTAGCTATTTTAATATTAAGAAGACTTGATTTTCCTAAGCAATCAAAGACCTGATAAATTACAGAAACTTTTTTTGGTAAAACATGGAATCTTTGTTTTCTAGACAGATTACTTAAAAGGTAAAGGAAAACTTCCATAATCTCTTACCAGGAGCAGACCATTAGTCTAAGAAAATATTGTCCTTTTAGAAGATTAAAGAAAATTAAGGTTTAGTTTACCATGAGTACACTACTGGTAAAGCTTAATATTATACCCTTATAATAAATTGATTCAATTTTAGCCAAATTAAGCACACAGGTAAGATTTTCCATCTTTCTCTCTTTCCTTCTTTCTCTCTTTCCTTCTTTCTATATAATGTGTTTTTATTCTCCCCTTTCCCATTTTAAAATAACAAGTTTTACTTTGGGACAAATTTGCTTTCTTTTCCCTCAACAAAAATGCATCTTTATATCTCATACCTCTTCTTACCAAACAGACATCTTACTTTCTTTGCATAGAGTTGTTTATCTTATTATTTCTTGTAATTTTAATTGCAGATATTAGAATTCTTAATCCTTAGGAACTTTAATTTCTGGTGAAAAATAAATAGTAAGCAATTATGAACTGTTACACTAGTATCCTTTTAGATTAGCAAATTTATGAATACCTTTCATAATTTCTAGAGGCATATGCTTCTTCACAATACAGTCTTTTAACATGGCATAAAACATGTTAGTGATGCATCCAAATTATCTTTCGTGTCTCTGCAATAAGAAGCAAAACTAGATAAACCTGTGCTCGGTAATTAATCTTTCAATATTGTATCTTATTTGGAAATGATCTAGATATTTAATAACTTTCCATCATTTAACTTAGCAAACTCTAGAGTTTTCAGATACCAAAAAGATTCTGGAAGCTATTTTTAAGTACACATACTATAAAATATAATTATTGCTAAAAACTTCACCTAAAAAAACTCTTCTCCCATTTACATCAATCTTAAATCGCTTGCTCCCTACAATTATGTTTAGACTATTCATAAAAACTTCATGAAACGTTAGACAAAGTCACTCATCATCCCAAGCTATTTTTCTTGCTGACAAATTTTATAAATGATGTAATATGAACTTATTTGACTGGTAAACCCAAGCAGAATAAAAGCTGTATGTCTACATTATATTCAATGTTGTAACTCAAAAGACGTGTGTATTTTAATTAAACAAATGAACTTAAACTAACTTTAATACTGAATACTTTTTAAGATCGTATAAACCTGAAAAGCATTTGGGTTGGTTTCTGTTACATTTCTGAGAAGGTTAAGAATACTTATTTTATAAATACTTAATTTTAAGCCAGTTAGATAGAGCTCTTTACAAATTAATTTTGTCAATACCATCCAGCAATAGAATACCATATCTATAACACCATATACACAAATATACATAACCATACAGACAGACATAAACAGAAATCTTACAGCTTTCATTCCAAGGCTTTAGCCATGAATCATATACAGTAGAAAGCTCACTGTTTGTGGCAGACTGAACAAGTTAAGATTATCTCTCTAATAGCTTTGTGTTTTTTGCTAGTATTTATGTAGAGGACTTTTAAGATTTGTATATCTCCTTTACAAGTAATCTTAAGGAGGCTGTGATCTTAGTTTTGGTAACAAAGACTTTTTAGCAGTTTGTATTTTTAAAAGGCCTCTTGCCCCTGCCTCCCATCCCTTCAAATAAGAATTACCTTCCCCAAATTTGTACTTTAAAGAGATGGTGTAGGGGTGCCTAGGTGGCTCATTTGGCTAGGTATCTGAACCTTGATTTCAGCTTAGGATCATGATCTCAAGGTTGTGAGATTGAGCCCCATTGGGACTCCCTGCTGAGCATGGAGCCTAGTTAAAATTCTCTCTCTCCCTTTGCCTCTCCCCTGCTCATACACTTGTGCAAACATGCACACATGCATGCTCTCTCTCTCTCTCTCTTTCAAAAAAAAAAGAGAGATGGCATACATCAGAGTTAACAGTTACATCTCAAAAGCACAGGGAAAGAATACAAATTCTTCCAAGAAGGACTTTGGTTCTTCAGGACAGTATTTACAAGCCTTTGTGATAAAGAGGGAAAGTTGTGAGAGTGGTAAGAAAAAAAAAAAAAAAAAAAGGTTGGCTTTGAATTGTTCTGAGGCATATTTGTAATTTTGCAAATGTTTGTAAGATAAGGACACTTGTTTTCAGTTCCTTAAAGAATTGGGTTTGTAGCTAGAATGCCATCATAGTTTGATCCACCCATCTAACTACATTATCTTCAGTTTGCCTTTTTTTTTTTTTTTTTTTAATCAGGTAGCTTTGGGATGTTTTAGTAAATCCTTCTACAAAGGCTTCAGAAGGTTTTTCTTTCCTTCTGGGTTCATTTAGCTTCATTTTAGGGGAGAGGGCCAAAATAAAACCATTCATTCTTCCTTTTAAATGTCTTGTTAGTTTTCAGCTGGGAAAAAAACAGTAAATATTTCTAGCAGTGTTAAACAACCACCCTTGAATGTAAGAGAGGTCCCCAAAGAGGGTGCAAAGGATGTTAACTTCAAGATTCAGAGTCACTCCTAAAGATAGCCAAAGAAAGAACCAACAACCTGCATATCCCTGTCAGGCAGAAAGACAACCCAAGGGCTTAGGACACAAAATGAGATAAGCAGGAAATCAGTTATCTCTAAGAGAGAAAGGGTCACTAACCAATAAGTCTGAATTGGGAAAGGAAGGGACAACAGGAAACTTTATTTTCTGCTGTCCAGGGGAAATGGATTCTTCGGGTGGAGAGCTAGGGTATTTCTGCAAAAGGCATTGCATAGAAAGGCCTAAAGCTGGCAGAGCCTGATTGTAGAGCCTAGCAAAGCAAGCCCTACTTCCTGTCCCATGTGCTTCTGCTAAATTCACTTCCTGATTTTCCCTATTCGCATGAGTAAGCTGTATGCCCTGGGCCTGAACATTAGGCTGGAGTGTTTTCTGTGGATTTTGTAGACAAAGGGACTTTAAAACAGATGGGGTCAGACTTTGAGAAAGGAAGTTTATGTTGGATTTAGTTTTTGTTCAAAGTGTAATTTCTGCTTTTTCATCTTGCTACGGTTGTCTCTAAATCTAGCTGTTTTATTTCTTTGTATCTTCTTTTTAATTTGGTCATTCTATAGGTACCGATAAGACAATTGTTTAGGATTAGAGTTTCCCTAAAGTTTTTTTTTTTTTTCTTTCATATGTGGTCAATTCAAAGAACCATCCATCATCTAGCCATTGATGTGTAGGATCTTATATTAATCTCAGTAGAAACTCAAACAAATAAGTCTTTTATGGCTTAGCCATAGACATGAGAGGTGTCCCCAAATCAGAGTGCAAAAAATGCATTCCTCACATGATCCAGAAATTTCATTCCCAAAGGTAGTCTAAGAAAGGTCTAGCTGCACATGGGGTGCAACCCATACTGCTGCCCTGCCAAATTAGTGACAAGATGACAAAGGCCCCTTAAGGACCGGGACTCATTCTGTCTAATTTCCATGAGAGCTGGCACCCTCGGATCTATAGTGTCGTTGGTGGTCCACCACATGCATGCTGGTACATCTCGTTGGCTGAGACTCTAAAGACATGGTACAAGATGAAAGGAAAACCTCATCAGGTTTTTCTTATATGCAGATTAACATCTTTAGCTAAGCCTTGGGGCTCTGGAAGCCAAACTGATAACTAAGATTGTGTGATGTTTTACAGAGAACCTCAATGCAAGGAGATTTTCTTGAGGTTGGCAGGTGATCTAGTCTCAGTCTAAGCTGTTCTGTGACCAATTTATCATAACAAGGGATTCTTTGGCTTAGGTGGCAAGTAGTCTAATAGCTCTTAAGTGCTTGACCCATACTCACCAAACTTTGTGGCATTGGCGTCTAAGATGTCTCTTACAATAGCCTTCATGTGCACATTAACCCATAGGAAAGTTTGCCTAAATAGATGCTCTTCTGGTAAGAACTGTGAACTCATCAGTCTGTGAGGCCAGCTTGAACAACAGGCTTATAGGGCCTATACCTGTGTTCTACCCTCTGATTTTCCTCCTTCCAACAAATGACAAAACAGACAGAGACAAAGAAAAACACTGACCACCTGTGGGAAGAAAACAATCAATAAAAATCAAGAATACTTAATCACATGTTTAACAGAGTTGCTATACCCGAGGAACTAATTCTACCAATACTCTCTCATACTAATCTAAATTTAGAAAAGGAAAAGACTCATAATTCCCACTTTCACTGCTCCCTGCAGGCAGAGATCTGGGAGACTGAAGTGGTAAGAATTCATCCCTTCTGCTGGCTTTTTGTCAGAGGTCTTAGGATCTCTCAGCTGCAGAAGCCCTGGAGTGAGTTAATGTCCATCCAGTGCAGTTTGTCCCATCTGGGTCACCAATGGTAGGAGAGGTAAAATTTTCTTTCTACTCTTCAAGGGTTTTTTGGTTGGTCTATTAATTAAATATTTTTTCCTCCTGCTAATCTTATATGAGTTTGAGTAATAGACCAGCCACAAGAACCTAGAAAGGTGAGTAAAATTTTTCTTCTACCCTCATTTCGGTAAAATAGTCAGGGAAGTTAATTGCTAGTGACTTTTTAAAAACTAGAACTATTAGTTAGCCTATGTTGCCTGGCAAACAGATTATTTATCCTTTTTTGGGCCAATATCAATTCTGCTCAAAAGTGGATGAATTACAACATACTTTAAACAGATACTATTACACATCTCTTGTTAGCAAAAATGAAATTAAAACACCTTTGCCATTAGTTTGTATAGGGATTGCATTGTGTAAAAATAATATTTGCTTAATAAATAAGGTTGTGAGATTTAAATCATAGCAGAACTAAATGAATACTGATTCAGTAAATGTTGACAATTTAAATGCTCATAGGAAAACAAATAAGAGCCTTCTTTTACATATGAAGACATCTCTTAAATTTCTTTCCATTTTTCCTAAATGCAAATCAGAGTGGTCACCAATCCAATGCATGATTGATTGCTTTTGAAGTCATATTTTAAACCGCACTTTGTTTGCAAAAGAGTCATGAATATGGAATAACTCGAACCCAATATAAATTATAATAGGGAACTAAAAGGTTATTTTTAATTTTCTAAAATTATCAGATTTACGATGGGTAACTTTATTTTTTCAACCTATATATTTTTTGACACTTCTTTGAAACATCACATATGGCTGAAAAGGAAAAGAAGGGAAAACACAATAAGATGGTTTCTCTTTGCCATATAAATTCCCATTGCAACTTCTCAAACTAGCGTACGTACAGTGAGCCCTGCGTAAATACTTGCTGCTGATGATGATAGATTGCACATTTTGTATGCACTAATGTCAGTGCATGAGCACATTGCTTGTATTTCTAAAACCAAAGCAAGCAGTAATGTTGACAAATGACCACACTCTCAGGTGCTTCTAAGTACTGATAGTTCAAAGTCAGGGGCCCTCATCCATTTATCAAGACTATAACTGAAATTCAGCTGCAGTGTATTTGTCCAACTTGAGCATTTAAGCATAAACACCATTTATCTGGAGTTACTTCTCTTCTCTTCAGATAGGTCTTGGGGTCAAACCTTCTCATGGTGTGCTGGATGCATTCAGAAATACTGGCTTCTATATGAAGTATCTGTGCTCTAAAAAATGAAAGTTATAATTGAAGAAAAACCTTCCATTCTATTTTGTGAAGTTAGACTAGTTTATTGCAGCAGTTTATCTCTCACTCTTCAGAACCAGAAGAGGCTGTCTTTGAATCTTATTCCACCTATTTCTAGCTTCATGTCCTTGGACACATAATTGAACCTGGTGAAGTCTCTGTAAAGTCAAGTGTAAAGTGCGTGCTACTAATATGAATTCCTACCTCGTAGAGTTTTTGTGAGAATCAGATGACATTAATATATATTATGCATTTAACAAAGTATCTGGTCTATATTAAGTGCTTTAAAAATTAGCTAAGATACCAATTTGCAGGTGTTTTAATTTTAAAACATCCACATGAGATCACTTTTTTCTAACCATCACATTACTATATTTCCTGTTATTCTTGATGTTTATCTAGTTGCTTTCTTGCCCAGTGCTTTGTAGCCCATTTGGTCTTTAGTTTTCCAAATGTTCATCTATAACCAAGTGGCTTCATTAGATTGTATGAAAGAAGAGGGTCTCAACATTACCATTTTTAAATGCTATTATGGGAAATTTTTAATTAATATGGAACTATACAGAAAAGTAAAATTAACTGCCTCTTTATACCCGTATGTAGCCTTGACAGTTGTCAAATTTTGCAAATCTTGCTTATCTATTCCCTCAGAACTAAGATCATCTATATCAACATGACTTAGTTGCTTTATTTTTTTTCCAGGAAACCTTTTGTCTGGAAAGATGAGACCACAAATTAATACATAACTTTATTATTTGCTTCAGGAAATTCATACAAATCAGTTTATCAAAGATAATAGTCTGTTTATCTAGGTAAACAGCTCATGGATTAAATAACAATTTACTTATGAAAACTTGCTTTAAGGCACTTGCTACCTCACTAGTCCTGAATTATATTATGAACTTTTGCCCAATCCCATTCAGTTTCCCACCTTAAAACCACTTTAGCCTGAGACTGCTAAGACATTATCAATATGGTGTTCTCCCTTACTGAAATGATTTTGAACAGACTTAAGTGTTACTTTATTAATAGGTTGTCTGGTGATACTTTTGGAAACTAATGCCCATATACATGGTGTGTGTGTGTGTGTGTGTGTGTGTGTGTGGTGCGTGCGCACACAAGCAAAAATTTTATAGGGAAGTTAAAAGTAAAACAAAGGTATCATGTCATTTCCACTGTAAATTTTTCATGTGGCATCTCTGATACCTCTCATACTTAATATAATTAATGATTATTTCTTAGTATCAACTGATATCCATATTCAGGTTTCCCTGACTAGGCAGTTTTTAAATATTTTTTCTTTTCAATTAGAATTCAAATAAATTCCATACATTACATTTGGCTACTAGGTTTCTAAAACCTCTGTTATTCTCTAACAACGTCCTCACTGTTTTTGTTCAATGCCATTGATTTGTTAGATAAACCAGGTCACTGTTCTCTAACAAGACCTATGTTCTAAATTTGACTTTTCTTTTCTCATTGTGGGCTTTTAGTTCCTATCCTACATATCACTCCACCCCCCCCCATATATCCTATAAACTCAAGATAGATAAAGGTTTTATTATATTCAGGAATCATAATTTGAGAAGATATGGGTAGTATTATCTATTTTCTGTTGCGTTGTATCAGTAGATACATACTGTAAAATTGTCCAACTATTAGTTATACTGAGACTGGGTTTATGCAGCATCACTGTTATCCCCCCATTATAAATTTCTCCATCACAACCTTGCCTAAAGGATTGAGCATCCATTGAAGTTTATTGGCTGCTTCCATTATTTCATTAGATTTTAAAATTGCAGTTTTTAATATTCTCATTCTTTCTGTATTTATTCACTGAAATTCTCTTATAAAGAACTTCTCTCATCAAATATTTGATTATTCTGACAAAGAGTGTGTATGAGAAATGGAGGGTAAATGTGGATTCTTTCCTTCTATGTATCAATTTTCAGAGCAATGAAATTGAACCCTAGTATCCAGTAGTGACCAATAAGGATTTTTTAGCAACATTATGAACTCAATGATTTTTAAAAAGTTGTATTTGATGAATTGGCAACTGAAAAAAAAATCAGTACAGGCAAACAGAAGCCCCCCTTTATTTTATTCTTTTTGCAATTTAAATGTAAAACTCTTGAAGACACATTCACAACTCCTGAGTGTACATATGGTAAATTATGACAAAGTGATTGCATTTATGTGACCATACCACCATTCTAAAAATTAAATGAAATATTCATTCCCCCTTTATGCCTCATCCTGATCTCTGTAATTTATTCCTTACCAAAGTTTACCACTATCATGATTTAACAACATAAATTAATTTTCTTTATTTTTAAGCTTGAAATAATGAAATTATTCAGTACATATCCTTTCGTGGATGGGTGTTTTTGCTTAACATTATTTTTATGTGATTCACCCTTGATGATGCAAGAAATAGTAGTTTATTAATCTTAATTGCATTCACCTATTGCATGAATGTAATCCAATATATTAGTCTATTAATTCCCCAATAGCATGCTATCATAAATAGCTCTATAACAAAAAAAAGCTATAAAATAAATCTTACTATACAACATGTTCTCCTAGTTTGTTAAGATGATTTGGTTTTTCTTTTCCATATAAATTTTGGAATCACCTAGTTAATTTCTACTCCAAAACAAAAAAAAAAAAAAAAAAAAAAAGAAAGAAAGAAAGAAAGAAAGAAAGAAAGAAAACCAAATTAAAACCTGCTGGGATTTTTATTGTAAACTTAATGGGCGTATAGATCAATTTGAGGAGAATTGACACGTTTATAAAACCAGATATTCCAATACATAGCCAATTCTGATTTCTATAAACTCTCACAATCCATTCTGCACATCCTTCCTTGTTAATGAGTATTTTTAAGTATTTCTGTCTGTTGAAGTGATTTTTACCAATTTTTCTTGTTATAGATTGTATTACATCAATTTTTTATTTTTGTTTTTAAATATAAAATTATATTCTAATAGTTAACATGATTTCCACCTATACTGGGTTTTCCTGTTGTACCCAAACAGTTATCCTGCTTCTACCCAGACCCTTGTGGATTTTTCCATTAAAGTTAATGATGATAGATATGATACACCTAAAGTTTTAGTGTCTGCTTGTACTGTATATAGCTAGCTATTTTTAGTGCTACGTTACTGTCTTTTATTGTATCTAGCTATATCTACACGATTTCAGTGTTGACTTTATTTCACTAAATTAGTTGTCTCTATAGCCTTGCAGATTCTGACATCATAGCCTTGCCCTTTCCTCATGTTTTATTCTTTCTTTCTCTCACTCTGAGCTTCCTTTGCTTAGATTAATGCTGAATCATTCCAACTAATGTTTGAGGGAATAGAGGAAGAGTTGTTTTTTTTAAAGCAGCAGTTATTTTGACTTGCCAGAAATGATTTCAATAAATCTATTTTAGTTATCAGTTAATAGTTTTATCTGCTTTATCTCTTCATTACTTGGTTCAAAAGCTTTTATGTCTGTGCAGCGGATAAAAGTTTAGCTATTCTTTGTCAAATTTCAGCTGTTCATAAAGAACAAGTTCAGAGAAAAGTTCACTTTTTTTCTCAGGTTCGCATATCTAAGCTCAAATGTTATTTGTCACTTTTGAAATATTTTCTACAGCCAAACTGGCATTTCAGTTCTTTGAGAACATCCTGCCTAATTTTCTCATATATCACAGAAATTTTATTTAAAATGAAGTGAACTCTGATCTCTCAAACCCTGTCTCTGTTGACGGTTTCAATAAAGTATTTGATCCAAAGGTCTTGACAGTTTGAAATAGACTATGAATTATCAGAATCTGCACAATGAGGCTGAAAATTTCTTACAGAAAAAATAATCTATGTGAACGCATAGTTCCCACCAGTGCACAAGTATCTTAAATCCCTGAAATTTCTCGTTAAGACAATTAAGGTAGGAGAGAGCAGTACACTCAAAAGGAGGATTTCTCATCCTCAGCACTACTGACACATGGGCCCACATAATTATTTGTTGTGTGATATTCTGTATGTTGTAGGAAGTTTAGTAGTATCTCTAGCCCTTAACCTGCTAAATTACAGGAACAGTCACTTCCACCCATTTGAAACAACCAAAAATGTCTCCAGACATTGCTGAATGTTCCACGGGGGGCAAAATCACCACTAAGAACCACTACGCTAGAGTATAAAAGCAATGACTTTATTTATTTATTTATTTATTTATTTATTTATTTATTTATTTAGCACAAGCAGGGGAGGGGCAGAGAGAGATGGAGAGAATCCCAAGCAGACCCTGTGCTGTCAGCACAGAGCCTGACATGGGGCTTGAACTCACCAACTGTGAGATCATGAGTTGAGCTGAAATTTGGAGTCTGATGCTTAACTGACTGAGCCACGAGACACCCCAAAGACATGACTATTTAAAGAAAACTTTTTTTCTTTTTTAATTTCTGTCCCTGTTACTGTTCGAGAAGGTGCTATAAAACAGAAGTGAGGATTAGTAGCTTAGTCTATCTGGAATAAGAGTTTTGGGAAAAATTAAATATAAATTCCTTATCCCTAACCCAACCCATCTCTGGAGGGAGGCAAAGATATGTGATCCTCTAAGTGTATTCTCATGAAGAGAGGAAACAATCTTAAAAGCTCAAAGACAGAGCATACATCTGAAAATAATAGCCCGTATTAATCCAACCAACATTTCAGAAATAGTTGACGTTCAGAAAGAATACAGGAAGACAAATGCTGTGTGCTAAAGTATAAGCAAGCCAGGATTCACCAGGTTTAAATGAATCAACAGGATTAACTGAAAGAGGATGTAAATGAAATCAGATGAAACAAGACAAAATTAGATATAAGAAAAGGTTGCAGGGCAAATACAATTGAGTAGCAGTTAACAGATCCGCTGTGGAAAAAATATAAAGAACAAAATATACAATATTGTGCATACTTACATACATTTATTCAGTGATAAGCCCCTTGCCTTATATTTGCTACTTATTTAATGTTCACCACAGTCTATGCATTATGTAATATGAGCCAGGGCAGTGCTAATGAGCTGTAAAGCTGGGTTTTCTTTGTAGTGCTCTCTTATTACATGAGTTGCTCGAGAAGTTCTGAAGGTTGAGAAGAAGACAAAGTGATTACTAAATACAGAGATAGTTGTGCTGGCAAGGGTGGATAATGTAAGTACAAAATATAGAAAAAGGTGAAGAGACAGATGACACAGAAACAATAACCAATTGATCAATGTTATAATTGATGAAAAGCTTCTTGAGCAACAGAAGCAACAAAAAAATCGGTCTGAGAATGAAGATCAAAATACAGTCATGAAACACTTGCAAAATCAATGTAAGGAAAACTACATCTAAACACTTTGTCAAATCGATACATTACAAAAGAGGAGTGCAAGTCTGTAAAAATCCAGAATGAAAAAGAGAAATAAAAGGTGACCTAGAAAAGAATGAAAACAAGAATACCTTTAGACTTTTTTTTTTTTTTAATATGAAGTAACCAAAGACAATGAATTCATACTTGTACATTTCCTAGGGGGTAAATGTGGTGACCTTAGAATTATAGAGTTCATTCATGGAGACCAAAGATTTAATCCTTGAAGAGTTAAGAATTTTAGATAACATACATTCATGTAATCCTTCTTCAAAATACCGCTTTTAGACTTTTCCAAAAATTAATTAATACTAAATTCCGGAGTGGTTAAATTATGGCATAAATTGACTTTCTTAACAGGCTGAATGCCCTGAATGCAATTTACCTCTGGGTGATTTATTGCCTGATGGACTGTGCAGCTCAAGTGAATGCTTCTCAGTGCTTTTGAAGTTATCTTCGATCATTACAGGATGGGTCTAGTACTAGAAGGTTTTGTTTCTTGTTTCTTTTGTTTTTCTTTGTTTTATTTTGCTTAATTGGTTCATTTTGTCAAGTATCTCCCATCTCACACTTTATGGAAAAATCTTGTCAATTTTGAGGATGTCCTAAACTAATTACTCTTGCTGTCCTAAAAAAAGTAATTGATAATAATGCCTAATCTACTTTGGAGATTTTCCTGGATGAAATTGCATGTAGAATGAGTTTTCTCTCTATCCACAAAAGCATACTTGAATAGAAGAGTGTTACTGCCTCACTCTTATTAGAGACATGTAATGATTTTCTACAACTTTAAATATTATATTGGATGAGTTGAGCCATTTTCATTGTTTTATTTTTGTCCCTGCCATTTAAAAATCTTGCGTATTCCAAGGTTGACCTTTTTCAAAGTCCAGTAGATTCTGATTGATGTAAACTATGTAAACATATGCAATAATAAGGATAATAAAGAAATGCACTAAAATGATGAATTACTGTATTTCAGTGATGGGATTTTGTGTGATGATTTTCCAACAGTTATAACTTCCCCAAAAAATTATAACTTCCCATATTTGTCATAATTTTAGAAATAACTTTTATAATAGAAATAAGAATTATATATGCAATTTATCACAAATGGTATTCATTAAAATTACAGGGAAAAATATAGCAAGTTACAAATAGTTTGTCACATTGGTAAAATTACTGATATTTTTTCTTTCATCCAATTTTCTGTATTTTCTATTCACACCTGAAGAATCAGCTTCTATCCTTCCTGTACCAGACATAGTGAATGAGTGCCTTTCTCTATCATATGTGGGGAAAAAATCTCAAATTGTCTCCCAGGCAATGTGGTTTTATTCCCTCGCACACCCCAATAATTCCCTACTATGAGGTACTTTTTCCCGCTGTAAAAGTCAGTGAGAGACTAAGCGTGAGGAATGCCATGGCTGTGTTTACTGGTCTTTCTGCATCTCTAACACACAAAGCTGTCCTCCTTCCTTCTGATGATTAAGATAATTACTCCTGTCACTGTGATGACTCTTTTCCCAGCCTGCCAGAGGTGACCAGGCATCAGCCATAGCTTAGTGTTAAATGGGTTTCTTAGGAAAGGGATTCCAAAATAATGGTGGGGGGGGGGGGGGGGGGTGTGTGTCTCTTTTCACAAGAGTTCTTCTACCCCCTGCTTCCTCCCCTGTCTTGGTGGTGAACAAGAAAACTATATTCTCTGGTAAAGAGTGGATATAATAATCATCATCATCACCATGATAAGGATACCCTTAGGGCCATTTAAATCGTCATTGACTAAAAAGTAATATATAGGAACAACTAACATCCAACCACTCCTTGCTTTCAGCTTACTTTGGTCCTCCTTTAAAAGTTACTGAAGAGGATTAGTGAAGTTGAGATCATGGAAAACTCTAGACTGAGCATATTTGCATACTATAAGTTTTAGTTTAGTCTAGTCTTCTTTCCTTTGATTAAACTAGTTTGCTTAGGCTAGCTTATGCGTGTTTCTTGGGAATTATTCTTCAATGCTACTGTTTTGTATGTGTCAGAGATTTCCACTTGTATGTGTGTTCAATCTGTATCAATACTTTTCTTCTGATTTCTTTATTTTTTTGTTGGTGTTCATTTTCTGCCATTTTTAAATAAAGACATTAATTTGTTTTGTAGTTTTTTTTATTATCATTGGAAGTGTTTAGTGGTTTAACTTTCTTCTCTACATAAAACAATATCCTGTCAGATATTAATATGAGTGTCCATATTCTTCAATGGAAGTTATGACATTGTGGTTAACTTACTTATTTAGGATCCTGGTTCTTAGGTTTATTTCTTCTTTTATGCTTGTTAGCTTTTTATTTCGTTGTGGTCACAAAGGTTTATTTGCATCAGATTTACATTTTTTAATTCATTGCAGCTGTCTTTGCGCATATCATACTGTAATGGAACCCAGGTTCATCTACCTGATGCAGAGCAAAGCCAGTCACTGAAACATCAATGTTGCATCAAGGAAAGGGTTTATTCCAGGAGAGGCAGCCAAATGAGGAGACAAGAGGACAAGCCTCAAATCTGCCTTCATGAAGGGGAGAGAACGAGTTTTTTATAATCACAGGAGTTGACATTACATAAATATTGAAAAGGGCAGGGAAACGTATGACTATGAGGAAAAAATGGAGCATATGCCTTGAACAAACATGTATGTAGCATATATCCCATGTTCACTTTGAGGTTGAGACTGATATGCCCCGATTCGAGAGACCCCCCCGAAAACAAACCACCAGAGTCCAGAGTCAAAGCCAAGCGGCAAGGGTCGTTTATTGCAGGTTCGAACCCGGTCCTCCGCGCACTCGTTGCCAGTGACGCTAAGAGGCCCCGAGCAAGGATCTTACAGCTTCTTTTATAGACAGGCACAAACAAGTTAGGGATTTTTTTGAGGTTACAGAGCTGTTATTGGTTGACATTTAAATTTGAACGCTCAGCAGAACTTGATTGGTTCCCGCCTTTATTTCAAACCATTCAGCAGAACTTGATTGGTTCCCGCCTTTATGTCAGATGTCAGACTACCACCGAGCGCACCCTGGCTGGTTTCAGAAATGGTGGGGGGGGGGGGGGGGAGGGAAAGATCATTTCTTTGCAGTTGTGAGTACACCTGGTAATTTTCTCTTAGCCTCTCATTACTTAACATCAGAATGAGGCAAAATTGAGTCCCTGATGTCAGGAGGTTATTTTAGGACAAGGACAAGGGGCTATGGTCATGCTCTAAGAGCTAGCATAAACTGGATGGGGTCTTGGGCTTATTAATTTGGGTAAGGAATGCACAGCCTTGCTTATTCCTAGACTGGAACCATATCAATTGACCTTGAGTCCAGGCTTCTGCAGGGACACCTAGTGGATTTGTTAGTGAAGTCTGAAAAGACACAATAGCTGATTAGGGGGAAACATTTTTCTGAAAATCAAGCTTTAAATTTTCTGCTAGTTTTATCCTCATTAACCCTATGGGGCATGATTTAGATATGGACCTTTGTTTCTGTATATTTCTCATTGGTGCCTGAAAAGTAATTTATTCTTATTTTGCGGAGCATTGATTTTAAATCTTTTGCATAAAGTTATTTTTAGTATTACTAAGATCTCTGCATTCTTGTTTTATTTAGCTTATGATCTATCAAGAATTGAGATATTGGTGTAAAAATCATGTAATTTAATTTTTCTGTCAATTTCTTCTTTATAGGTTCTTTATTTTATAAATGTAATGGTAAATGCATATGATACTCTGTATCATCATAAAATAAGTGCATTGTCCTATTTAATAAATTCTACCTTGAAATTACTGTTGACGTTAATAGTGTGAATATATCTTTTTGTTTCATTAGCATGGTGTGTCTTTATTGTTTTCATTTATATTCAGTTCTTTCAAGGCAATTATTGAGACAGTGTAGGTTTGGCTTTTTAGTTTTTTGCTTTGTTTTTGTTGACATTGAGAATCATATTAATTATAGATATATAAATTATATTCCCTTTGTGTTTATTGTCAAAACTGGTATGACTGGTCTTGCTTTTGAAAAGCTCATTTATTTTGTGATTTTGAGTGTTCTTTATTCTATTTTCTATTGTGCTGTAAATTATGTGAATTTTGATTTTTGTATTTTTATGGCACACTTTTTTAAAAAAAATTAGGACATACACATCCTATTTGGTATCCCTACTTCCCAGATATTAAGCATGCAGCTTTTAAATTAAGCCAGGTGTTCCTTCTTATCAACACAATTGTTATTCATTTGTTTTAGTTCTGGCTGTTTAAAAATTAGCTCTTTGTGGTGCGTACGTGATAGATTGCTTGAATCCTTGCAATTCAGGTTTATTTTTCTATTTCTTTAATTTGTGATGGACTTGTCGGAATAGAATTTCCTGTTAAAAACTTCTTTCTTTTGACTGTGCTATTGAAATTACTTTATTGGCATATAGCAGTCTCAGTTGTAGAAGAGAGAATTGTAGTTAATATAGTTAATATAACCTTTTTACTACCCCTCCCTTGGTTAACATGATTCTCTCTGTGTGATTGTAGTATTTGCTTTTTAGTATTGGAGCTGCATAACTTCATAATATAGGTTGGGGGTGTAGTTAATGTTTATTAAATAGTCTTTCTAAGTGTTGAGACTTTCCATTGATGTTTTCCTTCATTTTAATAAAGTTTTCCCATTATATCTGTGTAACTAAGACCTTTTTTCATTTGTCCTAGTCTCTTCTTTTAACATACACCTTTTTAACATACTTCTTCTTTTAACATACTAATTTTCCTGTCTTCTTCTCTCTAGTATTCACATTTTTGTCCTTCTCTACTGAATTCCATGTAGTTTTGTTTAGTATACCTTAAATATCACTGACTTCTCAATTTGTAATAAAATATTTGATACTACTGATTTATACTTTTAATTTACTCTTCAATTTTGTAATGTTATTATCTTCCTAAAATTGACTTTTGTAATTTACCAGTTGGGAGCAGAATCTGCCATGCAAAAGATGCCTTTTTTGCATAAGAGTTATTTTGAGCTGGTTATTTAAAAAAAAAAACAAAGAGCAAAAAAGGAGGACCTAGGAGAAGCTCTAAAAACCAAACACAGGTTACCCTTTTGAGACCCATTTACATGTATAAAGGAAATCTGCATTCATAAGGGTATCCCTTTCTCTGTACCTAGAAGAGAAGGAGAACCAAATTTCTAGAAACTCTTATTATTGGAGAAGGCAAGGGCTTAAATTTGCATAACAACCATAGCCTTATTTACTATGGTTTTCCTTGTAACCTCCCTTAACTGGCCTACCCACCCCAACATCTTTTGTCTTCAGCTGGAGGTGTTATTTAGGGTGGTGGTATGGGCTGTTTAAAGGAGTTGCTCAGGAGTTTTTCCTGAATATCTCCCATGTATGCAGGAGATACACATGTTATTAAACTTCAGTCTGGTGTTTTTAACTGTTAATCTATCTTTTCTTATGGGCGAGGGATGGGGTTTCAGCCAAGAACCTGGAAAGGTAGAGGGGAATTATTTTTTTTCACCCTTAAACATTCTAATCTAATTATTAACTCATCACTGTCTATTTTATGAAGTCTGGAAACATATAAACAAAAGTCTCTCTCTGTTTTTTAAGTGGCATTTGCTTTTCCTTACCTTGGTTTATTCAACTTTAAGTGTGTGAATGGGGCAGTCATTTTAAGTTTACCTTACCCAAGTGGATTCTGCACAAATGTGGGTGGTATTGGAGTGGAAAATTTTTCCTTTACCCTTCTAGGTTCTTTGCCTGGTAAATTGATAGAAGACAGAGTAATAGGGAAAAAATTCGTTATATACATACAAGAGCCCCATAAGAATCTGAGACCCCCTAGGCAGTCAGGCACTTGAGGCTTATATGCTATCCTGAGCTTAGGAGAAGTGGGTAGGGTCTGAGACTTCAAAGGGAAAGAAAACAATTCACTAGAAAATGGGAAAAGCAATTGTTTGTTAAAGAAATGTTTGCTATCACATACAAAGACAGTGGAACATAGAGAGGAATTTGACCTCCAGGCAGGGCCTAGAGCTCCCCAAGAGCTTACCACACCTAGGCCGTATTCTTTGTGGTTATCTCTGGGGATAATTCTGTTCCTGAACTAGACCCCCTATCTAAATTCTTTTAAGCAGTTGAGGGGGAAATAAAAGCTCTTGCTGGGTCTTTTGAGCCTCATTTGACTTTAGCTCAAAGTAATCCGCATGCCAAATTGGCACACTTTGTGGAGTCTAATTCTGTACCCCTTCAGCGGTATTTGCTTGACTCCTCTTCCAGGCGTTGCACACATTTTTAGGATCAAAACCTTTACATTTGAGCTCAAAGATTAGAAGCTGATTATTTATTTTCTGTATTTAGCTATTAAGCTTTTCAAGGTCATTGAGAAGATTGGCTGCCTGGTAACTTCCTACTGGTATCACTGTCTTCTGTCTGAATATTTTGCAAATTATGTTATATAAATATTTTTAAAGTTTTTTTTTTTTTTAATGTTTATTTATTTGTGAGGTGGGGAGAGAGAGAGAGAGACAGTGCAAGCGAGTGAGGGGCAGAGAAAGAGGGAGACACGGAATTCAAAGCAGGCTCCAGGCTCTGAGCGGTCAGCACCTGATGTGGGTCTCCAACTCAGGAATCATGAGCTCATGACCTGAGCCGAAGTCAGCTTAACCGACGGAGCCACCCAGGCACTCACTTAACTACTACCTATAATTCAAAATAATTAATATGCCAAAGTGGCACATTTTGGGGCTACCTCTGAAAGGAACAGCTTTGAATCCAAATGACAGCCCTGCCTTAGTTTAAAGCTAGGTTCTCTTTTCTGCTTATTATGGATCTTTGATAAGAAATACAATTGCTGAGAAGTCTGTTTTGCTTGCTGTTTGCTATGAGCATTGTGAGGCCTTTCCTGATTGTAACCCGCTGTAGAATGGGCTGTAAAACTTCCTAAATGTAGTCTGATATGTAATAGAATGAGTGATTGTATACAAACTAACCGGCATTTCTCGCTTCTGTAAACCTGCCTGCTTAGCACATTCCTCACCTACCCCCTTCCCCCCTTTCTTCCTCCCGCCACAAGTAAAAAACCTCCCCTGTGCTATTTGTCTCTGTCTATAAAAACGCTATACCAACCCTATTCGTGGCCTCTTGTGTCACCGGCGACGAGTGCGCAGAGGACCAGGTTCGAACCTGCAATAAACGACCCTTGCCGCTTGGCTTTGACTTACGACTCTGGTGGTCTTTTGTGGGAGGTTTTGGAACTTCAGGCATTACACCTCCCTGAAGCCCATCAGTCTGAACTCTTTTATATAAGGCCTCTTTCACTCAGTATAATAATTTTGAGATCCATCCACATTGTTGAGTATATCACTAAATTGTTACCTTTTACTGCTAAGCTGTGTTCTCTTACATGCATATACCATAGTTTGTCCATTCTCCAACTGATGAACACCTGGGGTGTTTGTAGTTTTGGTTATTATGAATAAATCTACTGTGAACAATTTTTGCATCTCATTGTGAACATATGTGTACATTTCTTTTGGCTAAATATCTGAGAGAAGAAGTACTGTGTCATATGACAGATGTATGGTTAGTTCATAACATACTTCCAGGCTTTTTCCTGAAATGACTATGCTATTTCACACCCCCACCAAAAATATATGAGTTATAGGTGCTCACAACCCCATTGATATTTGGTCTTGTCTTTCTTTTCATTTTAGCTATTCTCCTGGATGTGTAATAGTATCTCATTTGTTAGTAGACATCTATTTTTCAGAGAAAATTCCTCTCTGGTATATAGGTGCAAAGTAGTTTTGTCTTCAGACTTCAGAAACTAGTACTGATCATCCTTGCATTTTTAATGCAGTTTTCATTGTTGATATGTGGTTGGGAAAGATGTCCTACAGGCCAAGCTGCCCCGGACCCTTCAGGAGTGAAGATGTCCAATGGGATCCTTCAGAACAAATTCTGCTAGATTTTTTCAACACAGAGTTTTGTGTCAACTCCCAAAATCCTTTCATTCTTTAAGTGAATTATGATTAAAATACAGTGTTATATTAGTTTCAGGTGTACAACATAGTGACTCAGCAATTCCATACGTTCCTCAGTGTTCACCACAATAAATGTAGTCACCATTTGTCACCATACAATACTGTTACAGTATTATTTGCTGTATTCTCTATGTTGTAGTTTTCATCTCCATGACTCAATTATTTTATAACTGGAAGTTTATACTTCTCAATCCACTTTATCTGTTCTACCCATCTCCCACCCATCTTTCCTTTGGCAACCAACAATTTGTTCTCTGGTCCCCAAATCATATTTCATTCAACTGGGACCAAAGTACATTGTATTTGGTGTAATTGCTTCCAATATGGTGATTGAGCCCTTTCATGTTTTAGTAACAAATGCTGTTTTATCTCTAGTGTTCATTATTGTCACTAATTTTTAAGGGAAGTGAGAGTTGTACATGGGCATTTACTTAATCATTTCCACATCTTCTCCCAAGGAAATGTTTAAAAGGAAAAAAATCAGCAGGTTATATATAGTGTTTGAATTATGAAACAACATTGCAAAAAGGCCCATTAATTTCTAAATCCATTTCTGTCATTATATTCTAGTAGAGTGGAACTGTCTGCAATCCATTTTTCATCACTATATTAATGAGTTTGGGATGATTTGTTTTATTTTAATCTCTAATTGAAATTTCACCCCAAGCAGGGTTTTTTTATTGAAATTTATAATAAGGAGATTTTCCATGTGGTTGGTAGATTGGTTTTGAGGCTTTATAATTTTATTTTTTTCAAACAGGAGCAATCAGTTTCTAAGCTGTGACATAGCAAAAGCTCCTACCAATTCTAATGTACTAAAAATACCATTGAAGTAACTTACTGGCCTGGGGGGAAAAAGAAACCTAAATAAATGTGCATTATGATATTAACTTTTCATTTTTCAGGGCAGAGATTAGGGTTTATGTCTAAAAGTTAATGTTCTGTTACTAAAAATTCTGATATCTAGTCAGTTTTCTAATTTAAAAGGCCAACTGGTTGTCACTGCTTGTAGTGAAAAAACACTATCCTTCAACACACTTTTTCCTTTCCTCCCTCCCTCACTTTCTTCCTCCTATCCTTCTCTGTCTCTCTCTCACACATTCTTTCTTTACCACCACACCCCCGCCCCTGTCCCCTGACTCTCTCTTTCTCTCTCTCTCTCTCTCTCTCTCTCTCTCTCTCTCTCTCTCTTTATGGCTCACTTTCACGTGTAGGCCCTAGAGGAACTCTAATGGATATTCGAAAGTAACATTCTGATGAAAATTTTAAAAAATCTAGTGGTAGATGTGCTGCCATATGGCAGGTGAAGTCACCCTGCATATGACTTCTGTGATCAGGTTCACATGTGCTGGTCCTTGTCATCCCTGTGCTAGAGCAGCTGTGTCACCCATTCAAACTGGAAATAAATGAATACCAACCAAACAAGAGCACTTAAAGGCTGTTTATTAGCAGCTTGCTACAGCAACAGAGTGAGCCACCATCCCTTGAGTTTTGGCAGACTCAAAAGCAGGCAGAGGAGTGGGAAAGCTTTGTAGAGGAAAAAAGGGAAGGCCCTCCGGGGTTGAATAGAGATAGTGGTCTGAATTCCTTCAAGTCTGACTCTCGGATAATAGCTGGCTTCTTGGGCTGGTTAGTATAGATTGGAAATTGTTCTCCTGGGCCCGTATCTGCAGGTTGTGGGTGAGGGCTCTGTCCCTCCAGCAGAACTGCCCTTCTCAGTCACACTTGCCTCAGTCCCTGGGTGTTGGTGGTAAGGTTTTGGGGTGCTGGTGGGGATCATGGGGTTCGGAGCTGACAGCCAAGAAAGAATTGTTGAAGATGTCTTTGGTACAAAAAGGTGAGATTTTATCAAATCACTGGGACAAGACCTGTGATAGCTGCGCTGGGGTGGTGAAGAATGACTAGTTACATACTATGGACTTGGGGGAGGTAAAGTCAGAGGGGAAGTTTCCAAAGAGACTTTCATATGCTAAAGACTCACTGATTACCGCAGGCCTAGCTATTGTCAAACTAAGATTGGTTTTCCCTCTAGCAAAGCATTAACTTTAAGACTGTAGGGAGTTTCTGGAGAAAAGTTTTACTCTGCCTGCCTCAACTGTCAAAACACCTCAGGCTAATTCTAGGCCTTCTGAAATTAACCCTTAAAATACAATAATCAAAAGCCCTTTTTCTGTTTTTAATCAATTCCCCCTTGGTGTCTATTAATACTAAGCTACTCATACTACTACTATTCAGTCCTCCCTTCTGTTGGGTTTTTATGGCAGCCTCCTATGCACTCACCATCTCCTATGATAGTTGTGATACTGTTACCAGTCAAGGGTCCATTGCCAATATGCAACAAACCAAATACTGACAGAAGTTTAGTGGCAGAGGAAAATGGTTTTCTTGCAGGACACCAAGCAAAGAGGCAGGAGAAAATTTCTCAAATCCACTTTCACCAAGGATTGGGGTTTGGTATATTTAAGAAGAAGAGGTCAAGATGTCACAGGTATGTAGGTTGAGTGGAATATGCTGATTGGAGGTAGGGAAAAAGGGAAATGTCTTCCTTTTTGAGCACGCACATTTAGGTATCATGTCTCTTCATGGGGCACATGTTCATTAAACGGTGACGTACACGTGATAAATGGGGGACATCTTTGGGTCTGTCATCTCTGAGGTTCCTTTTGTTCACTCTCAGT
The DNA here is from genome assembly GCF_024362965.1 of Panthera pardus. Classification (NCBI taxonomy): domain Eukaryota; kingdom Metazoa; phylum Chordata; class Mammalia; order Carnivora; family Felidae; genus Panthera; species Panthera pardus. The sequence goes on from NW_026526843.1 coordinate 102,320,067, forward strand.
CCCTTCTGTGCAATTGCAGGAATTCTTCTGAGTTTGCTCCCGTTTCAGCCAGTCTTACCAGTATTCTGTCAACTTCTGCAGAACAAGGTCTTAAATCAATCAGCTTAACCCGTTTCCTTAGGGTACGGTGGTCAAGCATTGGTTTACTGAACGTGTTTGGTTTCAATATTGTGATTTATAAGAAATATGTATTTGGCCTTAGAACAAGATCCTAACACTGAACTCCTAAAAACTTTGGAATTTCCTATGATAAGAGCAATAACAGCCTCTTGTTATGTTAATGAGGTGGCTTTCAGAAAGATTTTTTTAAAAAATATAATTTATTGTCAAATTGGCTTACACACATCACCCCGTGCTCATCCCAACAGGTGCCCTCCTCAATGCCCATCACCCATTTTCCCCTCTCCCCGCCCCCATCAACCCACAGTTTGTTTTCAGTGTTTAAGAGTCTCTTATGGTTTGCCTCTCTCCCTCTCTGTAACTTTTTTTTCCTCCTTCCCCTCCCCCATGGTCTTCTGTTAAGTTTCTCAAGATCCACATATGAGTGAAAACATATGATATCTATCTTTCTCTGACTGACTTATTTCACTTAGCATAATACCCTCCAGTTCCATCCACGCTGCTGCAAGTGGCATGATTTCATTCTTTTTCATTGTCGGAAAGATTTTTTATAACCTAAGAATGGAGACTGGTTGCCTGAGGAACCCATCATGTTTTTAGAGGGTTGGAACCTCCAGTGCCCACACCCCACCCCCAACCTCCAGAGAGGGAAGAGGGGCTGGAAGTTGAATCAGTCACCGTGGCCAATGAATTAACCAATCATGACTATGTGATGAAGCTTCCATTAACACCCAAAAGGACAGGTTTCAGAGATCTTCAGGGTAGGTGAATATCTGGAGGTGCTAGGATAGTGGTGCACAGGAGAGGGCATGAAGGCTCTGCCCTCTTTCCCCATAGGTTGCCCTTTGTGTGTTTTTCCATCTGGCTGTTCCTGAGTTGTATCCTTTTGTAATAAACTAGTGATATAGCAAATAGAATGTTTCTCTGAGCTCTGTGAGCTGCTCCAGCAAATTAGTCAAGCCTGAAGAGAGGGTTTTAGAAACTTCTGATTCTCTACAGGTAGATAGTATCAGAATTTAGTTGAATTGTAGGACACCCAACTGTTGTCTGGAGATTTACTTGGTATTGTGTTAGAAATATGCCCTTCCACAAATTGGAAATGGAGTCTCAGAACTATTTAAATAATATTATCGTATTATTGTTTCATTTGCTTATTTTTCAAACATTGCTAATCCTTCCTAAGTAGTACACGGGCTTAGTATACTATTTTTCCATATTATTCTTATATAAGTAACCATATCAAGGTAAGTTCTTAGTCTCTCTTGAATTATTCTTCTTCTTCTTATCATCATCATCATCATCATCATCATCCTTGGTTGGGCTTTCTGTTTAGTGGGTTCTTTGTTACTTTGTTTACCTACATAGGTTTTTGAAAAAGAAAGCATGAGAGAAAAGTAGTATGTCTAAAATATCTTTGTTCTCTTCATCTTTGATGGATGGTTTGGCTGAAAGTAGTTTCAAATGACTGTCCCTCAGACTTCTTTTATTTTCTTTTCATTTCCTCTGTTGCTGTTGAGAAGTTCATTGCTGTTCTATAGCAAAATTTTCCTTTCTTTTCACTCAAAAGCACTTTGAATATTTTCTATAAGCCATATTCATTTCTCTTATCCAATTATTTTGGTTATTACCTCCAAAGCAATGTTAATTAATAGTACTGACAATGGACACCTTTTTTCTTCTACATAATTCTTGGTGGAATGATTTTAGGTGTCCTCATTAATCACATTAATTATAAAAATCACCTTTGTTCTCACACAAAATCTTTCCTCTTTCACTGTTGATGCATTAGAATTGGTGGTCCTCTTTAAGGTGGCTAGTTTCTACATCCATGCTTTGACTTTTGTCTGCTGTCCTTTCTCTGTAAGATTGCTCTCTTGATTCACTCTGCTCAGCATTTAGGTCCTTACCCTTTTCCTCTACAAACCAGTAAGGTTTTGAAACATTTGAGTTTCTCATACTTATTTAAAAAAATGAAAGTTATTTGTTCTCATGATCAATTCTTCGTATCTCTTTTGAACAATTTAGGTAAACTTCTAGTCCCTGCTTTCAAAATCCAGTTATTTTCAGGGTGCCTCGGTGGCTCAGTCGGTTAGGTGTCCGACTTTGGGTCAGGTCATGATCTCATGGTTCGTGAATTTGAGCCCCACATCGGGCTCTCTGCTGTCAGCACAGAGCCTGCTTCAGATCCTCTGTCCTTCTTCCTCTCTGCCCTTACCCACTCATGCTTGCTCACCCTCTCCCAAAAATAAACATTAAAAAAAAATCCATTTGTTTTCAATCAACTGCATTCTAGTTACTATTTACACTACTGCCTCTACTCTTATCAAGGATATCAACAGCCATAAATCCACTTGTTGATAAAACCAGTGGATTTTCCAGACTTTATTTTATTTGATAAAACATAAGTATTCATAAATGTTGATCACATACTTGTCCTTTAAAAAACACTTTCTTCAGTTTTTATCACAACATACTTTCTTTTCTTTTTACAATTCTGGTGGTTCTTTTTTGTTTTTTGTTTTTTTGTTTTTCCCCTCTTGTTGATAAATCTTTTCTACCCATGAATGTTGGAATCTTTGGGTTTTAGTCTGAGGCTATCTCCTTTGCTGGGTGAACAATCCTTTCTCTGGACAGTTCCACTACTTCCAGGACTTGAGTGGCTATCTGGCTTATAGCTAATGTATAAACTAACATTTCCAAATGTTTACCTCCAACCTAGGGCATTTCCTTCATCTTCAGGTGCAAGAAGCCAACAGCTTTATAGACATTTCCATTTGGATTTTATATTAGGAACCCCACACCAATCATATCCAGGTGATAGGCTTATCTTTACCACCAGAACTATTCCTCCTGAAGTATCTCTACCTTAGTGAATAATGCAGTTACCCTAACAATAAAATTATTATACCTTTTTCTTAGCTATTTTTTCTATTTTATGCCCAGTCTCTAATAAATCACCTAGTCTTTTGACTATACATTTTAAATGTGTCTATAAATCTGTCATAAGAAACTAACATTCTTCACATTGGCTGACTTGTCATGACCAAGTTCAGACTGAGATTTTAGTCTCTTGAAAACTGTACTCACTTCTTTCTTAAGTTGGTCTCCTATTTTCTTAAGCACCATAGACATATGTACATAATTATAGTGTATTGCATTGTATGTCAAATATTGAGTTACTCTTTGTACTTTCCACTAGATTATAAACTTTGTGAATGAGCTGTTCTTGCTAGTCATTGAAAAACTAGCAACTAGCAAAATGGCAGGTTTAGTGTGCTCAATAAATATAGCTCAAATTAATTAATTAAAGAAAACATTTGAGATGTTTCATTATGTGTTGTCATTGCCAGTGATTGTCTCATAGTTCAGAAGAGACAAAATATATTAATTATATTTCTGTAAGAAAAACTTTACCTGACAAAATCCTGGACATGGAGAGGGTAAAGTTTTAATATTACTGGGAAACCTATTGGCCAATATATCTTTAAATGTTATGTTTGTGTAATCATGACTCCATTCAAAATTTTCATTATTTTACAGTTAAGACAAATTTTTTAGAATGTTTTTTTTTAATATTTATTTTTGTCTGAGAGAGAGAGCACGTGCAAGAGCAGGGGTAGGGGTAGAGTGAGGGGGAGACAGAATCCCAAGTAGGCTCCAGGCTCCAAGCTGTCAGCACAGAGCCCAATGTGAGGCTAGAGCTCATGAACTGTGAGAACACAACCTGAGCCAAAGTCGGACGTTTGACTGAGCCACCCATGCACCCCAGTTAAAACAAATTTAATAATAGCATAGTCTTCTTGACCAGAACTTTTACTGAAAGTTAAAGAAGAGCATACTCACACTCATTTTTGTCAAATTGAGATATTGAGTTTCATTATACACAAAATTCGATGTAAACAAATCAAAATCATTCCAAAGTTGCCATCTTTAGAAAGAGACAATTACAGATTGCCTTTATTGAAGTTTGTGTTCTCCTTATATTTATTTGTTTAGTTATTCATGTTTTAGGACATGCAAATATGTGGTAGATTACACTGATGTCCTGATCCTTCACTTGTTCCTGTATCCATGAACTGTGCCATATTATCTGTAGCCTCCCCCTTCTTATCTTGGTTTGGCCCCTGTGGTGTTAGCATATGTGATGTAAACAGAGACTTGAAATAGGCTTGCACATTAGGTTATGCACTCTCTTGTGCCTCTGTCCTTACCATGAAAACATTCCTGACCTAGTCTAATGGAGAATGAAAGACATTTGGGCACAGCCAAGTCACCCAGGTCACCCCAGACAAAGCCATCCTAGATCATTTGGCCCTCAGATCACCTCAGCACATGTGAGTGAGCCCAGTTAAGATAGACAAAAATGCTGACTTCCAACAGAGCATATGAGTAATAAATGCTTACTGCTGTATGCCACTGAAGTTTCATAGTTGTTGTTCAGTAAAAGATAACTGGTATGTTGCGTTCCTTTCTGTATATGGAGTTCATTCAAGGCAGTTTCTGAAGAAACATTGAAAAGTTACTGTCATGTAGGTGGCAAACTTGAAATCATTTTCTTTAAATAATTGAACAAAGTATTAAAAATATTCTGACTTTGTCAATAATACATAAAGAAACAGAAATTCAAGGAGTATTTTATAGTACAAAACTTCTGTTTGAATGTATTGAACATCCCTCCTTCACTACTTCAGCCCTAAGGGATGAGTCACATGGCAGAGACAATGTTACTTGTAAAACATTTCCTCTTCTCGCATCCAGATGAGTTCATTCACCCGTTTCCCTTGCAATTTGGCTAGAATTGCGTACTTGAGTTTTTACTAATAATGGCATGAGAGAAATGATGTATTGTTTATGCTTCAAGGCAATAGGGATGGGTATGGGTTCTTCGTGTTCATTGGCTCTCCCTCACGTAGAGCTAGAAGTGAATAAATTTTAGTTGTAAGATTTTGCCAAAAAGAAATCCAGATCCACAGTGTACTTTTGAGGGAAAGTCTCTGAGCAGAAACACTAGAATTGAATTCGACTGTGGCATGAGCAAGAAATAAACTTTGATGTATTTGTGTACTATAGCAGCTAACAATAGTTATCCTAAATAATACAAGGTTACGGTCTCAAAATCCTTTAAATACTGTGCAGATGAACGTTCTAGGTATAATATTGTATTCGTTATCTATTGCTGCATAGCATATTTACCCCAAAACTTAGTAACTGCAAGAAACAGTATCAGTTGTTTAACAGTTTCTGTGGATCAAGAATTCAAGAGTGGCATAAGTAGGTCATTTTGGCTGAGGATCTCTTCTGAGGTTGCATTCATGAGGTTGGTTATGGCTGCAGTCATTTGAAGCTAGAAGATCTACTTCCATACTCACTCATGTGATTGTTGGCAAACTTCATTTCCTTGCCATGTGTGTGTCTCTATAGGCTTCTATGAGTATCTTCACGCCAAAGCAACTAGCTTCCCCTATAGCAAATGATTCAGGAGAGAGAATGCCAGTCTTTTAAAATCTAATATCTGAAGTGATAAACCATGACTTCTGCTGTATTCTGTTGATTACATGAGGCAACTATGATACAATGTGGACATGAATACCAAGAGAAGGAAGGGATCACTGGGGAACATCTGAGAATCAGGCTGCCACAAATAGAGAGTGAAGAAGCCTGAAATAAACTGGAGAGTGGATTCCCTGCTAGACTGTTTCTAGGTATGCTTTTTATTGTTTTTCATTTTTTAATTTTTATTTTAAAAAATTTATTTATTTATTTTGAGAGAGAGTGTGCACGAGTGAGCATACACAAGTTGGGGGAGGGGCAGAGAAAGAGGAGACTCCTTGCTGTCAGCACAGAGCCTAATGTGGGGCTTTAACTCACGAACCACGAGATCACGACCTGAACCAAAATCAAGAGGTACACACTCAAAAACACTCTATGCTGGTCTAATTACAACTGGAAAGAAGTAGTCATTCACAAGCACTGTATGGATCAGGGGAAAAGATGGGTAACAAGATGTTTAGGTGAAAGAGAAAATGATATGCTGTTGGAATACATGTTATTTTCAGGTTGTATCTAGAGAAAAAAGAGAGAATGTCCTTTTGTGTGTCTAATTTGAAATGGTAAGGTCTTCTTTTATTTCAGTTAGTGTTGAGGGGCAGGTGGTATAATTGTCTGTTTCAAGCTAGAGTACTTAGTAGCTATCATTATATGTACATTAAGATGATGTAAAAATGTAATTTGCATAAAACGTGATCATAATAATCTTTAAGTCATTTTGCCCACCATAAAGAGGACCCCAAAGAAAGCCATCTGGCTAAAATTTTAATTCTCAGTACTTGTTGTTCGAAAAAAAAAAAAACTCATAAAAATTGTGGTCATACTTTGATTTTCATGAATAGATGTCTCCTTTTTTAATGTGTTTTTTTCCTGATACATTCAATATTTGCAAAAAAAAAAAAATGCAGGAGTTGGAGGAACATAACTATAAAAATAATTCCCATGTAGGTGGCTTATAAATTGAGGGAAAAAAAGAGGTGTGTTGAATACTAAGGAATATAAAAGGAAAACTCTGTATGGAATACAGTTTCTGGAACTTGGGAAAAATAGAGGTATACTTCTAACATAGATTAAGCTAACGGTATCAAGTAATGGCATATGTAATTGATAGGGGCAGAAGGAAGAATTCAGAATCTAAGAAGGGCAAGAAAATTGGATAATAGATTTTGTTCCATTTGAAATGTCACAATTTTTTCAGTTTACAGATAGATTCCCCCATCCTTGTTACTGTCGGTGTATGTGTGTTTATGTTTATGATGTGTAATCACACATTTAACACAAAAGCATATATATGCTTATCTTTCTGTTGTGACAGGTAATTGTCATGTTTTATAGAGCAATTACCAAACCTCTGTATTGGAAAAGTTTAGATGGCAGATGAAGAAAATGAATTATAGCATATGTGTGTTTGTATATATATTATATATATATATGTTATATTATTTATCCATTATATATATTATGTATTTAATATAAATATTATTTTTTGAGAGAGAGAGTTTGCACGTGTGCATGAGGAACAGAGAGAGAGGGAGAGAGAGGATCCCAAGCAGGCTCTGTGCTTCCAGTGCAAAGCCTGATGTGGGACTCAAACTCACCAACTGCAAGATCACTACCTGAACTGAAATCAAGAGTCAGACACTTAAATGACTGAACCACCCAGGTTCCCCTATAGCCTGTATTGATATTTCCCTAAGGGAGTTCTGTTAAAATGGAAATACTGTTGGAGAGGTCCATATTAAGAAAAAAATCTAAATCACAAGTGTGGCAGAATCATGGTGTTCATTTGTTATTATGAATAACTACTTGAAATTTCTGTAATGGTACCTTGTCTATCAATAATGACAGAAGAGCTATTCAGTAAAAGAAATCTTAAGATATTTGATATATTCCTGTTTATGTGCAAATCTAAGTAGTTCATTTTAGAAATCAGTATGTGGTATTGATTTCATGCTCTATAACCATAGAATATTGATTTCACTTTCAGTTTTTCATAGCAACTTGTGGGTCATCAGTAGGATGGTAATCGGGCACAGCACTGACCTTGGATTTGACCTAGACCTGCTGCTCCGATTCTTATTTGTGCAATATCTGGTGATCTGATGTTTAAATCATGAATTGTGAAATGATGATAATAATGCCAGCTTCAAAGGACATTTATGAGAATTAAATCAACGACTAATTTGCAAGTAATTCGGAATCTGAAAGACACTACACAAATATTGGTTAACTCTCATCTCCATCCTATACTAGAATTCAGTTTCTCCTTTTTTTATACATTATTCTCCTTTTCTACCATATTGTACCATTGTCACTGCTCCTGCTGTCATAGTGCTGGTTTTTAAACACTTCCTGCACTTGCAGCCTACTTAGAGCCTGCTATTTTTGATATGCTGGGCACTAAAAATCAAAATAGAACAACAAAAAAAACTACCTGAGCACGTTATTGAAATTTTTGCATTAAGTAAATAAAACTGTAATTTCAAGGCTCTGGTGTAAAATAGCAGGCAGTAATTATGCAGTAAAGGGGTAGCCTTCTTTGGAATGATCTGGAACATCTGCTGGTTATTTACTTCCTGGTTCCTAGCTGAGTTCCAGAAAGATAAAATCTAAGAAGTGTGAAACTAGAATAAATGAAATGTAATAGTGTTGTGGGTATTTGTACATAATGTATGAATATGTAAATGTATTTATAGATGTATAAAGTAACACAGCTCTTCCCTAGATAATAATATGTCCGTGTGGAGTTTGCTTACTATTTCTCGAATCTATTCCCTTATCTTGAGTCATTCTCCTATCTGAATGATTTTGAGAAAAATAAAACACAATTTTATTTCTAAAATACTTTCCATGCACTGCCGCACTGAAGTCACAGCATAATGTTAGTGTCATTAATCATAAGCCAAAATACATGTTTAATATTCAACCAGGTAAATAGTGTAATATAGGTGTTTTTAAAAATTTCTTCCATTGTTTCCTTTAACTGTTGTGCATACCAGTATTGGACAATGTAATACACAGTTTTCATCAATGAAACTGATTTTCATCAGTGTTTCCCGCACTAGTCTATAAATGCCTCTAGAGCACAGATCATATCCTTGTTCTCCTTGTATTACAAATAAACAGCATAAGACTGATATTTAGTAGTTCTCAATAAATCTTTGAATGGATGGATAAAATATGAGAGCAAAGAGGAGGGATGACTAATACAGCCAAAGGTAGTTGGAGAAAATTCATTCGCATAACGATATTTAATCTCTCTCTCTCTCTCTCTCTCTCTCTCTCCCTCTCTCTCCCTCTCCCCTTCTCCCACCCTCCCCCCTTTCCTCCCTCTCTCTCTCTCTCTTTTTCTCTCTCTCTCTCCCACCCTACCCTTCTTTCTCATTTTGATTTTCTGTTTTTTGGATTTGCTTTTATTTTTCATCAAATTCATTTAGGTATAATTCACACATCAGTGATGCCACCTATTGTAAGTGTTCAATGAGTTTCAGTAATTCTGTGCACTTGTTAATCTCATGCTGCAATCCAGAACACATCACCAAAAGCTTTCCATATTTCCATTTGGAGTCAGTCCCCACTCTCACTCCCAGCTCCAGGCGACTGCTCATCCACTTTCTGTATCTGTAGTTGGGTTTTTCTAAAACTTTCATACAAATTGAAAATACAAAATACGGTCCTTAGGTACTGGCTTCTATCACTTAGCATACTGTCTCAAGCTTCATCCATGCTGTAGCATGTATTGGGACTTTGTTCTTTTTTTGCTCAAATGTATTCCATTTCATGCGTATACTATGTTTTGTTCATCCATTCATATTAGTTTTGCAGACCTACTTTTTGGGGGAGTTTAATCTTTCTTTGCGCTGTGCCAGCTTTCACCTAATTGCTGGACCTGGCTGCCCTCCAGCCACAGGGGACAGAACCTTTTTATAAGCTTCCCAGGAGGCTCTCTAGTTTTTACTCTTTGCTGTTAATTGTCAGTTAATCACTTTAAGCCTTTAACAAGACAAAGAAATTAAAAAAAAAAAAAACTTTTCTCCAAGTGTCAATTATATTTAGCAGTATCTTTTTCCACTGTCTTTATTGAAACTTTATTTCATTTTTCTCAAATGCCTAGTATATGCTATATCATCCCACTTACTAGTTCATTTCCTTTTACTAGAATACCACCCCAGTTAACCACAGTAAAATTTTTACTATTGGGGTACCTGGGTGGCTCAGTTGAGCATCTGACTTCAGCTCAGGTCATGATCTCTCCCGGTTTGTGAGTTCGAGCCCTGTGTGGGGCTCTGTGGTGACAGCTCAGAGCCTGGAGCCTGTTTTGGATTCTGTGTCTCCTTCTTTCTCTGCCCCTCCCCACTCGAACTCTGTCTCACTCTGTCTCTCAAAAATAAATAAATGTAAAAAAAATTTTTTTTTAATTTTTACTGTTACCTGGGCCAGGGAATATGTGCGCTCTAACTACCATTAGTGATGGCATCCTCATTGCTCACCGAACAGTTGAAAATCCTTAATAGCTGCTTCTCTGACCACTTCTGGCCCAACTATCAAAAGTGGGGTTCCCTAAGAAGATAAAGATGAGTGTGCACAGATTTTATTAGGAAGAGCTCTTGGTGTCAACATCAGAAGGAAAGGGAGGAGGCAAGATTTGGCAGAAAGGGGAGCTCAGGCTGTGTCAGTGTCAGTGAAAGCTTCACACAACTGAATGGAGAGCTCTGAAGCCGAGATGTCCCTACACAGTTGTCCAGCGTTGGGGCGAGGGAGGCATGCCTGTATACCTTAGCACCACCGCATGGATAAGTAACAGTGGCTTTGAGCAAGCTAACTCCTTCAGGGGAGCCACTTTTTGAGGAGAGCTGATAGATTACAGCTGTCTTTCAGCACCAGTCAGCACCTGGGGGGAGTAAACCCTTCTGTCATGAAGGGGAGTCCAAGTGGCATAACGCAGCATCCACTATATAGAGCCGAAAGGAGGTTGTAACTAATGATAGGAGGGCTGTGAGGTAAATTGAGGCATCAAGGATGAATCCAGGGTTTTGGGCCTGAGCAACTAGAAGGGTGGAGTTGTTAACTGAGATGGCCAAGGCTGTAAGTGAAGATCTTGGAGGGAGATGTCGGGAATTTCGTTTGGGCTGTGTTGTGTGTGAGACGTTGATTAAACGTCCAAGTAGATACGTGAAGTTGACAGTTGGATATATAAGTCTGTCAAAGACTCAGGTGATTTTATTAATAACTGCCAGTATTTTTCAACTGCACTTTCCAATTCTTATGTTGTTATTTTGTTTTTGTTTTCTTGTGACCTTTGAAAATATTTTCAGTCAACTTTCTTAGCTGAAGTACTTGGTTGTTTATTCTATTTACTGAAACCTTAGAGATCTAAGAGTAACTTTTTTTATATATATATTTCCACTCTTGAATGGCAATGTGAGTATATTTTAATTCCTGTGGAATGCTTAACTCTTCTTACACATTACTATCTTTTTTCTTGCATACATATTTGTGGCTGTTCCTGGACTTTTTCTCTTTACTTCAGTTGTAGTTTATTCTAATAAAATCCATGCTTTAATTATTGTTCATTGACTCATCCTTGACCATAATCAACTGCAAAAAGCTATCTACACCCAGTGTTTGACGATACTCAAGATACATTGATTGGCTCTGGCTCTTTCTCAATCACTGAGGCCAATTAATTAATATAGGGCATAAGCTGATACTTAACAAGCTTAACAGGATTCTTGGTTAATATTGTTGCCCAAATTATGCACATTTCCTTGGGATAGTTAATATCAAATCTGCTGCTAACATATTTTTATCTTAATTATCCCTGTTATTATAAGAGGTCGTATAAAACACTTCCGGTTTTAGAAAATATTCTCTTTTTATTATTAGTTTCAAACACTCCTTTTGTGAGGCAGTTAGGAATAAGACCAGCAAAGGTTTCAGTTACTCAGATGTCTTAATATCAGCCTAGAATTTTTGATTTGTGTATTAAAGATGAACAGAAGTTTATGACATGAATAGGGGTAAGGAATCCAAGTAATAAAGAAGAGTAAGTCCAAAATAATAATATCAGCCAAGGTTATGTTCAAGGAAATGTGGTAGTCACAGTGAGTATATGGGCGGAGACAGCAGCCGCTTTTTGTACTTAATTCCATATTTATCAAATATTGGAATATATTTGGCTTTAGATTCACAGAAGTTCTTTATTTTTATCTTGTGACACTAGCAAGGTAATAAGGATTCTTATATGCTGACCACGCTTTCACGCATATTTCTACTGTTGAGTCTAGCAACAATAACAAAATCACACAAGTTGGTAGACACATCTAGGACTTTGAAAGATTACAGGCAATAATTAGGGTGAATCTCTTCCTACAGGTTAAATCCTGTGGTCCTCTCTTAGAAATGTGCATTCAGTGACCCTTCAGTAACAAGACCATGAATTAAATTAGGAAGAGAAACTAAGTCTCTAAAATGGTGTTACTTTTTCAAAGTCAACCATAGTGACTAAATTGGATTAGAATCCTAGTGCCTTGAGCACCAGTCCAGAGCTATTTCCAATCTACCTCATGATCACAAAATTCAAGGTTTCAATTTGACATTTATTTTCTATTGTGGATATTGATTTCCTAGGGAAAAAAATGAAATGTGCTGTTGTGGTCCTGTGTGCTTTATTGACCATGTAAACTCTAATTGACTAAGAAGGCTTATGTACTATCCTTTAGTTTGTATATTACTGCAGATTTATTTCAATAAGGCTTCTTCAGTGATGGCTGATTGCAACTACATATATTAATAAACAATACTACTAATGTACTAACAGTTATTACAGATTTATCTGTTTTATAGGCCTGCCTTAGCTCAAATAAAACCGTCAGTGTATTTTATAGTACTTCGTGAGGAGTTTTATAATTAAGCTCATGTGTGAATGGAGAGAGGCATGACAATGGAATGTAGTCCTCAAATCCTTCAACTTTTCCAGACTGCAGTGATAAGCACAGAAGCCAAAGAATGCTACTAGAAATATTTATGACCAAGTTACAAATGATACCTTTTGTTTAATATTTTTCTAAAAATGTAATATTTTGGTTAAGTTAATGCTGGAAGCCGAGCTATCCCAGCCTGAGTGGCAGGGCCCGGGCTGTGGACGGATTGGTGACTACAAGGCGGCCCACAGACAGCGAAGCTTCTTGTACTCCCGCTTTTAGGTAATTCGGCCTTAAAACTACCTGGGGTAGTGTCTGCTGGGGAATGGCCCTCGACAGGCCCCCTGGGAAAAGAACCATTCATTAGGAAAGAAAATAAGGTTCCGCCAGAAATTGTGCGGCCTTATGTCTAGCCCTTGCCATCCCCTATGGAGACTCCTCTACTTACAGGAAGGATAGCCTCATGCATTTGCCAGCAAAGGCGGCCAACAAAGGAGAGACATAATGGATTTGAAAGCCTCACTCCGGCAACTAAGGAGTGTATCTCTGGGCACAGGTGACTTCAACCCCTAGGCCCACCTGGCCCCCAGGAGGCATTCCAGATGATGACTGAACCTAGTCAGTTAAGCTACAGAATGGTTCATTGGTTCCTAGGTTCATGGTCTCTCTGAGAATGTATTAGGCGTGGGTTTCTAAGGCCCTCTTGGCCCCCTTCCTGGCACCTTGGACCCAGGTGAGCACTTTTGTTCTTCAAAACCACGAATGGTTCCGGGAAACAACTAAGAGGTCATGTTCCTGTAACTGTTCCACTTAAGGTGTTGAGAGATAAATGACCTTTCACGAAAACAGCAAAGCAAATACTTTATAGATTATAGATAAACATAGATACATAATAAAAACAATGAAAGAAATTAATCAATAAGCAAAGGGCAGGAGGGAACGTTATGAGAAAACAATCATGTTATTCCTTATTGGGTGATCATACAAAGGAACAATTTTTAGAATTGGGTAATGCCAGAAAACATAGACGACGTATGCTACCAGGAAATCACTAGCAAATATAATGTCACGTTTGCTACAATAAATCGGCCAGTTCAACACACTGCTGTTGACTGTGTCCATTTTTATTTTTGTTTTTTATTTTAGTTTTTTATTTTGGTTTTGTTTTAGTTTCACTTTTTCACCGACGCCGTTCATCCTTCGGGAACCTCTGGACCTGCTGGAGCTGGACTCCGGCAAGTTATAAAATTTTTTCATCCTACCCAAGTTACTAAAGACTCAAAAGGTATTACATATCTCTTCAATATTTCTTATCTTCATATTCATTTAATACTAGCTTAGTTTATTTTTCCTGTGTACTGATTATTCTGAGCAACGTGGGTATGATTTAGTTTGCTGTGATATGCTAAATTAACCATTCCTGGCTACAAACAAAATTAATTTAGTGTAAACACATTTTTGAGAGGGAGCTAATACTAGCCACTAAATGGAGACAAAGATGAATCCCCTTATGATTTTCCTAGTCTCTGCTGACAATATCCACTGCAGTAATACACAAACCTCACGGAAAAATGATTTTGTTACTCTGTGGAATCTTCATTGTTGCCCCTTGCTTTATGTCCCCAAAAGCTGTATTAAATGCATAAGTAGGAATAGGATATAAAAGCAATGAAATAATGTATATATTGGTTTTAGATATTTTAAGCTACAACCTGAATATGACAATCATGGTAAATTCCCTTCCTGCTATAAACTATGTATCAGACTTTGAATTATAAAACAAAATAGGGCATACAAAAGAAACCGTTTTTTTTAAGTTTTTTTTTTTTTTTTTTTTTTTTTTTTTAAATCTTAACTCAATCAGTCTACATTGCCGGGATTCCTACTGAATTGTATGCTTCAGGTCTACTTCATTGAACAATATCATTAAATGACACAGTATAATTGACATTTTTAGGGCACTCCAATCAACAGCAGAATACACATTTTTTCCCCTAACTCCATAAGGAGCATATATCAAGACAGGCCATATCCTGTGCCATAAAACTAACCTCAAAAAATGTAAATGGATTAAAACCATATAAAGTACACTCCTTATTTGAAAAAAAATAAAAAATAAAAGTACGCTCTTTGACCATAATGGAGAGAAACTCAAAATCAATGATAGAAAGAAACAGAAAAATCTCAAAACACTTACAAATAAGATGACATACTTTAAAAAAATTTTTTTAATGTTTTTATTTTATTTTTGAGAGAGAGAGAGAGACAAATCACGATCAGGGAAAGGGCAGAGAGAGAGGGAGACATAGAATCAGAAGCAGGCTCCAGACTCTGAGCTGTTGGAACAGAGCCCGACACGGGGCTCAAACTCACAGACGGTGAGATCGTGACCTGAGCCAAAGTCGGACGCTTAATTGACTGAACCATGCAGGCACCCTAAGATGACATACTTTTAAATATTTTATGGGTCAAGGAAGAAGTCTCCAGAGAAGTTAAGAAAGTACATCAAACTAAATGAAAATGCAAGAGATCAAAATTTCTGGTATATAGCTAAAGAAATGCTGAGCATAAAACCCATAGCACTAAATATTTGCGTTACAAAAGAGGAAAAGTCTTAAATCAATAATCCACACACCCACTTCAAGTAACTAGAAAAGAACAAAATAAATCCAAAACAAGCAGAAGGAAAGTGATAAGAGTAGAAATCAATTAAATGGAAAAAAAACAGTAGAGAAAAGCAATGAAACCAATTGCTGGTTCAATGAGAAAATCAATAAATTTTTTAACCATAAAATGGAGAGGACAAGATTTATGAACATTAGGAATGAGACAGTAGATACATCATTACAGATGGGTAGGGGGATACTGTGTACAGCTAACAAACTCTGGGCAGGATCAGTATGCAGGAAACTTCTAAACTCTGATTAAATATATTACAGAAGATCTAAGCAAATGAAAAGATATGCCATGTTCATAGATTGGAAGACTGGAAGACTGACCATTATTAAGATGTCAGTTTTCCCTAAATTGGTATATAGATTTAACACAATTAAATTAGAGTTACTTAAACACATACACCCTTAAGTACTAACAGACACTAAGTTATCAGTGTTTTCCGTACTGCCATTTCTAATGGATCTTTTCTCACTTTCTTTTTTTTTTAATTAACTTCTCCATGATGATTATTAAATTATCTTCTACAGCCATGGCAAGCAAAGGTGGTTTCTCAAATGCACTGTTTTGTTTTCTCAGAGTTTTTAATTTTTCACGCACCAAAATTTAGCTCATGCTAATATCCCTGTGGCAGGATTTCATACAGTGAGGAAATGGGCAGAAGACATGAATAGACACTTCAGTTCTCATTTAAACACTTCTCATAGGTGCTCCCATAGCATGTTTGACTTAACTGCTGTTAGATTTATCACATTATATTGACCTACTCGACTATTGAGGTACAAAACTCTTTGGCTATTTTTTGTGATTCTTGATTCAGGTTTCATTCATTCCTTCATCCAATAACTGTCTTCTCTTTGCCCACATATGTGCTGTGCAATACCAAGATTTACAATACCCTTCTTAAGTTCCTCATTCTGCTGTGATTTACATGTTGGTTTGATCATAATAGGAAGTTCATTTGTATTTTGGTCTTATTTGCTTAAAAATACAGCAAATTCTTCTACTAATTTTTTCATATAATTAAGGCCAATGGAATATGAATGTAATTGGCAAATATATATAACTTAATCCTTTGTTCAACAAACATGCATTGAATAAGCCACTATGTACCATATTTTTTGAAACGCATTGAAGAACATTTATCTGGTTTGTGTTTTCATGGAGCTTAATAAATGATATTGACCAGGTTTATAGAATTTTTTCTGTCTTTGATATACACAATCAACATTATAAGAAAAATGCTTTAATGATATTCATACATTGGACACAGTTTTAATAGTACAGCTGCCCTTAAAAGATATGTTGTGCCTCAAATGACCATTTGAGCAAGAAATTTTAATGAAAAATATGTTTAACTTATTTTGTACAGTTTTCACCCTTGTGAATATTAAAAAATAGGGATTCATGTTTATCAATGAATATAATTTTGAGCCTCATATCTTTTGCAGTTCTAGAATGTGTTAATTGCTAAAGTTTTGATATTTTAAGGTTCATGATAGCATTTTAAACAAGTGATAGCAGAAAAGATTGACAAAATCATAAAATGGTTTTATCTGTAGCTAAAATTATTCTGATTGGAAGACTTATCAAAATATACTGATCTCTTAGTATTACTTACCATTTCAACTACATGAGGCTATTTGCATTGAACATGGGGGAGCAGAATCAGCTTCAAGTCAACCTCTTAAATTTACTGAATAGAAATACTTTTAGGAGTAGTACCCTAATACTATCTAACAAGTATTTTTTTTTTTGTTTTTAGGATATTAGAAATGTATTTCTTTTTTTTTCTCCTGGTTTATTCCATAGTATACATCTTTGCTATAATTATGTTGATTTTGTTTTACATTTTATGTATCTGTTATTTACTGAGAACTGTATGTTCTAGGGGATAGCCAGAACCACTATTTATATACCAGCTGGGATGTACTTTTAAATTCCCCTTGAAGGTCTTACTCAGTTCTGCATCTCTATAGCTTTATTCACGAGTGGCCAATATCTGTTTTGGGTGTTTGGTCCAAGAATAGATTCTCAAGTTATTGCTTTTAGCTGTAGTTAGGTAAAACTACTCAGCAATATTTTAAAGGAAGACAGTGACCATAATATATAAGTGAATTAAATTATATACATTTTTGTTAAATAAACAAGGTGTGATTTATTTATTATATTGTGCATTCTTTCTAATATTTGGATTTCTAATGCCTTAATAAGAATAGAGAATGAAAATATAAATCCAAAACCTCAGTTAGGTCTAAAGTTTCCCTACTGTGTTTCTGCAAATGCACAACCAAATCTCTGAATCTTTTGTACTAACATTAGGGGCTCATTTCTATCTATCACTGAGGATTTTTATTTCTCAAAATTAATCTGGATAATTTTCTCCAAAAAGCTATAATACATTTATGATGGGTTTGCTAAAAAAAAAAAAAAAAAAAAAAAAAAAAAAAGGTAGCCTGAGTATTTGTCTACTTTGCCAAAACATCTGAAAAGGCCACACTGGGCTACATACGTTTAGAAGACTTTGCTGCACACTTAACAACCTCTGAACTGTCAGATTTTGAAGTTTAAAATAACTGAGTGTTTAATATAACTAACTGGGTATTATATGGAAGTGTTGAATCACTATATTGTACATCTAAAACTAATATTACACTGTATGTCAACTAACTTGAATTAAAATAAAATCCTTTAAAAAATCAAATAAGTGACTCTTGTTACAGATAACTGATTTTCTATCATTATCAAAACACAAACATAGTTTCCACCCCCTTCGAAAAGTTACCAAATAAAATTGTGATTTTCTAGACTTGAATAATCTGAGATTGCTTGTGCTGTAGCAACATGATTACATGTATATGGTAGATCCTGAGGATGGTGTGTTATATTTATTTTATTTCCAATACCAAGGAATATAAATATTTTAAGTGGAATGTGCAGTTAATCTTTTTATAATAATCTGTCATAGGAAACTCTTTTCCAATCTCTAAATATGTATACTTATGTAGATGGATATAACACACATACTAACAGAAACATATGTTATATGTATAGGATAAAAAGCATATGAAATTATAAACATTAAGGTTTTCCACTGTGCTTCACTATAAGGATCCTTATCTCCTTTCCTAAAAGGTATTACCATTTTCTGTAGATACCTGTAACGGAGGACACTCTATAGCAGCATGTGGAATTCTCCCTAAATCTTTTTTTTTTTTTTAGGTTTTATTCTAGTTCATTAAATGGATGCACATAAGCTTTTAATCATTCTTCAGGTGTTGGACATGCAGGTTGATTTTCGCTGTTGAAATCGATATAAAAATTTAAACGATATTATAATTAGTTCTTGTCATCATTTTTCAGTAAGATGATGGGGTAATTCCCCAGCCAAAACTTGCAGGGTCAAGGAGGTTCTGGAGTTTAAATTTTCTTGAACATTAAAAATTGGCCTCCAAAAAGGTTAAAGTTATTAAGGTACTCAACAAGTAGTTTTAAAATGGTTGGTTTTTCCACACCATGTGCCAAATCATTTTACTTTTTATAATCTTATAGTTGAAAAAAATGTTGCTTGCATTTCTTTAAGTTAAATGTCTTTTATATTTTTAGTCATTCGTATTTTTCTTTTCTTAACTGCCTGACTATAAATTTTCCACTTTTTTCTTACTTGATATCTTGTGGTTTTTTTATACATACATGCACATATTCACAAACATGGTGCTTACATTTGAAAGAACTTGGAATTTTATGACAAGTTTAAATATTCAGGGCTCTTTAGTTTCTCTAAATTTTCATGAAATTATTCTAGTGTTTTTTCTCATTAGGCATGATGCTTTCCTTGATTTTCAATATAGATACAGATAATTATTTTTGAAAATGAAGACTTGGACATATTTATCTACCTGTTCCAAGTTTTATCCTTAAACAGCATAACTAAGTCCTGGAGATCTAATGCCCAGCATAGTGATTATAGACAACAATACTGTATTACAAACTTCAAAGTTGTTAAGAGGCTAGATCTTAATTGTTCCCACTACAAAAGAGAAATGGTAATTATGTGACATGATAGAGGTATTAGCTAACTCTACAGTGTTAATCACATTGCAATACATAAATGTATCAAATCAACACATTGTATATCTTAAAGTTATACAATGTTATATGCCAATCATATTTTAATAAAAAAAAGTCAGGACTGAATATTATTCTGTGTATATTTTTAATGCAACATGCTAATCATACATTTTTTTCCCTCTGATCTAATTAAATTATATATTTATAATATATGATGTGATATATATTGTAATGTATATTGCTTTATATATATATATATTTACTAGAATTGCCTATTTTGAACCACCCTTGTATTTCTGTCATTATTCATTCATACCATCAATATTTATTGTGTGCCTAAAGTCTGGCAGGTATTTTCCGGGATGCTAGAGACTTAAAAATAAACAAAACATGTAAAATCTTTGCCCTAAAGTTATATAGTTATTTTAAAATACCAGTGTGTTCTCTTTTTTAACACCGGATTTCTTACCTGAGTATTGATTTTAATAAATCATATTCATTTGAATTTTGTTATCAGTATTATTCTGACATCAAAAAATATTTTTAAGCTTCACCTGAATTACTGCTCTGGAAAATTTTAAATTGCATTGGAATTAGATTCTTGGTTTGAAATTACTTACTATGAGACCATCTGGGCCTCTCAGTTTTTAGTGAGGTTTTTTTCTCAAATAGTTTAGAATTAATCTGCTTGAAATTACTGGCTTGTTTAGATTTTCCATTTCTTCTGGGACTAATTTTGGTAATTTATGTTATTTCTGTAATACAATACATTTAATCCTGGTTTGCAGAGAATTTTACACAAATTATTCTAAAGAATTTTGATACATATGTTTTAAGTTCCTTTCTGGTTTTTTTCTTTCCTCATTTTTAATTTTGCCAGCATAGCAAAAATTTTCATATATTAACCTAGTATTATTTTATCACTTAAAATGTATAAACTAACTAGTTTTGAAGTTTTAATAATACTACTGATTTAAGCCTTTAAATTTTTACTTTGTTATTTCCATCTCCATATGTGGGGATGTTTTTCCCAAAATTTTTAACATTGAAAATGCAACAATTAAAAAAAAATTCTTATTTGGGAATATATGAGTTTAAGACTCTGGATTTTTTTTTTTTTTTTTTTTTTACTAAGGTTAGGTTTAGCATTATCTGTTTTTAAAACATACGTCCTTTATCATTATTATGTCTATATTGTGTAGTTTTGCTTTGTAGTTCACCTTTAAGAGTTGTACAATAGTGTTTTACCTGTAATTTTTAAGTATTTTGAGATAATTTTAGATTTTCTTTCCTCAATTTTAAATATTACTCCATTGTAGGGGCACCTGGGTGACTGAGTAGGTTAAGTGTCCGACTTTGGCTCAGGTCATGATCTCACGGTCCGTGAGTTCGAGCCCCGTGTCGGGCTCTGTGCTGACAGCTCAGAGCCCCGAGCCTCCTTCCGATTCTGTGTCTCCCTCTCTGCCCTTCCCTCACGCGCGCTTTCTCTCTCTCTCTCTCTCTCTCTCTCTCTCTCTCTCTCTCTCTCTCTCTCTCCTCTCTCAAAGAATAAATAAACCTTAAGAAAAATTTAAATATTACACCACTGTGGTTGGAAAATATGGCCTTTTTTACTTCCTTAAATATATTGTAATTTCCTTTGTGATCTAACATATGCTGCATTTTAGCAGTTGCCTTATCCTGTGGTGCCCGGTTCGTATCCCTCAGACTCTACTGTTTTCATTGTGCACCTTTGATCTTCCAGCTGCAAGTGTCCATATCTGACACAGAGTTTTTCTGAAATCGTAGAAGCCTATCCTGTTCCCGTGAGTAGTCCAGAAGCTCTGAATTTACACATGCCCCACAACTATCAACCGAGGACTGCTGGGGTATGGCATATAAATAAATACCCTAGCTGCCTCCCTCCCTGGGGTGGATAAATTTGGTCATATTTTATACCATTTCTCAGAGTTTTTCCCATATGATTAATCTGTGACAGGTGGTTTAATTATGCACCCTTTATGGGATGCTTTCCTTTCACTGTATAACTTTTCCTTACTTGTGTTTCTTATTTCCTCTAATAAACACATTTTACTGGAATTCTTGTCTTAAGACTTACATCTGGGAGAATTCAAAATAAGACAGAACTAATTGTATTACTACATTTTTTTCCTGTTAGATTATATGGTAAACTACTCAAGAGTTTTATGTGACTTATTCATTACCTATTCATGGTAGTTTAAAATCTGTTTCTCCTTCATGGTTTCCCTTAATTTTGTTCTTGCACTCTGCATTTCATATTTTAAACATTTTGTTATTGAGTAACTAAATATTAATCCCAAAATTTTATCAGTGTCAGCAGTGCTCTTTATAACATGCCCTTTCTTTTCTTCTTTAAGAATTCTAGCATTAATACCATGACACAGGTTGGTTCATACTTTTGCCTTTGAATCATTTTATTTATTTTTTATTAAAAAATTTTTTTAACGTTTTTATTTATTTTTGAGAGACAGAGAGAGACAGAACGTGAGCGGGGAGAGGCAGAGAGAGAGGAAGACACAGAATCCAAACAGGCTCCAGGGTCTGCAGGGTCAGCACAGAGCCCAGCATGGGGCTCGAACCCACCAACTGTGAGATCATGACCTGAGACGAAGTCGGACGCTTACCCAACTGAGACACCTAGGCACCCCTACCTTTAAATCATTTTAGATATACCCATTAGATACAGGATATATTTGCTAGTGTTGTTTTTATCCGTTCAACCTGTTCCTTTCAGTATGTGAACTTTTATTGCATTTCTGCTTACAGATATACAAATATTTGATCTTAGTTCTCTTATTATTTTTTTTTTTTTATTAAACGCTTCCTTTGTTTTCTCTCTTCTGCTGTGTGAATTGTGTGTGGGTTTCTTTCTTCTAGTGTTTAGCTTTATAACCTTACATGACATATGATGAATTTTGAAGGATGGAAAAACCTTTCCTCTACACGTTGACAAGGGGTGAAAGTCCTTCCATAAAGAGAGATTAATGTGTGCACTTGCACAGGAGGCGAAAGTTGTTCTAGGGAGAATGTGAGTACGTACCACCTTAATGAAACACTAGTCCTTTCTCTGCTACTGTCTTTTAGGGGAGAGAAGAATTACTTAAAGGAAAACACTGTAATGGGGCGCTTGTATTTTTGGCATTTATATTCTTCATGCTTGAAATACCTTAAAATATCAAATTCTCCACTTTTCAACCCTTTAAAATAGTGCATTAAATTAGTTCAAATTCAAGTGCTTCTAGTTTTGAAAAATTGGTTTTTTGATGATTCTTGTTTTCACTTTGGGTTGAGAGGCTGTGGGTATTAATAATCATTGGCATGATGTCTGTCAAGTTACTTGTCAGTGCTTTTCCAGATAATTATAATTTAAAAAAATGATACTAGTGATATCTAATACATACTATTTACTATTAAACACTGGTCCCTGTTATTTATATGTAGTAACTCACTTAACCCTTAAGAGTTAAATGAGGATAATACTACATGCAACTATGAGTTGTATATTAATACCATTATAAATTTCTATCTGAAAAAATTGAGTAGCAGAGGCTGTGTATCCTGCCCAGAGTTTCACATCCCTTAAATAGCAGACCCAGGAGTTGATTTCATAATTCATTGTACTTGGCTACTGAACTTTTAACCACTTTTTAAGCATGACACTACATACACTCAGATGAGAGTCATCTTTTAAGACTACATATCTGGGAGTATAAAATATTTTATTGTACTCCTTCTGTTTCTTATACCCAAAACCTGGATAAGATAAATGAAACAAATGGCAGAACACTATGAAAGGTGGAGAAGAGACTGTCTCAGCTAGGGCTCTTGGCATTCTAGAAGAGAGTCAGAACTGAGTCCTCTGGAGATTTTTTAACCTTCTGTGTATCCCACCTTGAGTGTCAGAGAAGTTCTCAACTCAGAAATGCCAGCAGGTACTGAGAAAAAAACAAAGAACAATGAAAAAGTGGAATAAGTCTGTTTTTCTGGGGAGAAGACTGGAGCGCAGTGGTTCTCAACTGGGAGTGATTTGGTTCCCAAGGGAACATTTGGCAACATCTCTAGACATTTGGGGTGATGACTTTTGGGGTGGGAACGCTCTACCGGCATCTCGTGTGTAGAGGCCAGGAATGTTGTTCAGGATTCTACAATGCACAGGGCAGCTCCCCAAGGCAAAGAATTACCCAGCCCAAGTATCAAAAGTGTCAAGGCAGAGATATCCTGCTCTGAGCGGTCCAAGCAGGCACCAGCAAACTATGGCCCTGTTCACCAAACCCAGCTCACCACCTGTTTTTGTAAATAATGATTCACTGGAACTTTGCTTGTGCATAATACATATGATGTGTGTGTATGTGTGTGTTTGTGAGAGTGACAGAGGGAGAGAGGGACTTATTATGGACAGTTTTAATAGGGATCGTTTTTGTTCAAAATAACAAGTAAAAGGATTAGCATTTAAGCAGAATCTTCTTGCAATGTACAGAAGACTGAAAAGGGGGCCAAGCCTTTACTCTGTTTTTTTGCTGAACTGATTTCACTGAGATCTGGTGGCAATGTTGTTTTCCTGATCAGCATACTCTGGGGGAAAGAGACTCTGCTGTAGGCCTTGTGCTATTCCGTTACACTTCTCTGCTCAGCTGTTTCTCTTTGCTTTTGCAGATGTACTAATAAAGTATGTAAGAACTAGCAATAGACAATCTCTGTAAATGAATATTACTAAGGAAAATATTTGGCAGGAAAAATGAAATTATATTTTGAAGTTAGTATTTTCATTAGAATTTATTACTTCATTATGCTTTCACTGTAATTTCTACATAGAGTACTACTTTAGTGATACTTAACATATGTATGAACTGATGACACATTGCAAATTCCTCATGAAGATTTTCTCATAGCATTATAATTATTCTGTCTTCAAGATATATATTAATTACACAGGTGAAAATAGTAACTTGATGGTAGAGAAACATGACAGATACCTCTTTAACCAAGTGATCAAGGTTAATATCATCAGTAATAAGATATATCAACATCATGAACCCCTCGATGTGATGTAATGAGAAGAACTCACTTTTGCTTCTGTAGCATTCTGGCAAAAAAATGTCTTAACTGGAATTCATCCTGAAGAAACATCACACAAATCCAAAGTGAGGGACATTCAACAAAGTAATTGGCCTGTTCTCTTCAAAAGTGTCAAGGCCATGACACTTCTCAGTTTGGAAGACATGACAACTAAATGCAAAGTGCCATTCTAGATTGGATCCTGGAGTCGTGAAAGGACATTAATGTGACAATTGGTGATACTTGATGAAATTTTGTAGATTAGTTAGTAGTATTTTACCAGTGATAATTCCCAGGTTCTGGCAATAGCATTATGGTTTTATAAGATGATAATATTTGGAGAAGCTGTAAAAAGATAAAGGAGCTCTGTGTATTATATTTACAACTTCTTTTGGTGATATATGTTCTGCGTTTTATTCCATCAAGTCTAACACAAATTAGTGGCTCCATAAAATCTCGAATTAATAAATATACATCCATTAGTTTAATCTTAAATTTTATTTATCTGTACTTTCTTTTAACCATTTGTTTCCTGATACTGGATCATGCTTTCACCTACATGGAAGCCAATTATTGTTTTCTTACACAGAAACCTGCAAAATCCCAATACCCAATTGTGTCTACATGTTTTTTCAGACTCTATTGATACTCCACATTTTTCGCTAGAAGACATGGCACAGATAACACCAAAACTATCAGGGCCTGATTTGAAATGCTAGCCTATAATTTTTAGTTATTCATTGAACTCATGAACCTGCACTAGTAATTGGAATATACATTTATATACTTTTAAAATATTAAAACCTTAGCTCTTTAATTTGTTTTATCTTTGTTTTCTTTCATTTGTACTGAAGTGTTTTGACTACAGCACTCAGATAAGTCATGAATTTATTTTTAAAGGTGTCATAGTGTTTGAACTTTCCATATATCCCCTCATTTAAAAGGTACTTACAGTAGATACATACGATACAAGTAATTTCACATGCCTCATGTGAAAATCTTTGCTTCTGTGCATTCCAAATTTTCATAGTTAAGAGAAATAAAAATTATTTTTCTTTTATAATTGGATAAAAATCATGGCTGTTCCAAAAATATTTGGTGATATCATTGTTTGAAGCCTCTGGGTGAAGCAAATTAATTGTAAGGTGGTTATCCTTTGCATTAAAAATATCCCGACCTAAAAATCTTGTTATTTGGAAGCAGCCAAATCTATTGTTATGTGGGTGTTGATATCAGTAGCTCCATATTTAAATAGAAATTAACTTGAAATTAAATTAAAGCATTTTGCTATCAAGATCAGAACAAAACTCAGCACTACCTCCCTGGAATCAATAATTTTCACATAGCTACATTTATCATATTAAAAAAGATGTTAATAAAGCTAATATTATAAATGAACGAGCTCCCATTCTAGAATTTTCCTAAAATGAAAGGTGCCTTAGTAAAGTTAATTATATTAGAGTCGTAGTGAAGAGTAAGCTTGAACATGTTATTATTGTGGTGAAAATGATGGATCTATTATGCTGACGTAAAAAATTCTTAAATGAAATAAGTTAACTTTCACCAAGAGAAATCGCCTCATCGCCCAGTAGGATGACCGGCAATAGGTATGCATACATGAGCCAACCCACTTTAAAGATTGTCATCCAGGAGGTGATTTCTGTTGTGGAAACTGATTTCAATTTTATGCTCTTAAAGGATCCATCTATGAGAATTGTATTTTATGTTTTTTAAGTTTATTTATTTAATTTAATTTAATTGTGAGTGGGAGAGCGGCAGAGGGAGAACCCCGAGCAGGCTCCACACTGCTGGCACAGACCCCAGTGCAGGGCTCGATCCCATGAACCGTGAGATCATGATCTGAGCCAAGACCAAGAGTGGGACACTTAACCGACTGAGCCAGCCAGTCACCTCTATGAGAATTTTATCTTATTTGTTAAGAAAATTTTCATCGTTTTGTTGTATCATGAAGCACTGAAACATCCAAACAAATCAATATGTGGGTGGTGAGGCAGCTGCTTTCTCCTTCACTTCTTTGGGTTCCTAGAACAACTTGTCAGTAGATTCTTTTTTTTTTAAAGATGACCTTTTGTGTTATTCAAGTCTTTAGGCATGTGCTGGTACAACACAAACTTCTGTCAGATGCAACGAGCTAGCATCCAGGAATCATGCACAACAGCTCAGTAATAGCACACTGCATCTGCTCCCACTGCAGTGGGGCTCATTTGTTAACATTTGGAGCATCTGGAGGAGTAAGTATGGTATGGGGAAGAGAACGAAGGGGGAAACAGCATGAGTATGTGGCTGGGAGGAGAGAAGGTCGGCAGAAGTTGTGCAGCCTGAATATGTCATCGGTGCAAACTCAAGCATCCTTGACGTTCTTTAATAGGAACATCTGGTGGAATCCCATCATGAGGTCTTTATCAGCCTTGAGCTGGCCCACAACCATGGTGATGATGCAGGTATGTGGCACAGGCCGATGATGCTGTGTCATGATGCTGTGTCGTGATGCTGTGCTAGGTTTTCTGAAACAGAAGGGTAGACGATTTCTCCACAATGGTAGCTTTCTCTTGGGATTTCTGTCCTTCCCACCTAAGGCATGGCGCGTCAATATAAATTGCACCTAGTTACATTCTGTCATCATCAAGTAACTGGTAGTAATGTTGAATGAAGCTGGATCCAGTCTGTTCCCAGATTGGCTTATTTCCCATTCTGGAGCATCAGCTGGCCTCATTGAGATCCCAGGAGATGGCGTGATGTCTGCAGTGACAATGGCAACCCAGCATGATCTGCAAGGGGAATCTTAAATACTGATGTCGGTGTAATTAAAATAACTTCTAACATAAAATTGAAAAGAAATTTATTTAGATCAAGCAAGCTTATAAATAATTAGATGGATTTATATAAATCCCAGTTGCTATTAAACTGTGACACAGTTTTTGATTAAGACATTTGTCTGATGGACCGTAAAATGACTTCCCAAATTCAAGGCTTTTCCTTACTTTTTATTATGGTATACCAAAGTTTACAAGTTTAATGGTACAGTTCTGTCAAGTTTTTCTCCCTAGGATTATATAGTGCACATGTGTTTTGTTCTTGTTCTTGTTTCCGTTTTACTGTTGTATCCCAAAGAGCAAACAGAAAAAATGATAACATGGAAGATTCAAATCCATATATACCATATATTAAATATAAACAGACTAAATACTCCATTTTAAAAGTCAAAGGCCGTCAGAAAACATCAAAATAATCTTAAAAGTGAACTGCATGGCCTATGGAAAAGAATGGGGAAAAATGTACAATGTGACAGTTAAGCAGAGAAAAGTTGATTTGTTATTTTCATATTGGACACGGTAGATTTAGGTGAAAAAATAGGCTTATTTCAATATAATAAGAGGCTAAATCCAAGAGAAAGATAGAAACACCCTAACCTTATATTTAGATAACAATATAGCCTCATTTTACAAAGCAAAAAGTGACAGAACTAAAAGGAAATACAGACACATAATCACAGTGTGAGAATTTAATTCACCTATCTCTGAAACTAAGAGAAAAACAAGGGGAAAAAAACCCAAAAATAGCCCTTCTTATCATCTGGGCAATTCTTTCTGAGATCTTGTCCCTTCAAATTCTGTGTTCAAACAAATGTCTGATAATTTTTCCAGTTTTTCTAGATTTCCTCAGCAGGATGGTTATGCTGTAAAAGGCCATTCTGTCACTGCTGGAAGCAGACATCTTCATAAACACAGTGTATTTTTTTGTGGCATGCTATAGTTTGTAGCTTTTTATCCATAAAGCCAATTAATTAAAAATTAGGAAAATAAACCATTTATTTTAGAGTACATGATCTTCACTAGCAGCAGATATTTTTTTTTCATAGTTGACTTAGATTCTTCCAATTAATTTTATTTGATTGAGCTAATAAATATTTCTTCATTCAGTATTCATGTAGTAGGTATAGTCCATTTGCTGGAATTTCATTCTAGATCGATTACCTACTGGAAAAAGCATCAAGTAAATAAGGTCTGTTTACAGATATTTGTATGTATAGGTTCCTGTATTCGCACATATTAATGAAACAAAATCATATGCTAGGGTTTAACAAAAATCTGAAAGAATTCAAGGAAATTGTATGAAAGAAATCATAATCTCTGATGAAGCTGTCAGCAGCATATGCAGATCTAAAGTTTGAACATGCATTCAATTCTATGTTGGAGCTCATCTGATCAAGGTAGACTGGATAAATCAGATCATCTCTCTCCTGAGAAACTAGAAAGAGAAGAAAGATTGGAAAACTAAGAAAGACAAATAAATATTACACAGTAAAAATCCACAGAAGTGAATATAGCATTTTAAGTGGCTTTCATCTTGAGAGTCTGCAGATGCAGAGAGCTTACTTAGAGACTGGAAATTAAACAACACTAACTTCCAATAAGTTCACCAAGATACAGCGAGAACCAAGTTCAGGCATCACTGATCATTGTCTTTGTGTGGTGGGAGATGAGATAGATACAAATTCTGTGGGGTTTGGGTGGGACTCTGAAGGTTGTGGTTTGGAAGCTATAGTGAACCTGAAATCAACCAATTCTAACCAGGGACAAAATCCTGACTTTGAATCATTGGAATCTCTGATTAGATTAAGAATGTCTGAAAATGATAGTGCCGTGCTGTTAGTTGCTCAGCCAGAGTAAAATTAAATTTGGATTATCTCTGTAATTTTCATATATTATTTCTGGCACACAAGTAAAAATGACTAGGAAGAGTATGAGAAAAAATGTGACTAAAACTCAACTGAGGGGTACTTAGCTGGCTTAGTGGAGTGTGCCACTCTTGATCTCACGTTTGTGAGTTTGAGCCCCACGCTGGGGGTAGGGATTACTTTTAAAGTCTTAAAAAAAAATAAGGGGAGGTGGGTGGGAGATGGGCTAGATGGGTGATGCGTATTAAGGAGGACTCTTAGTGTGATGAGCATCAGGTTTTGTATTTAAGTGATGAATCACTGAATTCTACTCCTGAAACCAATATTGCACAGTATGTTAAACTAAAAGTTAAATTAAAAAAATTTTTTTAAATAAATAAAAAATAAAATAAGAAACATTTTAAATACTTAACTTGTTTCAAAAGAATAATGAACCCATTAAATGTAAACATAAATAGCATTTCTATTAAAATAACTGTATTTACCCAAACAAAACAAAATAAATAAAATTAAAAAATTAAATAGAAGTTATATAACAGACAGAAATAGATACACCAGATAAATAGAAAATAGAGCCATCAGATGTGCAATTTAAAAGGCCTCATATATCCAAAACATAAGAAGCATAATTAAGAACTGGAAATAAAAACAGTAGGTTTTGTTTTATGTATTTGAATTTTGTTTATAGGGTACCCAAATATTTAGGTTGGTAATATGCCTGTTAAATGAATCCTTTAATCACAATAAAACATCCCTTATTTCCAGTTATATTCCTTTATTAAAGTTTATTTTGTCTAGCATCAGTGTACCCAATCCAGCTTTCTTATGCTTGTGTTAATGTTTGTTATATCTTTTTTTATACTATTATTTCATACCGAACCATATCTTTAAATACAAGTTGTGTGTCATATAAACAGCATATAATGGACTTAGTTTTTGTTATTTTTTTCTTAGCTAGTCTGACAGTCTGCACTTTTCATTTGAATGTTTAGGTCTTTTTACATTTAGTTACTATTAATATTGTTTGCTTTAAATTTGACCATCCTGCCCTTCATTTTTCATGTCCTCTTTTTGTTTCTGTTCTTACTTTTGTATGTACTTCTATGTTTATTGAACATGTTTTACTACTTATATTAAGTTCCTCTGTTGGGTTTTTTTCTGAGGTAGTTTAAAACATGTCCACACATGCTTTGACATGTTTTTGTTTCAATAGATGAATTTTATGGCTCTTCCCAGAATTCTGGGTCAACCTCATGACTATTTTTTTCTTTAGAAAAATAAAAGTGGTACATTTTATTTATTTATTTATTTATTTATTTATTTATTTTTATTTATTCATTTATTTATTCTTAACCTCATGACTCTATAATCAATAGAGTACAACAGTTGTGTTGGTATATAAAGTTCCAGGCTAAAATTCCAATCAGCTGCGGTTACCAACTGCCACAAATGGAGGGCGCCATCTTGGCCGTCCTCTCAGTGTTCTTTCCACGTATTTCATTGGTTCTCAGTCGCCATCACACATGTCACTTCCCTTTGGCCAGAAGAACTTCCTGTAGCAACGTGAATTGGCTTCTCAAGAGACAAATTGACTCAGGCTTGTTTATGTGCATGTATCTTATTTCATTATCAATTTGGAAGGATAATCTTGCTTAATATAAAATTCGACATTGATGGTTATATTTTTTCTTTGGCTCTGGTTGTAATTCTACGTTGATGCTATTGAGAAGGCAGCTATCTTCTCAAAGCCCACAATGACATCTCGCAGAAAGCCGCTTGGCTTCCAAAGGGAGGTTAGTTTCCTTTTAAATCCTTGTTTACATGTTTGTAATATGTCCTTTCTTTGGCACGGTTGGTGTATATGTCAAATATATAGTATACTAATACTTTTCAAAAATCTATAGCTGTTTTGCAATCAAAAGTACTTAATTTGTATAAAGTGATTAATTCATATAAATGCAATAATCTAACAATGTTAATACATAAAGAAAAAGGGGGAAAAGCTAGCGTAAAAGTAACAAATGCAAAAAAAAGCAAATTTTCTTGATTTCTTATTAAAATGTATGTTTGAATAAATTATGTATAAATTAAAATAATTTAAGCATATTTGCATGCAAAATCTCAAAATATTAAAAGTTTTTTCCTTTTAATTATTGATCTGCTTCTAATGTTGACTTGGATGAGAAATTTTATGAATAGCCAAAACTTCCACTAAGGAAAATGAAGTGACACTTGTATTATCTCTAGCCAAAATTTTTATTTCTGTAATAATTATATAACATTTAGCACGCACGAAACATTTTATATACAGTAATTTGTATAAAATAACTCAAATAAGAATCAATGTAGTAACACAATTTATAAAACATAATTGAAAGTAAAATGGAAATATTCATATATGCATGTACTTAATATATAATAATTTTGGTACTTCAAATAATAATTAAATGACACTTAAAAAAATACTTAAAAATAATATTTGTAGAAAACATGAAAGCATAAATACAAAAAATTATAAAATAACAAAAGAATATTAAGTATGCTTAATCTTTAATGTAAATTAAGTAATAAGATAGTTTTTTATATTTTTATCTTAGTATCAGATTATGAAGGAACTTAAAATGTTATAGTGTTTTGGAAAGAAATTGGACACTGTTCTACAAATTTTATATTTCCATGCCCTTTCCATAGTTATTCCATTTCTAGATCTGGGTCTGACACAGCTACTTAAATTAATGTACTGGGAGGGGGGCTCTTGATGATAGAAGTTCTGGGGTCCCAGTCCCTGTCTGCCCAAACTGTGGCTTTCCCAGGCTCCCCTCCTGCTTTAGGAATTGACTACAGAAAGGCAATAGGAGCGGGGAGGCTCCCAGACCCCAGAAGTGGGGGTGACCTGTCCCAAAAAGAAAGCTTAGTCAGCTGAGGCACCAGGATCCCCCTCAGGTCCAGACTGGACCAGGAGGGCTTTAAGCTGTTTGTGATTATACTGTGTTCCTTTATTCAACTGCAAAGAGAAAAAAAACTTAAAAAGATAAATTGTAGACCTTCAAATAAGCACACAAATATATAAATATATTATTTATATAACTGTATACATATATTTGCATTTGCCCCTACATACCTTTGATTGCTCATCATGGTTTCTTTCTACAAAGGGAAATATATTTGCAATTTTTGCTAGTTTTGTGGTCAGTACATGTAGTATTAGTAACTAATGTGAA
This sequence comes from Panthera pardus, assembly GCF_024362965.1. Lineage (NCBI taxonomy): Eukaryota > Metazoa > Chordata > Mammalia > Carnivora > Felidae > Panthera > Panthera pardus. The sequence continues at coordinate 102,352,397 of NW_026526843.1, forward strand.
GGTCAAAGAAATAGTCACATGATGGCATAATACTAAAGGTTATTTTGAAATATCTACAATCCTGCTTTTTGTCTCTTCAGGATTGCCTTTTGGGGTAATTTTATGTTAATTGATTGGTTCAATGTGTGGTATAATTTGTCTTGCTTCCTTCATTTGGCATAGGCTTGTAGAGGTTCACCCATGTTCTGGCATGTATCAGAAATCAGTTCCTTCTCATTGCTGTTTTAGAATTCCATTGTATGGTTAATAACCATTTATTGTTTGCCTATTTATGAGTGATGGAGATTACAGTTCTTCCCAGATTTTGGATATTATGAATAAAGTGGCTATGAACATTTTTTTTTTAGAAGTTTTTGTTGTATAGACATAAGCTTTCATTTCTCTTGGGTAAATACCTAGAAGTAGAGGGGTTGGGATCATACCATGGAATATGTTGAACTTTTTAAGAAGTTGCCTACATGTTTTCCAAGTTGTACCATTTTGCAATCCCGAAATCATTCTGTGAAGTTCCAGTTAGTTGTCTCACATCCATGTCAACTTTTGCCTTTGTGACGCTTTTAAAATTTAACTATTAGAGAAGGTGAGAATTGGTATTTGTGCATCTTATTTTTATTTCCCTGAAGACTTAAAGGCATTGGAAATTTGTTTATGTGCATATTGAATATTCTCTAGTGAAGTATTTACTAAAAATAATTGCCTGTGTATTTAAAGTTGTTTTTGGGGGCGCCTGGGTGGCTCAGTCATTTAATCATCTGACTCTTGATTTCAGCTCAGGTAATGATCTCGGGTTGGTGGGTTCAAGCCCCACATCGGGCTCTGTGCTGACAAAGTGGAACCTGCTTGGAATTGTCTGTCTCCCTCTATCTCTGCCCCTCACCTGCTCACTCTCTCTCTCTCCCCCACTCTTTCAAAAATAAACAAACATTTAAGAAAATAAAGTTTTCTAATTATTGATTGGAATAATTCTTTATGTATTCTGGATACAAGTCCCTTTTTCAGATATGTCTATTGTAAATATTTTCTTCAGGTCTATGTGACTTGTATTCATTTCTTAACTTTAAGAAAGAGGAGAAATTTCTATATTTGATCAACTACATTTTATTTTTTTTATCCTAACAAATATTTTCCTATAGCAAGGATTGAAAGATTTTTTCCTATGTGTTTTATAGTTTGTACTTTTGTATTGAGGTCTAAGAGCTATTTCAGGTTCATTTGTGTAGTGTGAAATTCACGTCCAAATGCATTTTTATATGAATATTCAATTTGTTCAATAAATATTGTAATAAATATTGCTACAATATTTATTGCAACAACTCTTCTTTCTTTCATTAGTGTCGCACCCTTGTCAAAAATTAATTGGCCATATTTGTAGACTTTATTCTGTTCCATCGTCTCCTTATGCTAGTACTACATACAATCTTGAATATTGGAGCTTTATAGAAAGTTCTGAAATCAGGTAGTAAAGATCCTTCAACTTGTTTTAATATTTTGGGTTATTAAAGATCTATTACACTTACATGTTACTCTAAGAATAGTTTTGTAAATTTTTGCATAAAAAGCTTGTCGACATTTTTATTGAGGGTGAGTCTGTGGATAAATTTGTAAAGGATTGATGCGTTAACACTGTAGAGTTTTCCTTTCCAAGAAAATGGTGTATCACAACATTTCTTTAAATTTCTTGGTTTTTTTTCAGCAATATTTGTAGTTTTCATTTGCAAGTTTTACATATTATTGTGCTAATGTTTCTCTGAGTAGTTCATGTCTCTTGATACTATTGTGCATGATAAAGTTTCATTTTCACTTTTAATAGTTATTTGCTGGCATTTAGAAGAGCAATTGATTTTTTGTGTAGTGATCTTATATCCTACAAACTTGATAAATTCACTTATTCTGTTTACTTTTTTGTATATTCCTTCAGATTTTGTATATATATGATAATAGCATCTCTGAAAAAAGAGATAGTTATAAGTCATCCTTTCCAATCTGTGTATATTTTCTTTTCTTGCCTTATTAAACTCACTAGGACCTCCATTTAATTTTGACTGGAAATGATAAGAACCGATACCCTTGCCTTGTTCCCAAACTTGTGGGAAGTCATTCAATCTTTTTCTTTAAAATATTATGTTAACTTTGGGGCACCTGGGTAGCTCAGTCGGTTAAATGTCTGGCTTTCCTTTTTTTTTTTTTTTTTTTAACTTTTTTTAATGTTTATTTTTGAGACAGTGAGAGAGAGAGCATGTGCAAGTGGGGAGGGTCAGAGATAGAGGGAGACACAGAATCCAAAGCAGGTTCCAGGCTCCTCACTGCCAGCGCAGAGCCCAACACGGGGCTCAAACTCATAAACTGTAAGATCATGACCTGAGCCGAAGTCAGATGTTTAAACAACTGAGCCAGCCAGGCACCCTAAGCATTGACTCTTGATCTTGGCTCAAGTCACGATCTCATGGTTGGTGACATGGAGCCTGGCATCAGGTTCTGCGCTGATAGCACAGAGCCTGCTTGGAATTCTCTCCCCATCTCTCTCTGCCTCTCTGCCTCTTGCACGCGCGCTCTCTCTCTGAAAATAAATATTTAAAAAATAAATAAAATAAAATAAAATAAAATATTATGCTAACTGTAGATTTTTCATTGATTCACTTAAGATGAAGAATTTCTTTTCTTTTTTTTTTTTTAATATATGAAATTTATTGTCAAATTGGTCTCCATACAACACCCAGTGCTCATCCCAAAAGGTGCCCTCCTCAATACCCATCACCCACCCTCCCCTCCCTCCCACCCCCCCATCAACCCTCAGTTTGTTCTCAGTTTTTAAGAGTCTCTTATGCTTTGGCTCTCTCCCACTCTAGAAGAATTTCTTTTCTATTGCTAGTTTGTCAAATTTCATCAACTCGTACACTTACAATGGATGAGTTTAGGTATATGTAATCCTTCCTCAACAGCAGATTTAAAACAGAGAGATCACCTTAAATATTTATTGGAACTATTTCCTTTTCAAGTAGTTAAATACCACAGAATATTGACCATTTTCTCCTACTCATTTATGCCCATTGTTATTTGTACACATGAAAAATATCATTTTCATCTTATGCCCATTGTTATTTGTACACATATGTAAAATAGGAAAACACAAGTCTGAATTCTAGGTTATTTTTACAATTAAATGGTATGTGTAGGAAATTATTTTATAAACTATGAGGAATTATAGAATCATCAAATTATTCTTTTTATTCAGGAAATATATATATATATATATACATTATATTTCTGAGTGTATTTAAGGTTTTAATTTCATTGTATTTCTCCATATTTATGCAAGGTGATAGCAATTTGGGAATAAGCAAAACTTCCTTTAGTTGTCAAAAAAAATGAGTTGTATACTGTTACTGAAACATTATCAGTAGAAATAAACAGGGCTTGGAATAGGAACAGATCAAGAAAAAAAAAATGCCTCTGTATAGTATCCAGCAGCGATAGCTAAGCTCAGAAAAAAAGCATTATTACTTTCAGAAGCTTCAACGATGATGTATTTTATCCTCTCTGAATTTTACCTGTTTCTAATAGTTAGCAATTATTTCCCTGGTATTCATCCTAGATTGTTGCTAAGCAATGACTATAAGCTTGTACCTTCTCAGTTTACCATTTGCTACACAGAATTTCTTGCATAATTCTTTGCCAAAATATTTCTTTTTTTTATTCTAAAAATTAATAAAATATGCCTATCTGATGTAGAATTTAATAAACATTTTTTTCTTCTGTGATACAGTCTTTAGGGAGGCAAAATTAAATTTGTTGGGTCATTGACTCTTACCGAATTTGGTTAATTTGTAATTACTTTTTTTAGTACACACACACACACACACACACACACACACAGACACACAACTTAACAGGATCTACATAAAATAAAAGCAAACCATATCATCACTATGACATATGGTTCATCTGATTTGACTCAGCTCATTTCCCTGGAAGAGATGCCTGCTGGGAACTCAATCTTTTCTACTGGTTTTGAATGCACTAAAAGACCAATTAGAAATACTGGTACTGCATTTTATAATTTTATTTGTATTTTTATATTCTGTTTTAGAAACTTGTTTTACTTTATTTTTCTTTGGATCAACTAAACCATCCAGACTTGTTAGGGTAGTGGTAATGATACTTACCTGCAGTCACGGTACAAGTGTCCAAACCTTAGAATGAGGCTTAATAAGTTCTTAAGCAAATAATTACATTTCTACAAACCTCAACTAACTTTACTGGCAAAATGAAGATAATTATTTTCTCATAAACCTGAGAAACTGTACAAATATATGCAATCCTCCAAAATAAAATTTGTTGTCATATCACTGGCCAACATATTATGATCAAGGTCTCTCTCTTAGAACAGGGAAACATCTTTTCACTTTTTCTCCCCTCTTTGAAGTTTCTAATAATATTTTTTCTATGCTTATACTGATTTACATAGTTCTACCTATTTCAATGATTGGAAAATATTTCACTTCTCTGTATTTATTTAGATTTCTTTATCAAGTCGAACCTAAAAGGTTGTCCCTCTTTAGATGTTACCATGTTTTCTGTGCATCACAGATCAAATCAGTCTGTTTGTCTTTATTTTTGTAATTTGCACACTGAAATTCTCTGAAACCCAAAGTAAATTTGGAATTTTGGAGGTACAAGATTAATTTTGATATCAGACATATTTATGTTTTAATTAGATTTACGTCTTTAAGTCACTCAAAAATATATATATTGGTATCTTATGTTAACAATGGATAGAATTTTTTTGTCCAATAGTTAACTATTTGTCCTAACACTGTTTAATAAATAATATGTTTTGGGACACCTGGGTGGCTCAGTCGGTTGGGCATCCAGCTTCAGCTCAGGTCATCATCTCACTGTTTGTGGGTTTGAACCCCACATTGGGCTCTAGCTGCCAGCTCAGAGCCTGGAGCCTGCTTCAGATTCTGTGTCTCCCTCTCTCTCTGCCCCTCTCCTACTCATGCTCTGTCTCTCTCTCTCTCTCTGAAAAATAAATACACATTAAAAAAATTAAAAAAATATATATTTTTAACCCACTAAACTAGGGGTTTTGTTTGTATATCTTAAAATTTTATATATACTAGAGTTTATTTCTGGACTAACTCATTTAACCTATTTATGTACCATTACGATAGTTTTATTTGGTATTAGATAATAATTTTAATATCTGTTAGCCAAAGTTTCTTGCAATCTCAATTTCCAAAATTCTGTTACAGTTTCTTTGCTCTTTATTCCTCCTTATTCATTCAAATTCATTTTGGTTAATAAGAAGAATCTTAATGGGACCAAATATCTCAAAAGAGATACTTGTATTGCAAACTGAGCCAGTAAGAGTAGAAAAGGAGACTGAATTATCACTTTTTGGAAAAGTATTCTGTTCCTTGTTTGTGTACTGGGCCTTCTTCAATTGGAAAAAAAAGTGTACAACTTAAACAATAGAGGTTTTCTCGTGACTGAAATATTGCACTTGCCAGGTTGTATAATAATCTAAGTATAATACTACCATTACTTAGATCATTATAATTGTATCCTTTTAAATGTTTGTTTAAGAGTAAGGACAAAGAATTAAACTATGGTATTGTTTTGGTGATTAAATTGTAACTTATAATGGCTTAACTATTCTGAGACTGATGCATAAAGATTTCTGGATATGTAAGAGTTACATAGTTATAGTCAAAGAAATGCTGACACATTAAAATGAAGAGAAATCAGGGAGTGATATTTCCCTTTGAGTGTTCACAGAAGTGTTACCTTTTGGTTTTTAGTAAGACAATTATTCAGTTAATAGTAAGGCACTATTAAAGGAAAAAAAGAACAATGATAAATCAAGAGAGGGCTCTGGTTATAGAACACTTTACCCTAAATTATAAGTTAGCATAAATACTTCTACTGTATACTAGAATGTGGTGAATACCAAAAGGAAAGTCATTGGGGATGATGGAACTTTAGAGGAGGGAGACATTACTATCATAACAGCTCTTTGGTATGACTTCTTGGTTGACTTGGCATCTGAGCTACACCTTGACAGATGGTTTGGATCTGGGGTTGATGAGATGGAACCCCTGAAAAGTTGAGACAAAGCCACTGAGGTTCAGAGACTTGGTATATATTCAGGAGAAACTAGGTAATTTATTTTGGCTAGAATATGAGAGTGTGTGAGGAAAAAAACAGTGGGAGATAATTTTGGAAAGACACTTAGTGGCCAGATGGCAAAATGTCTTGAATACTAGCTATTAAATTTTGGATTTTATTTTGTTGGTAATTTGGGACCTTTTTTTTTTTTTTAAGGCATGGGTGTGAATGGTGCTGTGCTTTAGAAAGATTACAAAACAGATTATCTTCCTAAATAAGCAGTTAGGCTGGGCATTCACAGTACTAGTGAGATTCTGAGATTCTAAAATCTTAAATCATCAGGTTCAGAAAGGTTTAAATAATGTTATCTTACCAGTGGTCAGAAAAATTCATCCACTAAGCCGTTTCTACTTTTGTACTATAATGTTTGATGTCAAATTAATATTTTTTTCTTGTCTTTCCCTTTATTTAAAGAAAGATGTTAATATGCTTTTAAAGAAGTTAACTGAAGTATATAATCGTTGCCTTTGAAATTATTAGAATAACAAATGTGATATGAAATATTAAAGATTTCTAGTGCATTACAATAATTTTAAAAGATCATGTCATTTGAACATAAATTTGCATCAAATTTGCTTCATATATTACATTTTTTTCTCAATATAGTTATAAATCAGTGCACCTTCAAGATATCTCTGCTATTCCCAGATTATAAAATTGGGATCTCACTACAGGTTAATTTAGTGTTTTGTGTGAGATTATTAGTTTTATTTAATTTTTAAATAAAACCCATACTCACCAAAAACCCTTATTTTATATATCATGTGCATTATTTATTGAATTATGGATACATGCAGTTGGTATTCATTTTGATAAACACTAAAAATGTAAATGAAGTCAACTCAGTAATTAACTTTGAGTGTTCATGTATTAAAAGAAATGACTAAAGAAGTCGCAAAATCTAGTTGTAACTGCTGGTAGTCCATTAGTGGAAACCAAATTAGTTCTTAGTGATATATAATCTCATTTATTGCAATACCTAATGGATCATTTTTATGAAAAGTCAAATGTCTATAACATCGTTATTATGCATTTTGTTTAGGAACAAACATTAATGCCATATAAACGACTGTAGTGTAGGCATTTTAAAAACTCATAGTGATCAGGCTTCGTAATTGTTAGGAAGTGAGGAGATTTTCAAATTTAACATTAATTAGTTTTGCATGTGTGAAGTTGCAATTGCTATGGTATACTTGATCGCTGCTGTCTTTTCAGTTGAGGTGCTAGCAGTCGAGATGGAAATATGTGGAAGTTACACGGGCTTACAGTGGATTGGATATAATAGAAAAAGAAATGTTACGACTGGCCCCTGGGTTTTGGCTTGCATAATGTGCCATACACGAGGCCGCTTATATAAAACAGAAATTTATTTCTCACAGTTCTGGAGCCTCAAGGTCTGAGATCAGAGTGCAAGCACGAACAGGTTGTGATGAGGGCCCTCATCCAGTTGGTAGTCAGCTATCTTCTTGCATCCTCCCATGGCAAAAAGAGGGCTAGAGAGCTCTCTTGGTTTCCCCCTTATTAGGGCACTAATCCCATTTGTGAGAGCTACATCCTCATGATCCAATTACCTCCCGAAGGCCCCACCTCCTAATACTGCGGTTGAGGTAGGATTTCAATTTGAGAGTTTTAGGAGGACACAGGCATTCAGACCAGAAGAGCTAACACTCACAGATAGTAGTGAGTATAAGAAAAACAGAACTGGGAGAGAAAAATCTCAATTTAGCCTTTTACATATGATTTAAAAATTCTTCTTATCGAATTGGGTAGAGATGACAAGAATGCCATTGAATGTTGAGATATGGAATTCAGCAGTGATATCTGTGACGGGGAGATGTTTTTTGGGAGCTGTTAGGGTATAAATTGGTAAATGAAAGTATAAAAGTAAACTAGATTGCTCAAAAGTACTGAAAAAAAGAAATCCGTGTCCTGCGATTGAGGCCTGGTGTGTTTAATCATTGACTGTGTTAGTAAAGGAGATTGATCTTGAAAACAAGCCCAAGGAAAGGCAACCAAAAAGTATAAAGCCATACACAAGAGGGAATGCCACAGCAACTAAGGGAGCAAAATAATTAAAAGTGCTACTGAGACAAGGATGATGAATAATTAATGATAATAATAATCTTTAACAGTTATTGAACGCTTACTGTTTACTTAGTACTAAGTGCTTTTTCTGAATTGTTTCACTAGTCTTCAGTAACATCATAAGGTGAATACTATTATCTTTGTTTATGAGGGTCAAAGATAGGTTTAGAGAAAGTAAGAAACATATACAAATTAAAACAGGTGTTAATTGGTGCATGTGGGATTGGAACCCAGGCAATAGGAGTCCAGAGATTATACACTTAGCCTGTATGCCCCATTCCATCCACATAGTCTGAAAAACTGCTCTTTGAATTTTTCCCTATATATGAAGGATAAACAGGAATTCATCAATGGAGAAAGGACTGAAGGTTGTCAAAGTTGTGCCTTCTTCTGCACACATGTGTTCTCTTGAATCATAGAGTGAAGTGATATTGACTTCTCTTGACCCTCCAAACTTGAGGAGTCATGTAAGGATCATAGAGTGATATTACACGTGGGATTTTGGTTAGTTCTGACATTGTCTTGAAGAATTACATTCCAGTTTTTCTTTAAGGAATTATCCATCCTGAGATCTCAATTTAGGGGGTTTAAATAAAGATAACCCCATCCCTAATTCCACTAGGGTTGCATAAACCAAGCCTATCAAGAGTATCATGTTCAACTGCCCAAAGGATTATTTGATACTGGCTTCCTTGATCGATAAAACTTTGTTTTTGGCGTGCCTGGCTGGCTCAGTTGGTAGAGCATGTGACTCTGAATTTTAGGGTTCTGAGTTCAAGCCTCACGTTGGGTGTAGAGCCTACTAGAAAACCAAAACAAAAAGCTCTGTTTTTAAAATGTTGGAATTCTAACTCTATTAAAATAGTATAAAAACCTCTTCTAAATTTTCTGCCTTAATTTCTTCTAGAAGGTTAATCCCTTGCTACTTTCCTAACCTATGGAAATTACAATGCTAATCTAGAATGCTATGACATGTTGAAGTAGGAGCGTGGGCTTACAAATACAACAGATTTAGTTGTGGATTCAGGGGGACTTTCTGGAGAGTTTAAGTGAGGACTACTCCACACACAATTAGCAATTAATGTGTTCACATTTTATTCCTTTATTTATTTATTCCTTTGTGTACTGGAGATCTCTAACACCACCCTCTATCATGTATCATCTATCTTGATGATTTCTTAAAAGAATTCACAGAAAACAGGAAAGCTATTAAACTCACAAGTATAGTGTATTATAAAATCAGCAAAGGGAAAAGACACATAAGGAGGGATCCAAGAGACACCAGGCACAAGCTTCCAGTTATTCTTTTCTTATGGAGTTCTACAGATAGTGCTAATTTTTTCCAGCACTAATGTGCTACAGTACATGCAAAATGTTGACACCCTTGTAAGCATGGAGCATCTCTATCACTAACCTTAGTTCCTCAGTTGCCAGCCCTCACACAGGTCTAATTGAGACAGGATGCCTCAATGCCTCAAAGCCCCAGGCATATACAAATAGAAATCTACCATAAATCACACTGCTAGCATAAACTATACAAACACATTCTTATTAGGCAGGGTATTCTAAGGGCTCGTATCAAAAGCTGGACAAGGACTAGCCCTGAAGAACTTAGGCAAATACAGGCTTTGGGCAATCCAGGCCTCAGAGTTAACCTTTGAGTGCACAGTATATACATTTTTGGAACTTCTGTGTATTTTGTCCTATATAATGTCTTAGTGATATTTTGTTATATATGAAAATGATTTATATCTTTATGTTTTTATTTTCCATTTTATAAAATACTTTTAATTCTAATTCTTTTACTTCTAATTCTAATGACTATTAGTTGTCCAGCATTGCCTACAAATATATGCAATCATAACTATTTACATACCTACAAGATAGTTATTTTTGAGTACTTTCTGACATTGCTAGGCCTTTTTGTTTTTGTCTAATTAAATAGACTTGAACTTCTGGGAGAATGTTTAGATGATTGAGGTGATAATTTTCTCATTGCCAAATTAAATGAGAGAATAGACAGCCTTTCAGCGTGTGCAATAAGTTTGACATGAGAGAAAACAGAGTAAACATTTTTAGGAATTAAAGAGTTATTGTGACCAGATATACACACAAGAGTTATTAAAGAGTTATTTTATATCCAGATATACACACACATACATACATATATATGTATGTGTATGTATATACATATGTATGTATAAGAGATTGAAAAATGAGACAGGTGCTTATGCAGTTGTATTTCAGAAATGCAGAAAACCCAAAACAGTAATATGTTTTCTAGGAAAAAATTTAAAAAGTGTTTTATGATTGAGAAGAAACATGAATGTGACCATGATAAGCCCTGAAATAATAAACTAGCAAACAAAAACAGACCTGCAAAGAAACATTAAGAAAGACTTGGCAATAAAAGTTAAATCATTAAGTGGACATCTGTTTCTTACTCTTTGCACTCTCCAGTTCCCAATTTTCTTGTATGTCTTCAAGAAACAACCCCAAATTTCATTCCAAGTGCGAGTACAGCTGACACTTCCTTACACTTCAGGGGAAAAAATAGGACTCCATGAATCAACCCTCCATCCCCCTGGCCAAAGTGCTTGGTCTAGGGGTGAGTCCATAATCCTTGTTAGGTCAATGTGAGGTCTTTTCCTGACATTGATGGAAACAGAAGGCTTTTTCCTGCTGTATTTGGTAAATTTGGACGGGAGAGCAGTGGCTATCAAACTAACTGTACAATAAATCCCGAGTAGATTTGTTAAAACCTGTTACCCAGCTCACAACCTACCTCAACTAAATCAAAATTTCTGGTTTATAAAATCTGTGCTTCAGTTGAGTTTACAGAGAATAGTGATTCTCAAACTTTGGGATGCATTTGAAGTGCTGGAAGCCGAGCTGTGCCAGCCTGAGTGGCAGGGCCCGGGCTGTGGACGGATTGGTGACTGCAGGGCGGCCCGCCGACAGTGAAGCTTCTTGTACTCCCGCTTTTAAGTAATTCGGCCTTAAAACTACCTGGGGTATTGTCTGTCGGGGAATGGCCCTCGGCAGGCCCCCTGAGAAAAGAACCATTAGGGAAGAAAATAAGGTTCCGCCAGAAATTGTGCGGCCTTACGTTTCGCCCTTGCCATTTCCATGGAGACTCCTCTACTTACCGGAAGGATAGCCTCACACCTCTGCCAGCAAAGAGGGCCTGTAAAGGAGAGACATACGGATTTGAAAGCCCCACTCCGGCAACTAAGGGGTGTATCTCTGGGCACGGGTGACTTCAACCCCTAGGCCCACCTGGCCCCCAGGAGGCATTCCAGATGATGACTTAACCTAGTCAGTTAAGCTACAGAATGGTTCATTGGTTCCTAGGTGCATTGTCTCTCTGAGAATGCATGGGGCATGGGCTTCTAAGACTTTTTCGGCCCCTTCCTGGCACCTCGGACCGAGGTAAACACATTGTTCTTGTGGCCTCATGTGGTCAGGAGGTCACGTCCCTGTAACTGTTCCACTTGAGGTGTTGAGAAACGGAGGGCCTTTCACGAGAACGGCAAAGCAAACGCTTTGTAGATTATAGGTAAACACAGATGCATAATGGAATAATGTAAGAAATTAATCAATAATCAAAGGGTATGCGGGAAAATTAGGGGAAAACCGCCGTGTTATTTCTTAAAGGTCTATTACACATAGGAACATTTTCAAAATTAGATAATGTTAGAAAAACATAGATGACGTATGCTACAAGGAAATCACTAGCATATATAATGCCACGTTTGCTGCAATAAATCGGCCAGTTCAACACACTGCGGTTGTCTGCGTCCATTTTTATTTTTTTTATTCTAGTTTTGTTTTATTTTCACTTTTTTGCCGACGCCATTCATCCTTCGGGAATGGCTTCAGCAGGTCGAGCTGGACTCTGGCACTGAAGCAAGGGTGGGCTCAAAAAATCTACATTGTCTAGCCCAACTACACCATTTGTTTTTCACTCTGTGAAGGTGTGTATATTGAGAGTAGAAAGGATGCTTTGCTTTTGAAGACAGGAAAACATTAAAAGTTAAAAAACAAAAAATACAAATTTCAAGTAACTGTAGTGTTATAGGTAGACCTCAGTAATTGGTCTAATGAGAGCTTGGATTTAGAAGTCTCCAGTTTATGTCACTGATGCTTTTCAGTGATCACATTTTGAGGTTCTGGCAGTTGGTCAGTTTGACTAGTGAGGATTTCTCCTGTGTTGTGTGCTTATGCTAAAGCTACAATAGATCTTAATATTTTCATCTCATTTCCCCGTCACTACCCAGGTAAGGTATTCAAATGTGTCTAATCTAGCAGTCAGGAAATTAAGGATGAGAATTAAATATTTTGCCTGAGGCCACAGAACAAATAAGCGGCAGAACTCAGACTGGAAACCAGAGAAACCTATTCCCACACGTGTGCTACTGAACAGGGTGAGGAGGTGAAGCAGGTCTTGTGTCAGATGGAAGTTAACTGCCCCATATGCTTCTGAGTGGGGAAACCTCTGGTATAAGGTCAATCTGAGCACACAACAGTATGTAGCCACTGCCAAAATGTAGCTTGAGGTCTGTCTCCGCACCTCTTCAGGAGAATTTAAAAATGTACCGGGAGGTGCCTGACTGGCTCAGTCGGCTGAGCATCTGACTTTGGCTCAGGTCATGATCTCACTGTTCGTGAGTTTGAGTCCTGCATCCTGCTCACTGCTGTTAGTGCAGAGCCCACTGTGGATCCTTTGTCTCCCCTCTCTTTGACCCTCCCCTGCTCATGCTCTTTCTCTCTCTCCAAAATAAATAAACATTTTATAAAAAGGTACCGAGTGTGCCAATAATTAAAGTGCTCTGAGTGAAGGTACTGTGGGTCAGACATATTTCTGAACATCTGTATTCTTTTGGATATTAAAAGCAATAGTTCCTGTTAAATGAGAGGGTAGCCCAAGACTTCAAAGACCAAAACACTAAATGCCAAATAACCTATTCCAAAATGACGTGATTTGTGATCTTGCAAAGGACCTCACCTGAACTGCTTCTGTAGCCGTGAGCCCAACACTCAATCAAGATGTGCAACAGAGTTAGCGGTAGAAGAGAGAATTTTTTTTTTCATTCTTCTGTTTATTTATCTACATTTTCTAAATTGAAACGTAATTCACACATGATGTTACATTAGTTTCAGGTGTACAACATAGTGATTCGACAAGTCTATACGTTATGCTGTGCTCACAAGTGTAGCTGCCATCTGTCCCCATACAACGCTATTACAATACTATTGACTATATTCCCTGTGCTGTGCCTTTTATTCCAATGACTTACTCATTCCATAATTGGAAGCCTGTATCTCCCACTTTCCTTCACCCATTTTGCCCATCCCCACCCTTGCAACCATCAGTTTGTTTTCTGTATTTTGGCATCTATTTCTGCTTTTGGCTTATTTATTCATTTGCTTTGTTGTTTAGATTCCACATGTAAGTGAAATCATGTGGTATTTGCCTTTCTCTGACTTATTTCACTTAGCACAATACTCTCTAGGTCCATCCATGTTGCTGGAAATGGCAAGATCTCATTCTTTTCATGGCTGAGTAATAATAATCCATTTTGTATATGTACCACATCTTCCTTATCCATTCATTTGTCAGTGTGTACTTGAGTAGCTTCCATATCTTGGCCATTGTAAATAACATTGCAATAAACATAGGGGTTCAAATATCTTTTCAAGTTAATGTTTTTGTTTTCTTTGGAATTACTACATCATATGATATTTCTATTTTTAATTTTTTGAAAAACCTGTATACTGATTTTCATAGTGGCTGCACCAATTTACGTTCTCACCAACAATGCGCAAAGGTTCCTTTTTTCTCTACATCCTCACCAACGCTTATTTTTTGTCTTTTTCATTCTAACCATTCTGAAAAGTCTCTGAGGTAATATATGGTGGTTTTGATTTGCATTTCCCTAATGAATAATGATGTTGAGCATCTTTTCATGTGTCTGTTGCCATCTGTTGGTCTTTGAAAAAAATTTTATTCAGGTCCTCTGCCCATTTTTAATTGGATTGTTTGTTTTGTTTTCTTGTTTTCTTTTTTTTTTTTTTTTGATGTTGAGTTCTACAAGTTATATATTTTAGCTGCTGACCCTTAGATATGTCATTTGTGAACATTTTCTCTCATTCAGTAGGTTGCCTTTTTATTCTGTTGATGGTCATCTTCACTGTATAAAAGCTTTTTATTTTAATACAGTCCCAATAGTTGATTTTTGCTTTTGTTTTCCTTGCTGCAGGAGACATCAAGAAAAATGTTGCTATGGCCATTGTCAAAGTAATCACTGCCTGTGTTTTCTTCTGGGGGTTTATGGTTTCAGATATTACATTAGGTATTTAATCCATGTTCAGTTTATTTCTATGTGTGGTGTAAAAAAGTGAACCAATTGCATTGTTTTGCATGTAGCTGTCTACTTGTCCCAGTACCATTTATTGAAGAGACTGTTTTTTCCCCCCATTGTGTATTCTTAGCTCCTTTGTCATATTTTAATTAACCATATAAGTGTGGGATTAAGCTGGGCTCTCTATTCTGTTCTGTTCATCTGCGTGTCATTTTTGTGCCAGTACCATAGTGTTTTGCCCTCTACTGCTTTATAGTATATCTTGAAATCTGGGATTGTGATACCTCCAGCATTGTTCTTCTTAACATTACTTTCGCTATTTTGGGTCTTTTTCGGTTCCATACAAATTTTAGGATTATTTGTTCTAGTTCTGTGAAAAATGCCGTCGATATTTTAATAGGGATTGCATGAAATGTGTAGATTGCTTTGGATAGTGTGGACATTTTAACAATATTAATTCTTTCAGTCAATAAATCTGGAATATTTTTCCATTTGTTTTTGATGTCTTTAATTTCTTTCATCAATATTTTACTGTTTTCAGAGTATAGATCTTTCACCTCCTTAGTTAAATTTATTCCTAGATATTTTATTCTTTTTAGTGCAATTGTAAATGGAATTGTTTCCTTATTGCCTCTTTCTGCAACTTCATTATTAGTGTATAGAAACACATCTGATTTATGTGTATTAATTTTGTATCCTGCAACTTTATAGAATTCATTTATTCTAATAATTTTTGGTGGAGTCTTTAGGGTTTTCTATGTATAGTATCATGTCATCTGCAAATAGTGCCTGTTTAACTTTTTCTTTACCAATTTGGATGCCTTTTATTTCTTTTGCTCTTCTGATTGGTGTGGCTAGGACTTTGAGTACTATGTTGAATAAAAAGGGTGAGAGTGGACATCCTTGTCTTGTTTCTGACCTTAAAGGAAGAGCTCTCAGCTTTTCACCACTGGGTATTATGTTAACTGTGGATTTGTCATATATGGTCTTTATTATGTGGAGGTATGTTTCCCCTAAAACCACCTTGAAAGTTTTTAATCATAAATGGATGTTGAATTTTGTCAACTTCTCTTTCTGCATCTGTTTGATGATTATATAATTTTTAATCCTTTGTTTTGTTGATGTGTATCACGTTATTTAATTTGCAAATATTGAACCATCCTTGTATACCCAGAATAAATTCCACTTGATTATGATAAATAATTCTTTTAATGTATTCTTGAATGTGGTTTGCTCATATTTTCTTGAGGATATTTTCATTTATGTTCATCAGGGATATTATTGGCCTATCGTTTTCATCTTTTTTAGTGTCTTTGTCTGGTTTCATTATCAGGGTAATGCTGGCTTTGTAGCATGTATTTGGTAGCTTTCCTTGCTGTTCTCTTTTTTGGAATTGTTTGAGAGAATAGGTATTAATTCTGTTAAATGTTTGATAGAATTCATCTATGAATCCATTTGGTCCTAGACTTTTGTTCATTGGCAATTTATTGATTACTGATTCATTTTTGTTATTATTCATTGATCTGTTTAGATTTTTTGTTTCTTCCTGACTTAGTATTGGAAGTTTTTATGTTCCTAGGAGTTTATCCATTTCTTCTGGGTTGTCCAATTTTTTGGCATATAATTTTTCATAGTCTTCTGATAATAATTTTTATTTCTGTTGTATTGGTTGTTATTTATCCTTTTTCCTGATTTTATTTACATTGCCTCTTTTTTCTTGATGAGACTGGCTAAAGGTTTAGCAATTTTGTTTATCTTTTTAAAGATCCAACTCTTGGTTTCACTGATGTTTTCTGTTATCTTTTTAGTCTCTATTTCATTCACTTCAGCTCTGATCTTTACTATTCCCTTCCTTCTATTAACCATGGGCTTTGTTTCTTCTTTTTCTAGTTCCTTTAGGTATAAGTTTAGATTGTTTATTTGAGATTTTTCTTGTTTCTTGAAGCATGCTTTTATCACTATAAATTTATCCCTTAGAACTCTTTTGGCTGCATCCCAAAGATTTTGGACCCTTGTATTTTCATTTTTGTTTGTCTCTGTGTATTTTTTTATTTCCTCTTTGATTTCTTCATTGACTCATTGGCTGTTGAATAGCATGTTGTTTAGCCTCCATGTGTTTGTGTTTTTTCCAGGTTTGTGGTATGTGATTGATTTCTAGTTTTATACTGTTCTTTCTGAAAAAGATGCATGATACAATTTCCATCTTCTTAAATGTATTGAGACTTTTATGCATCCGTTTTGTCTGTTAATATTTGCTTTATGTATTTGGGTGTTCCAATGTTGGATGTGTACATATATATAGTTGTAGTATCCTCTTGTTGGATTAACTTCTTTATCATTAGGCAATAAACTTCTTTGTCTCTTGTTATAGTCTTTGTTTTAAAGACCACTTTGTCTGATATTAAGTATTGCTACCCCAGCTTCTTTTTTGCTTCCATTTGCATGAAATATCTTTTTCCATCTTTTTCCTTTCAGTCTTTATGAGTCTTTAGATCTAAAGGGGGTCTCTTGTTGGCAGCATAAAGATGGATCTTGTTTTATTATCCATTCTGCCACTGTATGTCATTTGATTGGAGTGTGTATACCATTTACTTTTAAGGTAATTATTGATAGATATGTACTTATTGCCATTTTGTTGTTTTCTGGTTGTTTTTGTAGTTCTCTATTCCTTTCTTCTTTTATCCCTCTATTCCTTCCTTGTGGTGGATGACTTTCTATAATGTCATGTTTAGCTTTCTCTTTTTTTGTGTGTGTGTACCTATTACAAGTTTTGGATTTGTGGTTGCCATGAGGTTCATATATCACATCCTAAGTATACGGCAATATATATTAAGTTGATGGTCACTTTAGATTGAGCACATTGTAAAAGAACTTTTTACTTTTTACTTTCCCTGTCCACGTTTTATGTATATCTTGTCATATTTTACAACTTTGTATTCATAATTTTCTTACTTCTATCTTTGGTTTTCCACTTAAAGAAGTCCCTTTGCCATTTCTTGTAAGGATGGTTTAGTGGTTATGAACTCCTTTCAGCACTTTAAATATATCATGCCACTCCTTTCTGGCCTGCAAAATTTCTTCTGGAAAATCAGCTGGTAGCCTTATAGGGTTTCTCTTGTATGTAACTGTTTTGTTTCCTCTGCCTACTTTAAAAATTCTCTCTTTATCACTACTTTTTGCCATTTTAATTACTTTGTGTCTTGGTATGGACCTCCTTGGGTTGATTTTATTGGAGATTCTCTGTGCCTCCTGGATCTCCAGGTCTGTTTTCTTCCCCATATTAGGAAAGTTTTCAGATATTATTTCTTCAAATAGATTTCCTGCCCTGTTTCTCTTAATTCTCCTTCTGGGATCCCTATAAAGCAAATGTTACTACCCTTGACAATGTTGCCAAGTGCCTTCAACCTATTCTCATTTCTTACTACTCTTTTTTCTTTTTGCTCTTCAGCTTGGTCGCTTTCCATAACTGGGTCTTATAGTTCACCAATCTGTTCCTCTGTTTCCTCTAGTCTACTATTGATTCCCTCTAGTGTATTTTTAATTTCAATTATCAAGTTCTTCATCTCTGATTGATGCTCTTTTAAATCTTTATATCTTTTTTGAAAGTCTCACTGAGAACCTCTAATCTTTTCTCAAGTCCAGTTAGTATCTTTATGACCATCACTTTGAATTCTTTATCAGGCATATTGCTTATCTCTCTTTCATTTAGCTCTTTTGCTGTGAAATTTTCCTTAAAACAGCTATTTATTGATAAATTGTGCTATGCGTATACTATGAATTCTATGTAGTTTTACAACCAATTAGATGTGGATGTTACATATTAGGTTGATGTTACAAAAGACATCTTCAAGGTATATTGCTAATAATGAAGAAATCAGATGGTAAATTACATGCAAATATGTGTACAGTTATGTGAATATATTCATGTTAATATGTGTATATGTTTACATCTGTTTACACACTTCTCAGCTAATTACAGTTACTTCTGAAAAGAGTTACCTATCATCATTTTTTGAAAATCTTACACTGTACATATACCATACATACTGACTGAATGTTTGTGTCCCCCCAGCATTCATTTGATGAAACCTAACCCCCTCCCACCGTGGTGATGGTATTAGAAGGTGGGGCCTTTGGGAGGTGATTAAGTCATGAGGGTGGAGCCCTCATGAATTGGACTTGTGCAGAGGCCCCAGGGAGCTCCCTCACCTTCTCAACCATGTGATGTTACAGGGAAAAATGACCATCTATGAATCAGGAAAGTGGGCTCTCACCAGACACTGAACCTGATGGCATCTTGATCTTGGAATTCCCAGCCTTCAGAACTTTGAGAAATAAATTTCTATTGTTTATAAGCTACCTGGTCTATGGTTAGTTATGGCAGCCTGAAAGGACTGAGGCAATGTACATAATTAAAGATATAAGTAAAAAAACCCACTTTATGATGACATATTAGTAATAATTTTTAAAGGATCTACACTTCACTTTTTTATGTTTATGTAGTATGGAATGAGATATAAGATATTAAGAAGCAGTTAGATTTAAAAATGAAAAAGGGAAAATCATAAAAATAGAAATAAGATATGAGGGAAGATAATTTGTGAAGTTGAACTCTTCATAACATCATTAAATAGGGATCGTTAGGAAATCGGTCACAAAGAATTATCTTTTTATTGTTCTATAGAATTAAATGTCAAGTGTATAGTAAAGTTTATTTTACATTTTCCGGTCTCTATTACCATAATAAAAGAAAAAAATGACAACAATAAGGGTTAAAACCTTCTCAAGTTTTATGTGATCAGTATATGCAAAAAAGCCATAAAAGTATATCCCTGTAGTATAGGGTTTTGTGCCATTTCTTATGATGTATATAAAAAGGTTAGTAACATTTTTTGTTCTCAGAATATGTGTTAATACTTAACTGTATGGAATCCAACAATCTTGCTAATTTACTGTTTAATTTCAATGCATGGCCTCAGAGGGAGATTTTCAGTATTTTATGACTACGTATGGTATTTGCTGAAGTTTCTGAGCTTTTTTTAAAATCATGACTTAATGGTAAATATGGTCATATTGTTTCACTCTCTTGTGTAATATGATTTTGCCCTTTCTTGGTGATAGTTGATACTGATATCTTTCTGTCACTAGAATTGATTCTTGGTTTAAACCCAGTATGTGCACGGGGTATTATAGTTGAAGTACCTTTGTGTTTTGTTTGTCAAATTATAAGCACTGCTTGAGGGGGAAGAAGGGAATTCACCAATTTGATAAAGGATATATAACTTGATTTTCCTAACTTTTATTTTTTTCATCAGTTTGGTGTAAAGCTTATTGGGATCTCACAAAGCATTTGGTAAACATTATTATATTTCTATTATTTGGACAGGCTTGTGCAAGATTGCTGTTACTTCTTTTTCCATTATATGGGAAAGTTTGTGCCTTCAGGCACCAGTATGTGGAAGTCATTTATAAGAAGGTATTTCACTATAGACACAGTTGATTTACACAATGTAGATATAAGCAGTTGAGATTGGTATATAGATATAGACATTGACGAGATTTTGTAAGTTTTATTGTTCATTAGGGCATATTTTCCCTGGTGTTTTCTCTTTTCATGTATCAAACTTTTTAGGATAAAGTTGTTTATATAATTATGTATGTGTCACTGGGATATGGCATGAAAATTTCTTTTTTGCATTGCTGATATTGAATATATGCTTATGCTTCCTCATCTTTTTTTTCCTTAATCATTCTAGCCAGATGTTTATGGAGCTTTTTGAAAAGTCTAACATGTTTCTTAGCCTTCTCTCTGAATGTCTTTTATTATCACCCACAACCCCCAAATTTATTGTTTCATTTCTATTACTGGTTTGGTATTGAATTACAAATTTTTCCTCAGTATTTTGAGATTTTTGCATTTATTGCTATAAATATTCCTTTAGCCACACATATTGTTGTATCACACGGCTTGTAACAGCTTCATAGAAATACAATTTAGTTTAAATAAACTTCGCAAATTTAAATTAAACAATATAAGTTTTACATTTGTATATACATTTGCTAAAGTATCACCAGGATCAAAATGCTATACATATTCATCCCTTTACTCAAGTTTCCTTGTACAACTTTGCATTTTCCCTTCCTGTTTCTGCTTCTACCTCCCTTCTTTCCCATGGTGTGTACATTATCGTACAAGTCTTTGTGTACATGTGTGTTTTCATTTTTCTTGGTTGAATGTGAAGACATGGTATGGCTAGATCACATGATAGGTATTCTTTAAGGTATTTGGAATATGTTAGAGTTTGCAGTCTGATAGTCCATTGTCCATCCTGCCAGCAGTGTATGAGCGTCTCCTTTGCACTGCATCCTTACCAGCATTTCTTATGGTCATGTTTTTGTGTTGTATCCCTTCTAGTAAATGTGTGCTGGTATCTCGGTGTCTAGCTAAATTGCATGGCTGTAACCAAGTCCTACTTCTTTCTTTCTCAGCCATGCCCATGCCTACTAAATGGAAAAATTAGGTCACCATGGGGATGGACAGATTGGAGTGAGTCTTTATAGCCTGGTAATTAATGGTGAATATCTGAGTTCTCCACAGGGCCTCAGCTGTGGTGGGAGTTTGGAGTTTGGCACAGAAATTTTATTGTGTACAAAATTCCCGTCTTATTTGTCTGCTTCTTTCCCAGTCCTTTGTCCGAAGAGAGCAAGCTTTTTTCACTTTTTTTTTTTTTTTTTGTCTGCACCCTTTGGCATTTTCAGATTGCCTGGTTTTTCTAGTTCAGGTCTGGGATATATGAGGTAAAAAGAAAATACAACATACAAAAGAAAACATGGAAACCACCACAGTGCTGTTCCTTGGCTTCTGAGGTTCCTGTCACATCAGCTGATAGCCTAGTGGTATTTCCTATGTATGTATGTAATTTCTTACATCTCTCTTGCTACTTTTAATTTTTTCTCTTTATTTTTAATCTTTGACATTTTAATGATTATGGGTCTTGGTGTGAGCCTCCTTGAGTTCATCTTATTTGGAACTCTCTGTGCTTCCTGGACCTGTATGTCTCTTTCCTTCCTGACATTAGGGAAGTTATCTTCTGTTATTTCTTCAAATAAGTCTTCTTTCCTTTTCTCTCTCTCTTCTCCTTCTGGGATTTTTGTAATGTCAATGTCTTTTGTCTTGTTTTTTATCAGGAGGTCCCTTAAATCCATCTTCATTTTCTAAAATTATTTCTTCTTGCTTTTCTGCTTGGGTGCTTTCCCTTACCTTGTCTTCCCGATCACCGATGTTTTCTTCTGCATCCGCTAATGTACTGTTGATTCCCGCTAGTGTATTTTTAATTTCAATTATTATATTCAACTGTGATTGGTTCTTTTTAATATTTTCTGTCTCTTTTTTGAAACTCTCACCAAGTTCTTCCACCCTTGTCTCCTGTCCGGTGAGCATCTTCATGATCATTACTTTAAACTCTTCATCCGTCATATGGCTTATCTATGTTTCATTTAGTCTTTTTTCTGAGGTTTTTCTTGTTCTTTCATCTGGAGCATATTCTCTCTACCCATTTTGCTTGATTTTCTCTGTTTTTATGAACTAGGTGAAACAGTTATTTCTTCTAACCTTAAAGGAATGGTCTCACATACAGTCTTCCCCTATGTAGACTCTGTGTGCCTGGTTAACTTTGCCTGCCTGACCGGAGCTTTGGCTGGCATGGGCTAGGGTTTCCGGGGTTCTTCCCACAAAGGATGTTCTGGCAAGACAAGTGAAGGTGAAGTGTGTGCAAGCTAGAGTGTCCTGGGGCTGTCCATGCAGAAGATGCCTTGGTGGAGTGGCTCAAGCTGAGATGGGTGTGAGCTGTGGGATGGCTCAGCAGGGTAGCCTGCGCCAAGGTGGGGTGCACGCTGGGGAGTCCTGGGCCCATTGAGCAGGTGGTGCCCTGGTGGGACAGCTGTAGCTAAAGTGGGTGAGGGCAGGGGCGGTCCTGTGATTCTCTGTGTTGAAGGTGCCCTGGGAGGACCTGAAACTGAAGTGGGTGCAAACCAGGGCATCCCAGGGCTCTCCGTGCAGACAGTGTCCTGGCAGGACAGCTGAAGCCAAGTGAGTGCAAGCTCTGGTATCCTGGGGTCCTCAGCGCAGGTGGGACTTAGCAAGGCAAATGCTGCCAAGGCCGGCGTGGACTGGGATATCCTGGGGCACTCTGTGCAGGGGATGCGTTGGCACAGTGTTTGGAGCCAAGGCGGTGTGTGGACCACAGGTCTTGAGGTGACTAAGCACGAAAGGGACTCTAGCAGGGGTGATGGAACTAAAACAGATGTGAGCCAGGATGTTCCAGAGCACCCTGTGTCAGGGGCACCCTAGTGAGCAGCTTGAAGCCCAACAGCTATAGACGTGGAATGCTCCACAGTGTTTTGTGCCTCTTTTACCTTGGCATGATGACAGGATCACTACAGTGACTCCTGATCATCAGTGTCCCAGTGTGGCGTTGAGGTGACCCACAGTTTCTCTATATCCTAGTTGCTGCTTTAAGACTCGGCTCTTTTCCTGTTCCCCAAGGTGTTTGGGCTAGTGTAGGCTAGGAGCCCAGGGCTCACTGAGGCGCAGGCCAGCTTGGCACCCAGGCCCTGCTCCCATCTGTGCTATGAAAGAGGAAGGGGAGGGTAACAGTGGTGCTCACCATATCACCTGATAAAGACTGATTTTAAATGCCTCCTTCACCATAGGACACAATTCTAGGGGTGCTTCTTTAATATTTTAGTTGCCCCGTTAAACCATAGTTGTTATTCCATGCCCGAGGGCAGGTAAGTCTGCTTAAGGTCAGTACTATCCCTCCACACTGCAGTTCAAAGTATTTGGGGGTGGGAGTTCCCTTGGTGACAATGCTCCCTCTCTCTTAAGTATATGGTTTCTGTATATGGTCGCTCTTTTATGTGCAGAAGCTGTACAATCAGCCCTCATACCTTCTTGAGGAGGAATTGTTCCATAAATAGGTGTAAATTTGGTGTGTCCGTACAGCAGGTGAATTCAAGGTCTTTCCACATTGTCGTCCTGGACCAGAACTCCTTCACAAAATATTTTTTGAAAGAGTCGTAAAGGGGAGGTGTTTTCTCCAAACTCATGAGACAGAGAAAGTTGGTTTCCTAATTGTCCCAAGCCCAGTGCAAGGGGCTTTAGAATATTTGCCACTTATCAAGTTCAGCCCAGCAGTAAAGTCATTGCAGACACAGTAAGTGTTCAAAACTCTGAGAGAAAAGAAGCTCTCTGAGAAAGTCTATAGTCCAAAAATGGCTTTTTGGGGTACTGGAGTGGCTCAGTTGGTTAAACCTCTGACTTTTGATTTCGGCTTAGGTCATGATCCCTGGGTTGTGGGAACGAGCCCCACATTGGGGTCCACACTGAGCATGGAGCCTGCTTAAGATTCTTGCCCTCTCTCCTTCTCTTTCCCTCTCCTTCCGCCCCTCCCCAGCTTGTGTTCATTCTATCTCACTCAAAACAAAAATTAAAAATTAAAAAAAAAATGACTGTTTGCCTGACTGGCCCAAGGGAGCACTGGAGATAATCCATTATTAACACATTCTCTAAGAATGATGAGGAGCTCACAACACCTGAGAGATCTGCACAGACTCACGTCTGTGATGGTTTTTTCCGATATATCGTGGGCTGCCGTGATGATGTGGTGAAGTGATGTTATTGGCTACTCTGAAAGCTCAGAAACTTCAGTGGCCAATAGAGGATCCTCCTCATTGGTCCAGCGGCCCAGTAACTGCTTCCTCCTACACCATCAGGTGGATCTCAAATGGCAGCATTCCCTAAAATTATCTAGGAAGCTTGTTGAAAATCACATTGCTGGGCCCCTTCTTGATGCACAAAGGCTCTGATCCCATACATGTGGCATAGGGTATGAGGGTTTTACATTTCTAATGAGTGCCAAGGTGATGTTGATGCTGCTGCATCGGGCCACCCTGCTTTGACAGGGCTAGTGTTGGAAGGGAGATTATTTAAGAATTAAAACAACACAGGTAAGTCGGGAATCTGGACATACTAAAAGACATACTGTCCCAGTGCGCTGAGTGGAAGGAAAGCTCGAAATAGCAGGCATCTCACCCATTCTTTCCCTCTAATTTAAATAGAATGAAACCATTCCATTTCAAGAGGAAGCTTCCAAAGGGAAAAGAGATTTTAAGTGGTAACTAGTCGACAGGTATATGTTCTCTAAGCTCAATTAAATGTGTCATGTAGTTCATAAATTACTCATTTGACCCACAAACCAGCCCCACGATAAGTAATGTGTTGCAACTATGTGATCACATTTGGCATGCTGAAATTTCGTTTTTTGAAAAATGTGTTGGCGATGCATTAATTTTACAGCAGTGTGCAATGAGTTTCAGAGGTTTGTAGAAGACAAGTGAATCCGCCCATTCCAAATGATTTTTGCTGAAATCATAAAATTAGTTACTCAAAGCCAATATTTATTAGCGACGCAGACACAAATTTGCAAGACATCTCTTGCTATTTGTTGCTTTCCTTTCTTCCAGAAGGTGGATTGCTTCCTGCTGGCCTGATCTGTGGACATTGCTGTGCTTCCCGTGGAGTCACATGGAGTCACGCAGCGCTTAGTTCTCCCACCAGTGATGTGTGAAAAACGTGTACATGTTTCTTGCAGAAGATCCCATCCCCATCTCCACTGTGGCCAATTACACCAAACAGTTTAGAGAGAGTGCCTGCTCTCCTTCCCTTTGGTGACCCGAAATCCTTTGTTTTACCTTTTTGGAATCCTAATTCCATTAATGTAGTTGAAATATTTTTCCTGACCTGCTGTTTGCTGTTTTTCAGCAGGCTGATTACCTCCTCCAGCGTAAACTGTCAACTTCCCAGGTTTCCCCATCAGTGATATGTGAACACTTGTGCACTTTTCAGTACAGGTCCTCTACTCCCAGCATCATGGGCCACTTAAACCAAAAATGTTCACAAAGCATGCCTCTTCTTCTTGGCTTTGCTAATCCATATTCTTTGCTTTACTTATATGGAATCGTAATTCCATTAAGGTAGTGGAAATATCTCTCCTGAATCTGCTTTTGTTCTCCTTAGTAGTCAAATTCATTGCTCCTGGCCTGATTAGTGTTCTTTCCAGGGCTTCCAGGGGAACCCCATATATTATGCTTAATAGTTTCCCCACCAGTGATATGAGAATACTTGTGCACTTTTCTGTGCAAGTCGTCTAATCCCCAGCTTCACTGTGGCTACCACAACCAGAGTTTTCAGAAAGAGCACTCATGAATGTTAGCTTTGCTGACCCACACATTTTCTGTTTAAATATTTGGAATCCTGTAGTTGAAATATCTCATGTGAAACTCCTGATTTGTCTTCTTCCAGCAGGCTGATGCATGCTCCAATCAGATCTGTGGACTTAAAAGTGCATCCAGGGGAGTCGCATAGATGGTGCTTAATAGATTTCCAACCACTTATGTGTGATTATGTGTGTACATTTTGGTTAATGTCATTTCATCCCGAGCAATGCTGAGGTTGCTTACACGAAAGTATTCAGAAAGCATGTCTTCTTTCATTAGTCTTGGTAGTCGATGATCTCTTGTTTCATTTTTAAAAAACGAATTCAATGAATATTGTTGAAATATCTCTCCTGAAAATGCTGTATTGTCCTCATCAGCAGGATGATGGTTTGCTGCTAGCCTGATCTGTGATGAATTGTGAATACTCGTGTACTCTTTGGTACATGTCACCTCCTGGAAATTTGGCTGTTGCTGCGTAAAGCAATGTCTTTAGACAAGGTGTCTGCTACAGTTGGTATAGGCGATCGGTGGTCCATTGTTTCATGTCTTTGAATCCTAATTCCATTGTTATTGTTGATATATCTCCACGGAAACTGCTGGCTTGGCCTTTTCTGCAGGTTGACTACTTGCTACTGGCTTGATATGTGGACTTTCCAGTGCTTCTCAGGGAGGCCCATGTGTCTACCTGTTGTTTTAGCACTGGTAAAATGTGAGTACTCATAAACCCTCGGGGCAGCTCGCCCCATGGTAATCCATGCTATTGCTGCATAAACCAATGTCTCCAGACAAGATGTCTGTTACCATTGACATAGGCCATGTATGGTCCTGAGTTTCATATCTTTGAAATCCTCATTCTGTTGATATTGTTGATATATCTCTCCTGAACCTGCTGTCCCTGCCTCTTCTGCAGGCTAATTGCTTGCTACTGGATTGATATGTGGACTCTCCAGTGCTTCTGAGGCAGGCCTGTGTGTCTACCTATGGTTTGAGCGCTGGTGAAATGTGAGTATTTGTGTATTCTCAGCACATGTCGCCCCGTGTCAGTCTACGCTGTTGCTGCATTAACCAGTGTCTTCAGACAAGGTGTCTGCTACGATTGGTATGTACAATCTATGCTCTGTTGTTTCATGTCTTTGGAATCCTCATTCCATTGATATTGTTGATATATCTCCACCAAACCTGCTGTCTTGGCCAATCCTTCAGGCTGATTGCTTGCTGCTGGCCTTGTCTGTGGACTTCCCACTGCTTGTGATGGAGGCCCATGGGCCCCTTATAGTTTTTGCAGAATGAATTGTGAATACTAGTGTACTCCTCTTCACATGTTCCCCAGTGGAAATTTTGCTGTTGCTGCAAAAGGCAATGTGATTAGACAAGATGTCTGCAACGATTCATATAGGCAATATATGGTTCGTTGTTTCATGTCTTTGGCATCCTCATTCCATTGGTATTGTTAATATCTCTCCACTGAAATTGCTGACATGGCCTCTTCTACAGGCTGATTGCTTGCTGCTGGCTTGATCTGTGGACTCTCCAGTGCTTCTGAGTGAGGCCCATGTGTATACCTATTGTTTTAGCACTGGTGAAATGTGAGTACTCGTGTATTCTCCATGCATGTCACCCCATGGTAATCTATGCTAGTGCAGCATAAACCGATTTCTTCACACAAGATGTTTGCTACCATTGGCGATATATGGTCCATTGTTTCATGACTTTAGAATCCTCATTCCATTCATATTGTTGCTATATCTCCACTGAACCTGATGTCATGGCCTATATTCAGGCTGATTGCTTGCTGCTGGCCTTATCTGTGGACTTTGCACTGCTTTTGGTGGGGGCCTGTGGGACTCCTCATTGTTTTCATAGAATGAATTGTGAATACTCATGTACTCCTCGGTACATGTCACCCCATGGAAATTTGGCTGTTGCTGTGAAAAGCAATGTCATTGGACAAGATATCTGCTATGATTGGTAAAGGCAATCTATGGTTCATTGTTTCATGTCTTGGAATCCGAATTCCATTGGTATTGTTGATACATCTCCACTGAATATGATGACTTGGTTTCTTCTGCAGGTTGATTGCTTGCTCCTGGCTTATTATGTGGACTTTCCAGTGCTTCTCAGGGAGGCCTGTGTGTCTACCTATTGTTTTAGCACTGGTAAATTGTGAGTACTCGTGTACTCTTGGGGCAGGTCGCCCCGTGGTAATCCATGCTGTTGCTGTGTAAACCAATGTCTCCAGACAAGATGTCTGCTATCATTGGTATAGGAGATCTGTGGTCCTTAGTTCCGTATCTTTGGATCCTTGTTCCATTGATATTATTGATAGATCTCTCCTGTACCTGATGTCCCTGCCTCTTCTGCAGGCTGATTGCTGGCTTCAGCTTTGGTGTTTGGAATCTCCAGTGCTTCTGAGGCAGGCCTGTGTTTTCCCTATTGTTTTAGCACTGGTGAAATGTGAGTACCTGTGTCTTCTCAGTGCATGTTGCTCCATGGAAGTCTACACTGTGGCTGTGTAAACCGATGTTTTCAGACAAGGTGTCTGCTACCATTGGTATAGGCGATCTATGCTCCGATGTTTCATGCCTTTAGTATCCTCATTCCATTGATATTGTTGATATATCTCCACTGAACCTGATGTCTTGGCCTGTCCTTCAGGCTGATTGCTTGCTGGTGACCTTATGTGTGGACTTGCCACGACTTTTGGCAGAAGCCCATCGGACTCCTTATTGTTTTCGCAGAATGATTGTGAAGACTCGTGTACTCCTTGGTATGTGTTGCCCCATGGAAATTTTGCTCTTGTTGCATAAAGCAATGTCATTGGACAGGATGTCTGCTACCATTGTTATGGGCAATTTATGGTTCATTGTTTCATGTTTGGAATCCTAATTCTATTGATATTGTTGATGTATCTCTCCTGAACCTGCTGACTTGGCCTCTTCTGCAGGCTGAATGCTTGCTACTGGCTTGATAGGTGGACTTTCCAGTGCTTCTGAGGGAGGCCTGTGCATCTACCTACTGTTTTAGCACTGGTGAAATGTGAGTACCTGTGTATTCTCGATGCGTGTCACCCCATGGCATTCTATGCTGTTGCTGCATAAACCAATGTCTTCACACAAGATGTCCGATACCATTGGTATAGGCGATCTATGGCTATTTCATTTCTTTGGAATCCTCATTCCATTGATTTTGTTGATATATCTTCACTGAACCTACTGTCTAGGCCTGTCATTCAGGCAGATTGCTTGCTGCTGGCCTGAAGTGTGGACTTTCCAGGTCTTTTGTTGGAGATCCAAGGGACTCTTTATTGTTTTCACAGAATGAATTGTGAATACCCGTGTACTCCTCGATATACATCACCCCATGGATTTTGCTATTGTTGCAAAAAGCAGTGTCATTAAATTGTGTGCTACCATTGGTATAAGCCATCTGTGTTTTGTTGTTTCATGTCTTTGGAATCCTAATTCCATTGATATTGTTGCTATATCTCCACTGAACTTGCTGTGTTGGCCTGTCCTTCAGGCTGATTGCTTGCTGCTGGCCTTATCTGTGGACTTTCCACAGCTTTTGGCAGAGGCCCGTGGGACTCCTTATTGTTTCTGCAGAATGAATTGTGAAGACTCGTGTATTCCTCAGTACATGTCGCCCCTTGGATTTTGCTCTTGCTGCGGAAAGCAATGTCAATAGAAAAGATGTCTGCTAACATTGGTATAGGCAATCTTTGGTTCGTTGTTTCATGTCCTAGGAATCCTCATTCCATTGGTAGTGTTGTTATGTCTCCTCTGAAACTGCCGATATTGCCTCTCATATAGGTTGATTTCTTGCTACTGGCTTGATCTGTGGACTCTCCAGTGCTTGTGAGGGAAGCCCGTGCAACTACCTATTGTTTTAGCACTGGTGAAATGTCAGTACTTGTGTATTCTTGGGTCAGGTCGCCCCATGATAATCCATGCTGTTACTTCAGTAATCAATGTCTTCAGACAAGATTCCTATGTTACTTTCATGCATGTGTCTATATCTCTTGGGGCACATAGAAACATGTTCCCTGCATATCATTTATTAAAACCTATTTGTTGTGAGGTTACAGTGGGTTAGTCAGGCTCTCAAAGTTTGAGTTGCTCTGGATGTGGAAAGCAACAGCACCTCCTACGTGACAGTTTGGCCCCACATTCTAATAGCCACAAGCATAAGTGGAGGGTGCCTGCATCTTTGAAAGGGAGGTTTTGGGTTATCTTGCGATGGACACAATGCAAATGGGTTCTGCAGGCAATAGCTTACCTCTCCACCCAGGGATAGAGGAGCGTTGATGTGGACGAACTTGAAAGAAGAATTGGAGAGGGTCCTTTCTGTGCAGCGGTTCTCTTCTCCAACCTCATGAGAAAGGGAAGGCATCCATCTGCTTGCCCGTCATTTCAGGGCAAGAGCAGGAGGCTTCAGGAAGTCTGACCCAGTGAGGCCAGCTCCGTGTTATACTCATTGCAGACACAGTGAGTGAGCGACTGGGTGAGTGGCTTTTAGTCTTCTAAAAAAAAAGAAGAAGAAGCTACCCCAGGAAATCCCGTAGACCTGAAATCCCTGGTCAAACGTGGGATCCCACTTCACATGGGAGGTCATCCTTCATTAAAATTTCCTCTGAGAACAACCCAGAGGTTCCAAAACACAGAGGGAACCAAAGGAACTTCCATAGGTGGCCATTCACGCGTGCTCCCCACAGACCCATAGAATGAGCAGAAGACGTGCGTTGAGTGCTCTGGTGCCTCAGACTACAGAATCAGTGGAGACCCTCCGGATTCAAAATGGCACAGTAAGTGTTCTCCCAGGTGGTGAATGGTCATTTTCTCAAACATGTGCGTTTACTATAGTTGTGGAAGGAGGATCGCTGGACCCCTTCCTGTACTCTCCATGTTTAAGACTCAGTAGGTCTGAGTGGGCCTTGGATTTCGCACGTTTAACACGTGAACAGCTGATATTATGTAGGCCAGTGTGACTGTTGCCCTCGGTTGACTGCCAGGGGGGCACACGAGGCTCCTGTGGAAATGGAAGATAGGAGAGAAGCAGACCAGCGTGGGTATGTCAGGGACTGAGAGATTCCCGAGCCAGGGTCTGAGGGCAGAGTGTCAGGCAGAACACCAGGGTAGCACACAATCTCACCGTGGTCTTGAGAAATTCAAGAATTCCTGTATGTCCAAGCCTATAATGGGAAGTAGAAGGTTCAATTCAATTCAGTTCAATTCAGTTAAAATATGTATATCCTTGATGTTTTCTGTTATGTATGTATTGATTACATGTAATTGAACGGAGGGCTGACACTTCCCCCCATACCCTGGCTGGGTGGGGCGCGGGGGAGGAGGGCAGGAATCTGTTTCTCCATCCTCCATGCCCCAGGCCAAGAGGCGGGCCAGTGTGAGGTGGACTCCTCAGATTTCTGGAAACTAGGTCTTTTCCCTACTGGGTAAATTTACACTTAGCCAGGATAGGCAGAGAGCAGAGGCTCTCAAACCAGAGATCAGATTGCCAGCACGAGCAGTCCATACACCTGTTGCCCTGGGACACCACCCCTCAAGGTAACCCAAATTTCAGTGTGGGGGAGATAAACAAAATCAATCAAACAAACAAACAAACAAACATACTTCCTGTGTGTGTGTGTGTGTGTGTGTGTGTGTGTGTGTGTTTTAAATGACTTCCCAGAGGACTTCTATTAGCAGAAAATATGGGTTGAAATGAGTGAAAGGGGAAGGAACTACTGCAAGCTTGGCCCTCATTAAACTCCCTGGTGTGCTTTTCAAGTCCACATTGTTTGTGCCCCGCTCCTCCCTCAGAGTGTCCCACTGGGTAGGTCTGGGTGGATAGAGTGAGCATTTCTTTATCTAAGAGGTGCCCAGATGTCGCTGACCCGAGGACCACACTTTGAGAATCACAGCTCTGCTCCACGAGTTAAGGTCTGAACAAGGCAGCGAAAAAAGTTGCTCTGCTTCCGAAGAGAGAATAGTCGAGAGAGTTTAAAAACAAGGAGAGACACACAGACAGGCAGACAAACACACACACCCCCACCCACCCCCCCTAAACCCATAGAATTCCCCCATTCCCGAGGTCTTCCAGGGAAGTCTGTCTTCCACGGGGGTGTCTATATATTCACAGGTGAGAGCATTTCCCGTTCACGTGACGTTAATGCTTTGGGGCGTTGCCTTTTGAGAAAAACTGCTGTAGCTCACTCACTGTCCTCTGAAAAGTTTAGACGGAGTCTGAAGTGTGGGTGGATGACTAGCAATGAGAGCTGCCTACCGTGTTGTGGACCACAAGTTGTACTGAGGCTTTTATTTTTCATGTCGTTTCAGTTTCTCTTCCAGGGCCAGGTCTTGAAATATGACCCGTGTGCCAGTATTAGGAACTGAGGGTCTGAAAGAAGCTTCCTGGGGTCACAGGGTAAACAAGTGTCAGAGCTCTGACAGACACTTAGAGGGCGAGGACCCAGAACCTGTGCTCTTGAGCGCGATGAGGAGGAGGTTGCCCACCAGGTGGACGTGCCTGGCCGATGTCCTTCCGGGCAGGGAATCGTCTTGTCCATGGTCTGAGGCCACGGCAGTATGCAGCCACTACTGCTTTGTGGTCACTTCGGGCTCTGCCTCCTCTCCTCTCGGAAAGGACATGACACCCACCCAGATTGCCCACGGCTAGAGGCGTTGTGCATAAAGGTCTGGTGGGTCAAATACAGCCCCGAAAGCCTGCATCAAACTGGATGTTGAAAGCACTAGTTCCTCTGCGCGAGCGTCTCGCCAGAGACCTGCCAACGCTAAAAGCAGAAGTTGGGGAGTGTTCCGTTCCCACATTCCGAAGCGAGGTGTGGGGCAGTCTTGCCAAAACCTGGCCAGAAGGCGTCCTGCGGACATTCACTCTTCGCTCAAGGAGGGGATGTCAAAGAGCCGATGTGCAGCAAGGCGGGGGAAAGACTCTTTTCAGACTGTGGCCACCCTATCAGGCATTTTACCCCAGCTCAGGAGGGAAGGAGAAACACGGACTTCCCTTGGTTTCAAGCCAAATGCAGGGGGCTTCAGAGAATTGCCCCCATGAGGGCCAGCCCAGCAGTCCACTCACTGCAGACACAGTGAGTAGTCTTCAAACCTGTGAAGGAAAAGATGCTCTCTGAGAAAGGCTGTGGTCCAAAGAGGGCTGTTTGGATGTCTGCTCCAAGGTAGCACTGGAGAAGACCCCTTATGGACGCCTCTGAGAATGACCAGGTGCTCCCACTTGTGGTGGTTTCACCTGGAAACTTTGGGCTTCTAGAACAAGGTGGCGATGTGATATCAGCTGCTCCAGAGGCTCAGAAACCTCCGTGGCCACAGGAGGATCCTCTTCATTGGTCACAGTGGCCTAGTAAGTGGTTGCTCCCGTGCCATTAGGTGGTGTACGTCTAGTGGTAGCATGCATCCTGATCACCTGGGAGGCTTGTTAGAACTCACACTGCTGGTCCCCTGCCCCACCCCCACATTGTCCCACCCGGTTCATGAGGGGTGGGTGTGTATGTGTGTGTGTGGGGGGGGGGGGTTTCTGTATTTCTCCTGAGTGCCTAGAGGACGTTGACGCTGCTGCATTGGGCCACTCTTACTTTATCTTCTGGGGCTCGTGTTGGAAGAGAGGTTATGCTAGAACTTCATCAACATAGGTGAATTAGGAAGCTGGACATTCCTGAGGGCACATGGTCTGAGTACCCTTAGTGTCAGGAATGCCCGGGTAGCAGGTATCTCAGCATTTGTTTTCCTCTAATATAAATGGAATGAAAGGATTTCATTTCAAGAGGAAAAAATGGGAATTCCAAAAAGAAATGGGATTTTAAATTGTAACTAGTTGACATGTATATATTCTCTAAGCTCAATTAAATGTGTCAAGTAGTTAAGAAATTGGTCATCTAACCCACAAACCAGCCCCCCAGATCTGTATTGGTTGCAACTGGCTGGTCCCATGGGCCATGTAGAAATTTTGTTTAGTGAGAAACGTGGTGGCAATGCATTAATTTTGCAGCCGTGTGCAGCAAGTTTCAGAGTTCGTAGAAGAGAAGCGAATCTGCCTATTTGGGATGATTCCCATCGACTCATTGAATTAGTTACTCCAAGCCGGTATTTACTAGTGACACATATGCCCGTAGGCAAGACATCTCTTGCTATCTGTTGCTTTCCTTTCTTCCAGAAGGTGGATTGCTTCCTGCTGGCCTGATCTGTGGACATTGCTATGCCTCCCGTGGAGTCCCAGGGGTCACGCAGCACTTAGTTCTCCATGAGTGATGTGTGAAAACATGTGCATGTTCTGTGCAGAATGGCTTATCCCCATCTCCACTGTGGCTGCTTGAACCAGAGTGTTCAGGAAGTGTCCTCCTCTTCCTGGCTTTGTTGATCCGTATTCTTTGTTTTACGTATTTAGAATCCTATTTCCACACACATCATTGAAGTATGTCTCCTGAACCTTGTGTCTCCCCCTTTTCAGCCGGCTCTTTGGTTGCTCCTGGTCTGATGTGTGAACTTTCCAGGGATTCCAGGGGTTCCCCGTGGGTGGTTCCCACTTACTTGTTTTCCCACCAGTGTTGTGTGAGAATGAGTGTATGTTTTAGAGCGTGTGCTCTCATTGTTAGCTCCATCGTGGCCACTCAAACCAAAGTGTTCAAAGGAGCACCTGTTCTGATTGCCTTGCTGATCCATGATCTTTTGGTTTTAAGTATTTGGAATCCTGATTCTATTAATGTATTTGAAACATCTCCATTTCTTGACTCTATTTGGTGAAATAGCTTAAGGTGTTAATTAAGGTGAAGTGAGATCATTAGGGTGGGGCCTTAATACGTAAGGAACACTGTCCTTAAAAGGAGAGGAAAGGGACACCTGGGTGGCTCAATCCATAGATCATGTGGCTCTTGATCTTGAGATCATCACTTCGAGCCCCATGTTGAGCACAGGGCTTCCTTAATCAAAAAAATAACTAGGTAAATACATAAATATTTTAAAAAGAAGAGCAAGTGACACCATAGATCTCTTTCCATGTGTACACAGAGGAAAGGCCATGTGTAAATGCAGGGAGAAGGCAGCCTTGTGCAAGCCAGGGAGAGAGGCTTTTCTAGAAACTTACCCTGCTAGCACTTTGATTTTGAACTTCCAGTCTGCAGAAGTGTAAAAAAATAAATTTCTAACGTTCACACCATGTTTTGTGTGGTATTTTTTATTGCAGACTGTGCGAATAGTACGTGGGATTATATACTTGATATCAGCTGACTACATCAGTTATAAAAAGTCATCAGTGATAGTTCACCCGAAGGTATACAAACTGGTAATGAATTTTTAAAATGCTAGTGAATTTATCCTCATAAACAGTCTCTTTCTGCATTTTCTCAGTCATGGTGATATTTCCATAGTAAAGACCACCTTGCCTGTCCTCTGCATAGCCAAAACATATTCATACCTACTTTCCTACACTGATCGTATCCACTACTTTAAAAGCAAAATAAGCCTAACACATTTCTCATACTGTAGTTTAAATAATCATTTAAAAATGGAAATCTGATTGTGTCAATACTCTGCTTCCATGTCTTTATTGTTCTCCATCCAGTATATGATTATATTTATTATCTGCCTTTTCTTAACTCCCTCACTATATCTGCACTATCTCCCTGTGGGACTCAGCTATATTGAATGAAACAAATACAGAATTTAAACGAACAGTTGTTAAAGGGTGATGCTAAGATACGCAGAATACAATCCAGAAAGAACAGCTGTGGAATTTCAGAGTTAAATAGTTTGAATAAAACAGGCTCAGGATCCTCCTAACCCAGTATGTGAAGTGAAAAGAAAAGTGTCTAGGTTTTCTTGCTGTAACCTTAAGGCAGGATATGTTTCTTAGTCATCTCCACATCACTGCCTTCCAAGACAGTGTCTGTCTCAATAAATGCTCTTAAAAAAGATTAAGGAGCTGTCATTCCACTAGGGAAACACAGAGAAAATTTGGGATGATAGCTAAGAGAGAGGTGGAAAGTCTGCCTCCCTTTGTCACAAAAGAGTCTAGGCTTGTTCTGTCTACACGTACGACTTCAGCAGAGCTGATCTTCATTAATAAATACTTTTCCAATTCCTATATTCTAATTTCAGTGTTTTGACATTTCTTTCACTTAATTCTGCCTTTAATTACAATTATGGCTCTTTCTCCTCAACTAATAACCCCTGGGTGAGTGGGACTAAGAATCTCTTCCCTGGAGTTCAGCACTTCATAGATGATTATCATATGTTTACTGAATAAAAAGCAGAGAAAGCAAATTTTTTTAATAATTTGTATTACATTGGAAGCAAAGATTTCTGTTCCCTGACAACCACCATGGACACAGTTTTTGAGGAGTGTTTGAGCATGTAATATTTACAATGTCTAAAATAGACAAGTAATTAGTACAGAATTGTTCAAGAACCTAATACAAATTAAGAAAACGCACATAATCTCTGATAGAAAAATAATCAATTTATAGAATTAGAAATCCAAAAAGTGCAAAGAGCATTGGCAAAGCTGTTCAGAGGACAGAGCTAATCACAAAAATTGTTACTGAAATAACCAATTAATAGTAATTTGTAATAAGAATGGGGTGGCAACATTGAAGAAGCCGGATATTGCCACATTTTGGAGCACTTGTAGTGGTACCACATGCTACAGGTGCAGCTATTCTGGAGAGTAATCAAATGCTACATTGTCAAATTAAGTAAATATGACCTAGACTTCAGCCATTCTACTATGGATATTGCCCGGGAAGAATCTTAGGTAGGTCCATGAGCAGATTTAAAGGATCACGCACATTGCTTCATTATTGGTACAGCATCGGAAACTACTGGTGCGTGCCTCACTGGAAGAGTATATGGCAAAGAACTTTTGGATATAATCGACCCATTATTCAGTAGTTAGAAACAACTGATTAGAAATGCATGTAGCAATGCAGATGAATCTTAAAAATGAGGCTCAGTGAAAAATTCCATTTACATAAGTTAAAAATACATGCTCATAAAATAATAATACATATTTTCCAATAATATGTTTAAGCCAAAAGTTAAGCATAAAATACATTACAATTGATGAGGAGAGGAAGGATGGGATCCAGGCTTAGAGATGTAAGGGGAATTTCTTTTCAAGTTTACTGAATATGATTCTCAAATGGGTGTGTTTAACATAAGAATATCAAATTTTTGTAACCTTTTGTCTATATATATCCAAAGTGAGTCAGGGTTTCAATGGAAATTGTGTTTGCGTATATGTAGGCATACATATCAGTAGCTTTGTGATTACTGCTACCCAGGGAACAGTTTTCTGTGTTCTCGACATGCCTTTTAGACTCTGGGTTTTATAGAGTCCTACGCCCTAAAGTTTGAAAAATCATCTCTGTGAATGGTGCTGGTGCTTTAAGTATTCAGTTTGTCAGTCCAGATTTTGCTTCTGAACTTTGCAAGGTGCTGAGGGTGACAAGGTTACATGGTGGAGTGAAGGCTTCTGGCTGTGATCAGAATCTTTTCCTGTCCCTGCTTTCACTCTCTACAGAAGCTCCTGTCGTTGAATGAATATGCATTAGAGAGAGCCAGCCTAATGCTCTGTAATGGCCATGGTTGAACTCTGAAGACTTGCCACAGCCAGAGAAAGCATACACAGCAGGACATGGGTGGAATGGGTGGAAAAGCAAGTATCATCTCAGGACTAGAAAAACCATCTGTCATGAAATTCTTCCCGCTGAGTTCACACTGAGTATGTAGTGAGGCCAAAAAATCTAAACGAATTTATTCTTCATTTTATAGGCCTAGCAGATGATTGCTGTGCAGTTAAAGAAAAATATACTTGGCCATCACTATTTGTGTTCTCCTAGTCACTGGTTCTCAACGGGCACAGGTTTGCTCCCCAAGAGACATTTGCCAGTGTTTGAAGACATTTTTGGTTGTCTCAAGTAGCTGGCTTCTAGCAGGTAGAACCCAGGATGCTGGTAAACATCCTGTAACACACAGGACAGTCTCCACAAAAATAGTATTATTTGGCCCAGTATATCAGTAGTGATAGAGTTGAAAACCTCTGCCCTGAGCTAAGTATATCAAATGAGCCCAGAGTGCCCACACACTCTGAATGGCAACTTTTACCTCATTTGACCTTGCTTGGACTGCTCTTCTAAAGATACCCACGTGGTTTCCTCTCTCTTCTTTCAGGTTCTATGTCAAATGAGGCCTTCTCAGTGAGACTTTCTTTGACCAACTTATTAATATTGGAATTCTTATTTCACTCCTTAAAAAGCCCTATCCATCTCCTTTGCCTTATTTTTACTCCATATACTTACTGTCTCGTGGAATAGGCTTT
This sequence comes from Panthera pardus, assembly GCF_024362965.1. Taxonomy (NCBI): domain Eukaryota; kingdom Metazoa; phylum Chordata; class Mammalia; order Carnivora; family Felidae; genus Panthera; species Panthera pardus. The sequence continues at coordinate 102,390,634 of NW_026526843.1, forward strand.
ACTTATTTATTTAATTTCGACATAGCTCTACTAAAATTCAAACATTTTTAAAATTTATTTTATGTATTATTTATTTATTTATTATTAATTTATTTAATTTATTTATTTATTTTGAGAGAGAAAGCGAGCAGGGGAGGGGCAGAGAGAGAGGGGAAAGAACCCCAAACAGGTTCTGCACTGCCAGCGCGGAGCCTGACGGGGGCCTCGATCTCATGAACCATGAGATCATGACCTGAGCCGAAATCCAGAGTCAGACGGTTGAACGAATGAGCCACCCAGGTGCCCCGAAACAATGTTTATTATTACTGGATCCCCAGTGGTGTGAAGAGTGCCTGACACAGAATAGGTGCTCAATAACTTCTTATTGAACAAATGAATAAACTCAGTCCCAAGAATCTTAATTCAAATACAGATGTGGCATCTTTTTTAAGTGTATGCAGTTTCACTAAGTCTTGAGATAATACTGTTGATGGCATGAGCTTACCCTACTTTTTAAAAAAATATTTTTATTTTATTTTTTTTTTTTCAACGTTTTTTATTTATTTTTGGGACAGAGAGAGACAGAGCATGAACGGGGGAGGGGCAGAGAGAGAGGGAGACACAGAATCGGAAACAGGCTCCAGGCTCCGAGCCATCAGCCCAGAGCCTGACGCGGGGCTCGAACTCACGGACCGCGAGATCGTGACCTGGCTGAAGTCGGACGCTTAACCGACTGCGCCACCCAGGCGCCCCTTAAAAAAATATTTTTAGAGAGAGACTTCGAGAAACAGAGAGGGAGAGAAAGAGTCCCAAGCACAGACAGCATGGAGCCTGACACAGGGCTCGATTTCCCAAACTGTGAGATCATGACCAGAGCCGAGATCAAGAGTCAGACACTTAACGGTGGTCTGAGCCACCCAGGCTCCCCAAACTTACCCTACGTCCTTATTCCCTTTTCTTTATAGCAAAGACTCAGGAAAATGGGAAGCTCCTCAAGCTTGGCTTCTGAAGATTCAGAAAAAAATAAAGTCATTGTTCGCATTTAAGTGTCATATTCCATTAAATTTCTTACAATTATTAACGTCTAAACTGAAAAAGATTTTTTTAAAAACAGATTTTAGTTTTCAGTCCTGGTTTTGTGCCAGAGAAAGCCAACATCTGGCAAACAGGTCTGCCGTTATCTAACTACTATAGTTATTTTCCTATCCCTACTAGTCCATACTCATGCATCACTGTCTCATATACACTCACAGAAAGAAGTAGACAAGAAAAACTCCCCTGATGGGTATAAGGGTGTTATATACTAAGAATACTTATAGTTCCACTTAACTGTTAACCATCCTTGTCCATAAAGAAATGGTATATGCTTGGAACGAGTAACCAATACATGCTAATTCCATGTTATTGTTTTTATATAATGTTTGTTTATTTTTGAGAGAGAGGGAGGGAGGGGCAGAGAGAGAGGGAGACAGAGAATCCCAAGCAGGCTCCACACTGTCAGTGCAGAACCCATTGTGGGGCTTGAACTCCACAAACAGTGAGATCATGACCCGAGCTGAAATCAAGAGTTGGAAGCTTAACTGACTGAGCCACCCAGATGCCCCCTACTTTATTGTATCTCTAGCTAAAATTACTTTTGAAAATCACTGTTACCCTGTTTTTCCCCTACCGTTATATTTTTGGGTGTATTGAGGTGGTTAAATTGATCATTTCTACATAGGCTACATCTCAGTGGTAAACTACATTTCTAGAAGGGCTTAATCATGATAATCTAATCAGCAACAGCGCTCTTTTAAGAACTTTACATTTCATTGGATCCCTAGACTTGTCTTCTAAATAAAGGGGTGCGGTGCCTGGGTGGCTCAGTCAGTAAGTGTCCAACTCTTGATTTCGGCTCAGGTGGTGATCTCATGGTTTGTGAGATGGAGCCCCACGTTGGGCTCTGTGCTGACGGCAAGGAGCCTGCTTGGGATTCTCTCCTCTCTCTGCCCCTCCCCTGCTCACGTGTGCATGCATGCACATGTGCTTGCTCTCTCTCCAAATAAATCAACATTTAAATACATAAAAGGGCAATTTTGGTTGCCTCTCATCACATCTACGTCGGTCATGGTTCCCTGAGAAAATAGAATGCTAACTCAAAAAGGTCTGATTGAATTTGGTGAAGTTTTTATATAAAAGGGAAGGGCAGAATTAAGGGGACCAATAAGGAATGCTGAGACACTCAGAGAGCCCCTGTGGGAATCCTTTTACCTCCCCTAATATTGGGAGGCAAGAGGAGGAAAAGTTGTCACTAGAACCCTTCATGAGGTCCTGAAGGATCTGGTGCCTAGGAGGAGCTGTTGGGCTTTAAAGGAACAAAAGTAGCTACTAAAAGTTTCATCAGTGCTACCCGAACTGTCCGTGAGTCACTGTATAACAGTATCACAGGTGTTCTTTCTATACAAAGAGAAAATACACTCAAGGTTCTGCCCATTGAGCAGAATTCCCTTCACCCCAGGCTTTCCTTTGTAAGGCTGTAACACAGGAAACTGGTGCTGCCAGCGGGTGCCTTCAAACACATACAACCGTCCACAGTCTGTGTTTTCTCTGACTTTTTTCACTGGTTTCAGGGAACTCCCCTTGAAACCATAGGTGTGAAACCCAGGGAGCAGCAGCTAGCAGCAGAAGTAGGTACAGTAAGAGTATGAACCACAGGCTCATAAAATTTGCTTGGGCTATTAAAGCTGTTTTGCACAAGTGTCCTAGGTTTCATTTCATTTAAGGAAATGGAATATTGATATCTAAACCCAAATAGATGACTAAATGTGTCCCGTAACACATAATCAACAGCGGGAAGCTGAGGTTGCACGCCCACTTGATTTTCCGTACTCACACATTCCTTCCCTATCAGCGCCTATAGCGGACTAGGGCCTCATTTCCAAAGGGTGTTGGCGGAGGTCACGGAGAGGGCGTGACCGCTGCTTGACCCCCGGAGCTAAACCCGGGCAGTCGGAGCCTCCCCACCACCACCTGTGCCTGTAATGTACCTCTAACACGTGCTCCCACCACCGGAAGCTGCTTGCCGGGACGCAGGCTTGAGAGAGCACTGTGTTCCTGAGCCCACCTGCTCAGTATACTCTGACTGAGCCCAGTGAAGGCCTCTGCAAACTTTAAGATTCTGGTGGTCAGGGTGCCCGGCTGTCTCAGTCTGTAGAGCACGCGATTCTGCATCACTCGGAGTCATGAGTTCAAGCCCCACATTGAGTGTAGGACTTACTTTAAAAAAAAAAAAAAGATTCTGGCCCTGGGGCGCGGAGATCTCATCTTTGAGCACCAAACAAGCGTAGCAGGTAAGTTCCCTTGCTTCTTGAACCCGCCCCCTACCCATCCCTAGTGGCTGCCTCTGTCTTTGCCTTTTCCTTTCCCTCTGCCTGTGGAGGCCCAATTTATGAACCAACGAAAGGGAGAAGGTTTGGGCGGAATATAGCATCGCCCTCCTCCGAAACTCTGGGGGTCTCTGCTCCGATTCGTTTTTGTGCTTTGCCTCTATGCCACAGACACTGTAACTATCATTGCCCCTCTTAGGTCATAAGGTCACACGCTCGGGTGTTTTGAACCACCGTCTCAGCTTGCTACAGAATTCTCTCTCATTTGAGGCCTTAATCCAAAGTGGCTAGCTCCTGAGGTGCCCAAATCGATCAGACAGGGACTACTAAGCGTGGTTTGTTTTGCTTCCCGGTTCCAAGAATGTGCTTCTTTCTTCATTGTGGAACGTTTGAGTTCTAGGAACTTATTTCTCGCTTTAGAGGGAATGTCCCAGTGTTCCTTGGACTCTTGGATACCTAGTAACTTCAGTGAGGTGGCAAATGAACTGTTCAAGGATTGTATGTTTGTGTTTTGCCGTCCAGGGTGCTGGCTGCTGCTTTGTGACGAGATTCGGTTAGCATAATCAATGTCCTAGGCCAGAGGGATGATCTGTGGCACGTGGATAAAACCAAAGTCCCTGTCACGCGTTACGGTTTCAACAAGAGCAGTAGAGTTGTTAGAGTGCTTAGATAGGACGAGGAACATGCACTGTCACCCTTGGCAGGGAGAGCAAACAACTTCACGTGTTTACTGATTTGTATTGAAAACGTAGTGTTTGCTAAGTCAGCTTTATATCAGGTGCCAGGGTCAGTGTCAGTATGCTCCAGTGACGATATTTTTCTCTGAACAACAGCTAGAATCACCATATGGTTACATTTATAATAATCTACAGTCATTCCTTGAGATCCGTGCGCCTTCTGCACTGTAAAATAGGTGAGTTAAATGAAAATCACTGACAACTGCACCTTTTAAGCTTTTAAAATGGCATTAATCTCTGAAATCCTCTGGTGATGTGGTAGTGTTTTGGCTTACTATTTTGGAAGAAGGGCACAGTTCCAGTCTTCAAATAGGCCCTTCTTTTCTTTTCTTTTTTTAAAAAATTATTATTTTTTATTTTTTAAACTTTTTTGGCCCTTCTTAATAGCTCTCACTCCATGGATTCAGGGGCTAATGCGGGGTTTCTGTCAGATGCCTCACAAATCTTTGCCAATATATACTCAGTAACTAAGAACTTAACCGCAGGATAAGTCTCTGGCCTGTTTGAACCCACGGTTAAATGAACTTAGCCCAAGACTCATTCTACACCTGATTTCCCTAAGCCTCCGTTTACATCAGCAAATCAAGACAGCATTCCAACTCCCCAGGGATTAGAGGCAATTCATAGCTAGCATCTAATAATTCCCAAAAGTGTAGGACATTTTTTTCCCCCTAGTGCCCATACATCTCAATAAATGGCTATCATTCCCTCTAGGAAAAGGCTTGGAGGAATCACTGTAATCCCTTCTGGCTGCATTGCAGGGACATCTTTCAATGTGACATAGCCTCCCCATCGGTCAAGGCTTTCTGGGTTTCTGAACTGACTGGAGTGTAGGAACTGGGTAAGTATACCTACTTTGGTGATTGAGTCAGATCTCTGCTCACTCTAGCAAGAATTTGAAATCTTACCAGAATGAGCACTGCGTGTTATGCATAAGCGATGAACCACTAAATTCTATTTCTGAAATTATTGTACTATATATTATAATTTGGATTTAAATAATAATAATCTTTAAAAAAATAAAATAGATTAAAAAACCTATCAGCAAAAAACCCCACAAATGTTGAATGTCTTCAGACACTTATTCTGCATCTTTTGAGATTAGCGTATGAAATCTTTTTTAATTTTTAAGTTGATGGACTGCATACATTGATTTTCCAAAGTTAAGATAGTATTAGTTGATGGAAATTTATTGATTATTATAACATACACATGATATACATATCATATTTTTTTGTGGAATTGCTTTCTTCTTGAATGCATTATTTTTGTATTTCCATGTTCGTGAAGGTAACTACTGTGCAGTTTTCATTTCTTGTCCTATTGTGGTAATACAGTATGGTACATTTTAAATAATTTGGGGATAAATGTGCAAACTTTTCAAATTGGGAAGAAATTTTATATGTTTGGAGATATTAATTAAAAGTTTGTACTGACCAGTAAAAAAAAAAAAAAAGGAATTACCAGAAAGCCACAAAGAATATTCCATTTCACCATTCCACCCAAATTTAGGCTCCAACAGTGTTTCATCTTTATTTGGGCAACCTGAGGATGCCCTTACTTTCTCTCTTCCTGAATTTACTAATTATTATTAGATATCTTAGGTGCACGAGAGCCCTCATTTACTTTTATTGCTCAACTCATTGATTTCAATGGGAAGCACAAGGAACACACTGAAATAATTTTATTGATGCCTAATCATGTATTTATTTGACAAATATTTATTGACATCCACCACACATCAGAAACTGTTCTAGGTACTGGAGGTACAGCAGTGAGTAAATCAGGAAAAATATCACTGCCCTCAAATGCAGCTTGCATCCTAGCAGGTGAAGACCAATAATAACCAAGGTAACACAGGTAAAACATATTGCATGTTAGATGGTAACAGCTCGAATAGTAAAATCCAATACAAAAAGGGATAGAGATGGTGAGAGTGGAGAGTTTGTGATCGCATGATTGCAGTTTTTTTAATAGGTCAGCCAGGTAAGTCCTTACTGAGAAGGCAATATCTGAAGTAGAAGGACGGAAGGGAGAGAGCTCTGCAAGTATCTGTGGTCAGAACAATCAGGACCGAGAAAACCGGAAGCACGGGGATCTTTGGCCCGGAATGCACCATGTATGTTTGAGAAACAGAGAAGACTAGTAAGTGATGCAGAAATAATTGAAGAAGAATAAATTAAATAAAACACTAGCAAAGCTTAAAATTAACACCAGTAGAATTGAAAACAGTGTATGCATTTTTCATCATTAGATAAGATAAAATCAAACAAATTCGTTTCCCATTACTGTTAAAAAGCAATGAAGGAATTTTTAATGATACGGGGATGCTCACAGAATAAGCTGAATATACAGCTCTCTGTGATATGTGACCCCAGCCCTTTAAGATTATATATCATTTTGGAATACATAATGTAAGGCAGGAAGAAAATTCACCAAAAGTTTTTCTGAGTTGTGGGATTTGAGTAATCTATATTTTCTTCCTTAATCTTTTCTATATTGTCTACAGTGTCTACAGTTTTGCTTTGTTTTGTTTTCTCTAAAGAAACTGCATGATACAGCAGTTAAGAGCCAAGGATTTGAAATAGACCTGGATCCATTTACTTACTGTGTTACTTTGGATAAATGATGTTAGCAGTATCCGTATATGTAAACTAGGGATAAGAATAATGACCCCCACCCCCGCCAAAAAAGAATAATGACCATTTAGAATTGTTCTAGATTATTAAACATGGTGCTGGTTTTTTCTTTTGGTACTGTTTTTAAAGGTGTTAATATAGTGTCTGATTTGTCATAAATAATAAATGATAACATTCAGAAGTACAGCTTCTGTAATCAGATAATTTTTTTAAGATTTTGTTTTTAAGCAATCTCTACACCCAACATGGGTCTCAAACTCAAAACCCCAAGATCAAGAGTCACATGCTCTACCCACTGAGCCACCCAGGTGCCCCTGTAACCAGATAATTTTTTAAAGGACAGAAAGAGATAAAACCCAATAGGTCAAACTTGATACCTTCTCCTCACTGAACTGTGAAATAGTCATATTTAAGAATAATTTCTACTCAAAACTCCCTTCACAGATACTACTTTTATTAAAGTTACTGTGTGTGTGTGTGTGTGTGTGTGTATTGAGAACCCTTATGATCTATTGTCCTAGCAAATTTTAAGTATACAATACAGTATTGTTATAGTCCCCATGCTGCACATTAGATCCCCTGAAAATATTCCCTTTTATGAGTGAAAGTTTGTTCCTTTTGACCAACTTCTTTAATAGTTCAGACAAGATCCTCATTCTAATTGATAAAAGTATAGATAAGTGGTGTTATATTTACCAAACAAATGCATTTTTTCCTCATTTTAAAAGTGCTGCATGATTATTATGGACTGTAACAGGTAGGGAAAACTGAAATCAAAAACAACCAGATAATCACTATAATCTATTTTTGTTTCTTACCAATATTTTGCAATGAATATTTTAAAATAATTTTAACCTGAAAAATGTTTAAATTATATATATATATTTATTTACTGCAAGTTGATACTTTTGAAATGAAGTTTAGTTTTTCATAACTTAAAAAATAACATGAACATTTCGCTTAAAAGAGGCATTTAAAACCTACCAAATAGGGCACCTGGGTGGCTCAGTCTGTTAAGCTACGCACTCTTGATCTTGCAGTTCATGAGATAGAGCCCCACATCAGGGTCTGTGCTGACAGTGCAGGACCTGCTTAGGATTCTCTGTCTCCTTCTCTCTGCCCCTCCCCCGGCTCATGCTCATGTGCTTGAGTGTGTGCTCTCTATCTCAAAACAAATTTCACCCTCAGTGGGGAAAAACTGAGAGCTTCCTCCCTGAGATCAGAAACACGAGAGGGGTGTCCGCTCTCACTGCTGTGTCTTAACATAGTGTTGGAAGTCCTAGCATCAGCAGACAACAAGATGAAATAGAAGTCATCAAAATTGGCAAAGAAGAAGTCAAACTTTCACTTTTCACAGACAACATGATACTCCACATGGAAAACCCAAAAGACTCCACCAAAGACTGCTAGAACTCATACATGAATTCAGTCTCAGGGTACAAAATCAATGTACAGAAATTGGTTCCATTTTTATACACCAATAATGAAGCAGCAAAAAAAGAAATAAACTGATCCCATTTACAATTGCACCAAGAACCATAAAATTCCTAGGAGTAAACTTAACCAAAGATGTAAAAGATTTGTATGCTGAAAATTATTGAAAACTTAAAAGGAAATTGAAGAAGACACAAAGAAATGGGAAAACATTTCATGCTCATGGATTGGAAGAAAAAATATTGCTAAAATGTCAATACTACCCAAAGCAATTCTACACATTCAATGCAATCCCAATCAAAATTGCACCAGCATTCTTCTCAAAGCTGAAACAAACAATCCTAAAATGTGTACAGAACCACAAAAGACCTTGAATAGGCAAAGGAATATTGCAGAAGAAAACCAAAGCAGGAGGCATCACAATCCCAGACTTTAGCCTCTACTACAAAGCTGTAATCATCAAGACAGTATGGTATTGGCATAAAAACAGACACATAGACCAATGGAATAGAATAGAGAACCCAGAATTGGACCCACAAATGTATGGCCAACTAATCTTTGACAAAGCAGGAAAGAGCGTCCAATGGAGAATAGCCTCTTTAGCAAATGGTGCTGAGAGAACTGGACAGCAACATGCAGAAGAATAAAACTAGACCACTTTGTTACACCATTCACAAAAATAAACTCAAAATGGATGAAGGACCTGAATGTGAGACAGGAAACCATCAAAACCCTAGAGGAGAAAGCAGTCAGCAACCTCTTTGACCTCAGCTGCAGCAATTTCTTGCTTGACACGTCTCCAAAGGCAAGGGAATTAAAAGCAAAAATGAACTATTGGGATGTCATCAAGATAAAAAGCTTCTGCACTGCAAAGAAACAATCAACAAAACTAAAAGGCAACTGACAGAATAGGAAAAGATATTTGCAAATGACATATCAGTTAAAGGGTTAGTATCCAAAATCTATAAAGAACTTACCAAACTCCACACCCGAAAACCAAATAATCCAGTGAAGAAATGGACAGAAGGCATGAATAGACACTGTTCCAAAGAAGACATACAGATGGCCGACAGACACATGAAATGATGTTCAACGTCACTCATCATCCGGGAAATACAAATCAAAGCCACACTGATATACCACCTCACACTGGTCAGAGTGGCTAAAATGAACAACTCAGGAAACAACAGATGCTGGAAAGGATGTGGAGAAACGGGAACCCTCTTGCACTGTTGGTGGGAATGCAAACTGGTGCAGCTGCTCTGGAAAACAGTGTGGAGGCTCCTCAAAAAAGTAAAAATAGAACTACCCTACAACCCAACAATAGCACTACTGGGCATTTACCCAAGGGATACAGGAGTGCTGATTCATAGGGGCACATGTACCCCAATGTTTATAGCAGTGCTTTCAACAATAGCCAAATTATGGAAAGAGCCTAAATGTCCATCAATTGATGAATGGATAAAGAAGATATGGTTTATATATACAATTGAATACCACTTGGCAATGAGAAAGAATGAAATCATCCCATTTGCAGCAACTTGGATGGAACTGGAAGGTATTAATGCTGAGTGAAATAAGTCAGTCAGAGAAGGACAGATATATGTTTTCACTCATATGTGGAACTTGAGAAACTTAACAGAAAACCATGGGGTAAGAGAAAGGGCAAAAAAATAAAAGTTACAGAGAGGGAGGGAGGCAAACCCTAAGAGACTCTGAAATACAGAGAACAAACTGAGGCTGGCTGTGGGGGTGGGGGAGAGGGGAAAATGGGTGATGGGCATTGAGGAGGGCACTTGTTGGGATAGCACTGGGTGTTGTATGTGGACAATGAACCACGGGAATCTACCCCAATAACCAAGAGCACATTTTACACACTATATGTTAGCCAATTTGACAATAAATTATAATAAATAAAATAATAAAAAAGATTTATTTATTTTTGAGAGAGAGAACAAGTGGGGAAGGGGCAGAGAGAGAAGGGGACAGAAGATCTGAAGCGGGCTCTGCGCTGACAGAAGCAAGCATGATGTGGGGCATGAGATCATGACCTGGGCTGAAGTCGGTCGCTCAACTGACTGAGCCACCCAGGCACCCCTCAAAAATAAACTTTAAATAAATAAATAAATAAATAAATAAATAAATAAATATCCTACTAAATAATATGTACTTAGATTTAAGTTTTCGATAAAATAAGAATCATATTTTATAATATGACCAATTCTTCAAATTGCTCTTGTATAGCTCCAGACTTAAATAATATATTAGAAAAAATTCGATTATATATGTTTTTTGTTAGAATAACTGTAACTCACTACATAATGTATAATGACAACTTTAATCTGATTTGTTTCATTTTCTTCTAAAACATTTAAAAATACTAAACATATAAGTGCTGCATGAACGAAGGGAAATTACAGTCCTTCTCATTGTTTTAAAGTACTTGTTCCTAGGCCATGCAAATCTGTCGGTATATTTTCAATATAATGTACCAAGGTCAAATGCACTCTAGAGATAATTTTTAATGGAATTTTCAGGCAAGTCCATGCTGTTGTACAGTAGACTAAACAATTTGATGACCAGCGCATTTGGAATATATATTAGGTAATTTCAGAGAACTTTGGAAATGTAGGGGTGGCTTTTAAATGCTAAATAGTATTTTTGAATGTTCCCTCCGAAGAAAGATGGAAGAAATAATTTTGCTGACTTTTTTTCCAGTGAGACAAAGTACAGATGAATTGTGAGTGTAAATTCTTTCAGCTATGACTTCAGTAGACCAAAAGCATGTACAAAAATATTCAAAAGGAAAATAGGAAGAACTTGGCTGTCTTTAATTTGTTAAGTGTCGCTCACACATCAGTATTATTAAGTGATGTTATGGAAGGCAAATCTGCTCTCCATCCATTAATTGCCATGTGAATATGACACTAAATTAATATTGTTTTCTGTTATTAAATGTATGTTAAAGCTTAGCTAATACTAAGCTATTGACACTATTTTATGTAATGTTGCCCCAATCCATTTTAATACTAAGGCAAGAATACTGTAGTGTCTATCACAATGAAATTTAATGTTGAACAGTTATTCTGTTCTTGAAATAATTTTCTCCTTGGTATTCTACCACGTTTACTATGTTTTTCTCATACTTCTCCATTTTTGTTTTTGTCCACTGCTTCTTTCTATATCTCTTTTCTTTTTTTTTTTTTTTAACTCCTCTTGCTTCCCTAACATATTAATGGCAGTTTTAAAAAACTATCTTCTGGTGTGTCTGGGTGGCTCAGTCAGTTAAGTATCTGACTTTGGCTCAGGTCATGGTCTCATGATTTGTGAGTTTGAGCCCCGCATTGGACTCTCTGCTGTCAGTGCAGAGCCCGCTTCAGATTCTCTGTCCCCCTCTCTCTGCCCCTCCCCGGCATACTCTTTCTCAAATATAAATAAACAGTAAAAAAAAAAAAAAAATCTTTATATTCCCAGGTCTCTCCCTTGAATACTTTTATCTACTCTTTTTCTTTACTAAGTAAATACAGATAATAACCAAATGTTCCTCTCCTATCCTAGACTTGTTCCACTGGCCATCTCTAATTCCCATCTCTTTCTGTCACTAACCATTAGGTCATTGCACAGTTTCAAAAACTCCTTCCGATACATCATCAGTCTCCTCTCTCTCTCCTCTCCAGTATCTATTTCTATAGCCATAAATAAGATAGGTAAGATCTATAGCTCTAGATGGTGCTAGCCAATAGAACTTTCTGCAAGGGTGGAAATGTTCTGTTATTTGTGTTGTCAAATATGGTAGCCATTAGGGGAGCTATTGAACACTTGAAATGTTGCTAGTGCAGATGTGGAACTGAAACTTTAATTATAATTAAAATGAATTTAAATTTGAAAGTACACATAAGGCTAATAGCTAGTGTATTAAACAGCACAGCTATGGAATGTTTTTGTTAGTCTGAATCGGTCTCAGAAGTTCCAAGATACAGGTCTTTGAATTGCTCTTAAACACAGGAAACTGTACATATCACTCTGCTACTTAAAGACTTTTCAGTTCCTCCTCTTATATTACCACCTAGACCAAATTCCATAGGCTCACATATAAGGTCCACTTTGGTCTGTTTCCATCACACTTTTCCAGTCAGGTTTCCTTTAATCTCATCATTATATACCCTAATCCATCCAAACTGAATTATCTTTATCCTGAGTCCATTGATTATGCTTTTTTCCACATTCAGAATTTGTCTGATATATTACTCTCTTTTAGAAATCTTCAGCCCAAACTGCGTTTCCAAATCATCTTAATAGTTTTGTGGGGGTTTTGTTTGTTTTTTTAAGGAAATTTCAAATGTATTTGGAATATGACAACAGAGGATATTTTGTAAAATTATACATAACAAAGTAATTTCTCCATCAGTTATTTCAGTGGACCAGAGTCTGGTTTACATCAGAAGCCCCAGGATGCCTTAAGAATATTTGTCTCATTACCCATTGTTTTCTCCTCCAGGAAACTGTCCTTAATAACCTTTGCTATGTCTCTTCTACCTATGTGGGTTTTTTTTCATTCAATTTTTTTTAAGTAAAAAAAAGCAAAAGTTCACCCATTCTTCCCATCCCTCACCCCCAACTCTGGCAACTACCAAATCTATTCTGTTTTCTGTATCTATAAAGTTGTTTTTTGTTTTTGTTTTTAAGATTCCGTGTATAAGAAAGATCATATACGGGTGTCTGGCTGGCTCAGTCAGTGGAGCATGTGATTCTTCATCTCGGAGTCAACAGTTCAAGCCCCATGTTGGGCATAAAGCTTACTTAGAGAGAAAGAAAGAAGGAAAGAAAGAAAAAGAAAATTCGTATTTTGTCTTTCTTTGACTTATTTCACCTAGCATAATACTCTCAAGATCCATCCATGTTGTTACAAATAGCAAGATTAAATTCTTATTCATGGCTGAGTAATAGTCCATTGTATATATACACCACATCTCCTTTATCCATTCATCCATCATTGGGCACTTAGGTTGTTTCCTCATCTTGGCTATTGTAAATAATGCTGCAATGAACCTGGGGATGCATATATCTTTTCAGGTTAGGGTTTTGCTTTTTTTGGATAAATACTCAGAAGTGGAATTGCTGGATTATATGGTAGTTCTGTTTCTAATATTTTGAGGAACCTCCATACTCTTTTCCATCCATGGATGCATGAATTTACATTTCCACCAGCAGCTCACAAGAGTTCGCTTTTCTCCACATACTTGTCAACACTTGTTTTTTGTGTTTTTGATGATGACCATTCTAACAGGTGTGAGGTAATATCTCATTGTGATTTTGATTTGCATTTCCCTGATTATCAGTGATGTTGAACATCTTTTCATGTGTCTCTTAGCCATCTATATGTCTTCTTTGGAAAAATGTCTGTTCAGATCTTCTACCTACTTTTAGTTGGATGAATTGTTATTTCAGGTGAAGTTGCCATTTATTTCATGAAACTTTTTCCAGTTTCCCATGCTGGAAGCCTCTCCCTCCACTAAGTCACTCTAGTTATTTATCTTTATTTCCTCCTGGCATTTATTTGTTTTAATTTTATATAAGTAAGTTTATAAGCTCTTTAAGGTCATATCTGATTTATTCCATAATCTTCAGTCTTTTGTCCATTTTCTGGAATATAGAACATTCAAAATAACTATCAAGTAATTGGATTAATAATAAATAACTGGATGAATGTGGATATTTGCATTTGAGACCCTTATTATCACCATCAGAACATTTCAAATGAAAGTAATTAAATCATTGGTTAAATACGAATTTATAAATGTATATATTCCACATATGAAGACATGTTTTGTGTGTACATATAGATAATTCATAAATATATAAATATACATATATAAATATCCCAAAATGCAAATAGTCTTTTTACTTATAGCTGAATGGTTTCCATATTTTGCAGAAATTGTTTTATCTTTTTATATGCATATATAACACATACATTTTTGTCTGATATGTACTGAAAAAGTAATTCTAATTTAAATTTTTTCTAGATATTGGCTCTCTTCTCTATTTTATTGCCCACGTATAGAGCAATCTTAAACATTATAATTATATGCTACAAAACAAAACATTGTGTGAAAATATTTATTTTAGACCAGAATATTATGTTAAGTTGGGAAGATTTTCCCACCATGAACATTTGTTGGCCATCTGTATTCAGTCCAAGCAAACTGTTCATTACTATTAAGGAAAATTGCGTACTGGACATTCTACTCCTTGGAAGTATTAAATTATGGCACTTACGAATATGTGAAACCTGATACTCTGTTTAATATTTTATGAACTTCCTCTGGAGTATCTTAAGAAGTTCACTTATTTTCTAAGAAATATTAGTCTCAAGTACCAAATATGTATATTCATATTGTAAACACAATCCAAACAGTCTGTAATACAGTCATTTTAATAACAAATCTTGCATTATTTTTTTATTACAGAAATCAATGATTCCATTGTAAACAGTATTAAATGGCCAACTGCATTATGGATTAGACATTGGACATTAGGCATTAGGTGTTAGGGTTCAATTGCTAAAGGAGACTCACAGGACCAACAACAACAAGGCTTATACATCTATAGTTCATTGCATGAAAAGGCTACAATAAAGCAACAGCATTAAAGTCAGGATATGGATCAGAGCCAAAGGCTTTTTCACAGCAAAGGTCTAGAGAAGCCAGTCATTAGTTCCTATTGTCTTCCCTTTACAAAGGCCATACCAGTATACCTTTTCTCTCTCAGACCAAGAACATGATTTTCTCTCTTATTAGAAACTACCTATGTGTGTGCATAAAACCCAGAGCTGGGAACTCAAAGTGGAGTCTTAGCTAGGATTCTTTATACCCTGGTGATCATGTAGGCATCTTCCTGCTGTATAACCTGTCCCGATGGCAGAGTGCTCCAGGTCCCTCACCAAGACCAAGTGCAAATCATCAGTCTTATTTATCAATAAACAATACTGACATGCTGATCTATCATCCCAGAACTTCTTAGATCCATAATTACAAAGTAACACTAGTAGTCAGTGTAGTTTATGCCCTGGCCAGGGTCACTGCTGCACAGGGGCTTGTCTTGTTTCACTAAAACAACTCAGACCATTTCCAGACCCCTGGGAAGTAACTTTCACAGCTCAGAAGCCAAATAACAGGAGCTATTTCTTGCAACACATAAAAGTGACAAAAGGCTTTATATTTTGATGTAATCTCATTCATTTATTTTGGGGTTTTTTTGGCCTTGCTTGAGAAGACTGGTGCAAAATAATATTGCCAAGATCATTGTTTACTGCCTGTGTTTTCTTCTAGGAATTTTGTGGTTTCTGGTCTTACATTCAAGTCTTTAATCCACTTTGAACTTATTTTTGTATATGGTGTAAGATAGTGGTCCAGTTTCTTTCTTTTTTTTTTTCTTCATGTCGTCGTCCATGATAAACACCTTTTGGATGGGAGGTACCTCTGGGGAGAAACTTAAATATTCCCAGTGAGGGATTCAAAATGATTTATTTATTTGAAAACAGGAACTTATGGCAAATGTGGCCCAATGCTAATTACACCAGATGGAAATTTAATATTGTGTCTCCTAGAATTTTGGTTGTAGAAGGACTAGTGACAGACTTGGGTCTGGAAAAAAATATATATATACTGGATTGACACAGAGGCCACAGAGGTCAAATTGCCCACCCATCAAAAATAAAAACAAATAATAAATAATTAAAAAGCAGCCTCCAGTGTACTAAGTATGGACTTTATGTGAAGAAGCCTGCCTAGGTTTATCTTGGATTCTTCTGAAAATTTTTGCCTGATCGGTTGTAGAACATAACTCCAGGTTATGAATAGAAATTGAGGGAAGTGTCCTGACTCCCAGCCATAAAAGGGACATTTTCAAGGTCAAGAATGATAAACTTGGCTGGCTTCAGTTGGGATTTTTCTCAGTAATTCTCATAAACACAAAAGAAGCACTCTATAAAATAATAATTGGCATTAGGAATCTGTCATACTCAGAGGGAATTATCAAGGAAATACATTTGTCATTGAAGTAAAATATTTTTTTAATCCCATAGGTTTCCTGTTTGGGGTAGGAAAGTGAGAAAAAGAGGAAGTTTAAGATGGAGTAGAGGTTACAAAGAACCAGATGATATCTCAGGAGAGATTCAGGATTGTTGAGGATCAACAATTGTTGAGGTAAGTGAACAACTGGATTGTTAAGGTAAGTGAACCAGCTTCTGACTGAATAAGACTATGAAGTTTTGATAAAAAAAAAATGATACTTTAATTGGAAAAATAAGAGTGTTCTTATGACTAAATGTGACCAAATGTCTTTTCATTATCTAACAGTGTCATAAAGATTATGGGATCTGCTAGAAATTTCATCCTAGGTAGGGAAGACTTAGCCCTACAGAGGTGGTCTAAAGGGTCAGTGAGAACAATAAATGTTTAATATTTGTGCCTTAAAAGACTCTACCTGTACAATAAATAGATTATGTGGTTGTTTTACGTAAAACAAACACAAGGCATAAAGGAATGTGTATCTTTCTTAGAGCATTTGTGATATGCTTCTGGGTGATTTGCAGTCCTCATTATAATACAATAGTAGAGGAAAGTTGGATTTGGTGAATATGTGTACCATCAGCTACTTAAGAGTTCTGATATAATTAGAACTTTCAGAGTTTTTCAGATTTTTTTGGCCAATTACTAAGGGTACACATTTCAATCCTATATATTTGTTTTAAGATCATTAGCCAGAAAATGCCACTTTGGAAACATAGAGTAAAATTGGGGGATCATTCATATAACATAGGGACAAAGAATGTGCTGGCTGAATTTAATTTTTTGCCTGAATCATTTAGAGAGTACACACGCACACAAATGAGGGAAGGGCAGAGAGAGAGGGAGACCGAGGATCTGAAGTGGGCTCTAGGCTGACAGCAGAGAGCCTGATGCAGGGCTGGAAGTCATGAACCAGATCATGACCTGGCTGACATCAGATGCTTAAACAACTGAGCCGTTCAGGCCAAAGTTTTAAATTTTTAAAGTTAAATTTTACTTGTCACAAATGTTGTTTTCTATTTTGCAAATACTCTGAATGCCTATAATTTCCTCTGTATGGATCACTGAGATTTCAAGTGACCATCTTAGGGTCCTGAATTTGAGTTGCTGCAAATTAGTTGCTTAAGCTATGACACTGAAAGCAACAATCCTCAGGGTGAACTTTCATGCTATCTAGCAGCTCTGAAGCCAAGATAATGCTTATCTGAGCTATTTGGTTGATGTAGTCTTTAATGGTTAAGGGTATATTATTTACAACATAACATTAGGTGATATCTAAGAGATCTCTATGAAGTTTGGAAACATGAAGTGTGTAAGGTCATGGTCTTGATAACTATTAGCCTGATATGATATACCATCTGCTCAATTAAGTCAGAATTTATATCAACCTATAGGATTGGATGGTTAACAGTAGAGTGATCTATATCAAAATATCAACATGGGTTCTCAAACTAGCATCTAATCAGCACTAGATATCCCATACTGCTGTGTATGCTCTCCTGTTTCCCATATTGCTGTGTATGCTCTCCTGTTTCTCTCCTTCTGGAGACATGGCCAGTGCCTTAGGAAGCAATTAATGATTTATCCAGAACTTTAAGTGACTTTTCAATTCCTTAGAATAGGTTGATCTTGTATTCTTATCCGTAATACTTTCCTGAACATGCATCTCTCTCTCTCTCTCTCTCTCTCTCTCTCTCTCTCTCTCTCTCTCTCTCTCTCTCACACACACACACACATTCTTTTATTTATTTTTAAATGTATACTTTGTACTTTATACTTGTGCTTAGTAAGTACCAGTATATTGTGTTCATTAGTAAACATATGCAAATATTAGAAATGTAAAATTTTTGAGATAAAGATTAAGTAAGCATTATTTTTACAGAGATATTCTATGAGAGTGTTCAGCCAGACAACCCTTGATTCAGCTTTGGCTTTGAAATCCTTAACTTCTGTTTAAAGTGGCAAAGTTAATAAGATGCCATAAGTGCTTCAGTGTGTGCTAATCCTATGAGATCTCATTTTGGAGGTCTGCTGATTGTGAACTTTGGTAACCAGGGGAATGTTAAGTGACAGAAGTGAGCTGCTCTTCAAAAATAATCCAAGTAGCTAACATAAAGGCATGCATAAATCAAGCAAATATTGAGTACAAACATATTGGAACAATAGGATTGTGTTCATTTTATGTACTGGGGAAGAAATTATTAAAAGTTACCTGCCTTAAAGACATAGAGGTGAACGCTATTATAGTGCATTTGTGGGACACACACAGAAGGGGATATTCAATCACACTAGCATTATTCCAGTAAATTAATTTACAAGATATAAGAAGGGTAGAACCAGTAATTTCTGCAAAAAGGGAGCTTTTCTGTCCTCTAAAGTTACGATGGAAATGCACTATAATTACCACCTTGCTGAGATGAACACTCATGGCCACCAGAAGACTCTGTAACACAGAAGGAATAGAAACAAACTTATTCCAGCTAACCAGACAGGTGCTTTCACTTAACCATGCTGGATCACCCAAGCATTTGTTTAAAGGTGTACAGTGGCTATTAAGAGCAACCATAGTTGTTCATCTTTTGATTAAGTGTAGAGACTGAAAATTCTCTGAACTTACTAGAAAGATCATGGTAACTGATAGTTGTCTTTTCAATGCAAAGTTGCAAGGGAGGCCAAAAAAAAAAAAAGAGTGGGGGGAATAGTAAAAGGAACCGTTTCTCTTAGTAATTACCCGAGGAATGTCTCAACTCTTTATTGAAATGGACTTGGAAGTTAAACTAAGAATCCTACTGCAGCATGCCTCAGTACTGTTGGAAACAGACTTCCAAAGAAATAAATCTGCACTCAAGAACAAAGAATTTTATGTGGAAATACAATCTAGGGCAGACATCAGCAAACTGGTCGGTGGGTCAAATCTCACTCACTGCCTGTTTCTGTTAATAAAATTTTAGTGGAACGCAGTGACACCCATGTATTTTTGTATTGTCTGTGACAGCTTTCACAAGATATTGGCAGACTTGACTAGTTATAACAGGCATCATATTTCCTATAAAACCTAAAATATTTATATTCTGGTCCTTTACAGAAAAAGGTTTCTGATATATAGTCCCTTGGAGTTGATATATACTACTAAAACTTCTGAAAAGACTTATTAATACAAATATTTAATGATTTAATACATGTATTTATTTTTATGGGACAATAATTTTATATCCATTTAAATATTACCTTGGATATTTTACGATGCTTGCCTATGTTGTATTAGTATGTATAAAACCATTTGGTAGGGGCGCCTGGGTGGCTCAGTCAGTTGAGTGTCCAACTCTTGATTTTGGCTCAGGTCATGATCTCACAGTTTGTGGGTTTGAGCCCTACATCAGGCTCTACACTAATGGCATGGAACCTGCTTAGGATTCTCTATCTTTCCCTCTCTCTCTGCCCTTCCCCTGCTCGTGTTTCTCTCTCAAAATAAATAAACAAAAAAAAATTGGTAGAAAACACCAAGTTGATTCTAGAAAAGTCAGCCATTTTTCATCAGTAATTTGGGGCTTTTCTCAGTTTTACAATGGACTTTATCTTTAGCGGTACACCATTTGGGTATTTTCTTGGGTATTGTAGATCCTGGTGTCTAGAATATCACGCAATTAAAAAGATCCATTATGATTCTTTCAGGCATAGGAGCAAATTAAGTAAGAAGCCAGTTTTCCAAAAGTTTGGATTTGCTGTTTTTTTGTTTTGGACTTTTTTTTGTTACTTATCATATATATCATATGTATATATATATATATATATATATATATATATATATATATATGTATATATATATATATCATGAGATATATATCATA
Organism: Panthera pardus; assembly: GCF_024362965.1. Lineage (NCBI taxonomy): Eukaryota > Metazoa > Chordata > Mammalia > Carnivora > Felidae > Panthera > Panthera pardus. The sequence continues at coordinate 102,410,708 of NW_026526843.1, forward strand.
TATTTATATCTTGCATATATAATCATATACGATATGTATATGTGTGTATATATATACATACACACATGCATATATATGTACACATATATATGTATATATACATATATGTGTGTATATATATGAGATATATGTACATATACAAACGTATATATACATAGCCTATGAAAGGCACAGAAGATCATAAAACATTCAGTTCAGCCTTTACTTTATTTTATATACCACTTCTTTGCATCTTTCTCCAGGTCAAAATGTCTTTGCATGGTTGTCTTTGTCAAAAGGATGTTTTATGTCCAAAAAGCAAGAAGGATCTTTTCACATCAATTTTTTCTGCACTAGCTACTTCACTATCAGGGATCAAGTTTTGAGTAGATTCCTTTCCTGCATCGCGTAATCAAGGGAGTGGATATAGAGGACGTTCATAATAAACAACTTGGCAAGAAATTTGACCCAACTTCTCTGCCCCACTTTGCATCATTGCTTGTTTCCGTTCCACTTGAAAAATTTGTTCATTTTTTATTATCTTTAGTAGATATTCTAAAAGTTAATGTGTCACTAGTAGCCAGTGATTCTATAGTAGCTTTATATGAATCGATATCATAAATGAGAAAGGTCCCGAGAAACTGATAGTTTCTGTAGCAGTAGTTTCGACAACAAGTAAGATGACAGGATTAAGTTAATGGCACAGTGGGTAGTTGGTGGATGATGTGTACAAGGGTGGACAGATAGCACAAAAAACTGCAAATGTCAGTAGAAATGATCCATAATATTCACCTGCTTTACAGTTCTGCCCAGGGCCGGGTAAGCTCAGGAGTTCAGCATGCTGACTTTATTTTTTCTGCAGAGAGAGGGTGTGGGAGAAAGTCAGAGAGAGAGGAGAAAGGGAAGGAGGAGGAGGAGAAGGTGGGGGCTGGGGGTGTTACAGGAAGAGGAGGAGGAACGAAGAGGAAAGAAGAAACCCTGCCCATCAGTTGTTCACTGATTTAGGAATTTCGAGCCAGTAGGTCTAAATGACTCTTTCCTATCCTGGGACTCTGTTTTTGCCTTTCTGGACCCTATATTATCTTCTATTATTTCAGTTTGTTTTTCAGAAGGGTGTTCTCCTAAAGGAGATTACATTGGCAGAGTGGCCTCTGGCAGAATCATTACATTTCTCAGAATTCTTGGCCTGTGGCTGCAGGATTTCCCATGAACATACAAAAAATGTGTTCACCAAGGTCGAATGCTATGGGCCCAAGGTAGAATGCAAAGTGTCTCTTTGCAAGTTATCTGGCATTGTAACAAAAAGCAAAGAATCCAGGAGACAGTGAGCAGTTATAGTTGACTTTGTTTTTTATTTTTAGTCTGAAAACCGATCTGTCTATACTAATGAAATCATCTCACCCTCCAGATAGCAGATAGCTGTTAAATATTTATTTCAACTTGGATTACATTTATAGGAAATGAATAAGTCTTATGAAATGGAATTAGTAGTTTTAACAAGTGGGATATTTTATAGATTTATTTGCCACATACCCATCACAGCCTTGTGTTACAGAGTTTCAGTGCTACCCTGCAGCTATTCATTGACCCAGAGTTACAGATTTGCCCCTCAGTGGACCACATGCTAGTAATGGTTCCTGGGACCTAGGACAAGCATAGTGGTAGAAAGAGTAGGTGTAAAATCCTCAGAGAGGGTGTATTTGATAACAAGCATGTTAATGTAAATGATCTTATTATATTCTATTCTTTTTTGTCCCAGTGAAAATTGTGCTGTTTATGTCTACAGAGCACAATGCCCAATTGTGCTTTAGCTTTTCCGCTTTATCTGAGTGGTTCTTTTCTTCTCTTTGACCATTTTTAAAATGAAGACTTAGCCCCCAAACTGACATTATTAACTCGCTGTGCCTTGGGAGCAGTTTTTGTGAATTCAAATGCACATTTCTTTAATTTAAAATAAAAATGAGAAAATGCAAAAATGATTGTATTTCATTATGCAAATTTATTTTTCTTTCTTCATAAAGGTTTGGTTATTGCCCTTGCTTCAAATGGAACACAAATGAGGCATGAGATCTCCTGTTGCTTTTTCACGGTTGAAAACAACATCGAGTACTAACGCAGTCATTAATATTATATACAAGCCTGATTCAGCTGATTATTGATTTGTGTGGTATCGCACAATAAAGAAATAGTAACTATTTGAAAGGGCCTACAGCAGAACTGTGAGAAAAATTACTATAGACTATTGGCTTGAGCTAAATATACTACAGATTCCTTTGCTTAACAATATAATAAACAGGTATTAGTTATATGTTCAGGAATTTGAGCTGCTTTTTATGTTGCTGCATGGACAATTACTAAAACAAGTAGTTGAAGCTTTATTCATCATGTACAGTTTAATTATTCTCCTTATGGGGTAAAACGCTGATTATGAAGTCAAATATAAATCTTAATTTTATATTGAAAAAACTTGAAAGCCATCGTTCTTCAGATATTCTCCAAATTCACAACCAGGGAATTTACAGGAAGAATTTATTCATATTCATCTATTATTTATGTGAATTTAAACTGATTGTCATTTAGAGCATATATTTCTCATTATGGAAAATGACACGATGTCATGACAAGATGACCTTTTTTAAAAAACACATATTACATATTGAAATTTTAATTTCATTTTTTGTGAACAGTCTTTATAGATATTTTAAATTAAGGACATATGTGTTTGAATTCATAGTTTATGAGCAAATTCACAGTTATATTTTTATATGCAGCTTGCTCTTCCTTTATAATATAATGGAATTGTTTTTCCAACAGAAAACGACATTTTGAAAAATGATTCTCCTGGTAGTCACATCAAATCAGCAGACGTAATGCCTTTGAATTTTAGGTATCTGTGTTTTTGCTTTCTCAATTTTGGTATTGCAAATTGTGTTGTATAGTTATATGAGACCACTTGGGATACCGCAGACCATTGGCTCTCAAATGGAAGTAAGTTTGCCCCCAGAGGATATTTGACAATGTCTGAAGACATTTTTGGTAGTCACAACTTAGGGTGAAGTGTTATTGGCATCTAGCAAGTAAAGCCCAGGGATGCTTCCAAACATTCTACAGTGCACAGGACAGCTTCCCACAACAAAGAATTATCCAGCTTCACATGTCAATAGTGTTGCTTTACTACGGGTTAAATTCTGTTGCAGAGCAATGCTGTACAATAGAAATACAATGTGAATCACAAATGAGAGCCCGATATGTATTTTAAAAATTTTGAGTAGTCGCATAAAAAAAAAGAAACAGGTGATGCTATTTATAATAATATATTTTACTTAAGCCAATGTATCTAAAGTATTATTGTGTCAGCATACACTTAATATAACATATGAAAGATATTTTACATTTTTAACACTTTTACAAATCCAGTGTTTATTTTACACTTAACAGTTCATCTGAATTCAGACCAGCCACATCTTCGGTGCTCAGTAGCTACTTGCAGCTGGTGGCTAATTGTTCTGGGCAGGAAAGCTTGCCTATACTCCTACATTTACCATGATTCATCCATATCTTACATATAGCAAAATAACAATAATGGTAGGGGCGCCTGGGTGGCTCAGTGGGTTAAGCATCTGACTCTTGATTTCAGCTCAGGCCATGATCCCAGGGTCATGGGCTTGAGCCCCACATCGGGCTCTGTGCTAAGCAGGGAGCCTGCTTAAGATTCTCTCTCTCTTTCTCTCTCTCTTTCTCTCTCTCTTTCTCTCTCTCTTTCTCTCTTTCTCTCTTTCTCTCTCTCTTTCTCTCTCTCTTTCTCTCTCTCTTTCTCTCTCTCTTTCTCTCTCTCTCTCTCTCTCTCTCTCCTCTCTTTCTCTCTCTCTTTCTCTCTCTCTCTCTCTCTTTCTCTCTCTCTCTCTCTTTCTCTCTCTCTCTCTTTCTCCTTCTCCCTTTCTCCTTCTCCCTTTCTCCTTCTCCCTTTCTCCTTCTCCCTTTCTCCTTCTCCCTCTCTCCTTCTCCCTCTCTCTCTTCCCCTTCCCTGCCCCTCTCCCCTGCTCATGTATGTGCCGCCCTCCCCGCCTCTCTTTAAAAAAATAAAAATTTTTAAAAAGGGTCTATACTGAGTTGTGCCACCAAGTGTGACCAGTGTTTTATTTATCAAATTATCTTATCCAAGGATCTTAACACTTTCACAGTAGTGTCAAATCTTGTCTCTAAAATGATCGCTTTTGATGACAGTTAGTCACAAAGTTAGAAGGAATATTAGAGGAATGTAATAAAACCTCCATTTCAGTCCAGCAGTTCTGTCACTTTCATTGTCAAGCCTTGTGAGATATATTACCTATATCTCTATCACAGCCTGAAGTCTGTTTAATGATATTAAAAGGGAGAATACTTTTCTAAGAGGAATCTTAAATACTGCTTTTTATGTACTCAAAGCAATTCTTGTATATTAAGACAGACAAAATGTTTAACTAGACTTCGCCCTTGTAAAGGTAAATGTGCTATGCCCGTGACTTGCTCCAGTTCTGTGGTTAGCAGCTTAGAAATGATGATAATAGGTCAAAACATCCACCCCCTTTTAAGTGCAGTTATTATGGACTTTTCTCTGGGAAAATAGGCAATAAATTAGGATTATTGTATGAGTAGCCAGACAGTGCTAACTGGAATCCTGACGTTACCTTATAGGAAGTTGGAAGCCTATCTTTCCTTAACTGTTATTCTCTGAAAAGATATAAAGTTCTCATAAATATAAAATGAACACAATGGGTATCTTTTAAATTACACTTTAAAGGAGTAAAACAACCTCAAAATATTAAAAAATGTATTTGTTCCACAGAAAATATAAGCAAATTGTTAAAATGATTTAATCTATTGAAAAGTCTTGTACAACTGTATGTGGTGCCTGGGATGAATTTGAAGAATACATATTATAGTCCTTTAAGTAATATAGCTTCATTTTGGTGCTTTTCTTCCCATAGAATCTCTCTCCAATGGCAGAAATTATGGGGAATTTTTGTTTCTGCTTTGAAGGAATAGCTTAATGCTTACAAATTTGGGATGTAGTTGATACAACAGTCAAGTCTTTGAATGTCTCTAAAACACATTAAGAAAGTTCTCCACTCAAAAAAGATGGGAATCTTAGAATTGAGAAGAACAGATTGTCAAATGAAACATGATGGTGGGTGGTAGAATTTGTTTAAATATAGATATCTACTCTTCAATAATTGTTGCTGAAAATGTACCATCTGCTTTAAAAGAATAGTCATTCGTGGCATATCATACTAATACCTTCACAAGAAGGAAGGAGTTTAATTTATTTTTGAAATTTCCATTTACTAGAGTTGTTAATTGTGTTTGGCCAGTGTGTTAGGGCAATATTAGAAAATTTCCAGGAAGCTATATGGTATATCTTTCAGTCAGGTGGTCCTGTAAGATCTGACTTGGAATCACAGCCTCAGCTCTCTCAGAATTTGTTGGTACAGAGAATTAAGAGATGTCTTGTAAATGAAGATATATGATAGGAGTTGTAATGTTGGTCACATTGGTATCTTAATGTTTGAAATATTTGGGGGTAAGTCAACTTTCTTAAATATTCATTGTCTGAATTTGGCAAATACCTTCCAAGTAGGCTATGTGTATCCATAGTGTTCTTTATTTGAACATATCAAATGGTTTCTGTTTCATAAGCATGTAATCAGAAACAGAGTAGATAATATTAATTTGCTTTACATTCTAAAAAGAATGGTTTTATTCTAACCTCTTTTTTTAATGTTTATTTATTTATTTTGAGAGAGTAGGAGCTTGAGTGCATGAGAGGCAGAGAGAAAGGGAGATAGAGAATCTGAAGCAGCCTCTGTGCTGTCAGTGCAGAGCCCAGAACGGACCTCGATTCCACAAACTGTGAGATCATGACCTAAGCCAAAATCAAGACCTGGACCTTTAACCAACTGAGCCATCCAGGCGCCACTCTAACATGTTATTTTTAATTTAGTGGAGAGATTATTAAACTAAAATAACCTTCCACTTATTTTTGATACCTGATTTCCAACACCTATTAATTTTGTTTCTCTATTGCATGTCACCATTTTATAATCATAGCAACATTTTATGTTATATGCAATGCATTCATATTTTCACAATGTATGAAACAAAATATATCCTAGGCAGATGCTAATAGAAGGTGGTAAATATTTTGGTCTGTTCCTTTAAAGTTCACCTCAAGCATCTTTTGGAACTTTTTTGGATTCCTTCTCAATTAAATATGATTAATTTTATTTGTGTAATACAGAAGTTAATTCATTTTGTTTTGAATTTCTTTGTCAGCATTTTTATCTAATTCGCCTGTAACTACTCCCCTTCCCTTTAGAAGACAAGCACTCTTAAGGGAAGTGGCTATCTTTTATTCTTAAATATAATCTTTCTTGAATCTAGCAAATGTGTTACATATAGTAGACTCTCAATCACTTGGTTTTAATTAAATTGAGTACTATATGGTTCTACCCATTTTGAGATTAATTGGCTGTCATGTATTAAGGAAGAAATTTAATACACAACTCATTTTTCAAAGACAAATCAGCCAGATGGATTTTTTTTCCATTTAAGTGGTTGACACTTTTATATTTATTCCATGTGGCATGTGCTCTTTCTGTCACATCTCTCACTTTAATGAGTTGATAATGTCACCAAATGGTTTTTGGCTATATCAGAACAGGTATGTGTAGGAAGTAACTAGAATTCCCTTATGAATACCTACAAATGCCAAATGAGTTTCTAATGTAGGCATTAGGAAAAAAGAAGAGAACATCTGAGTTAATAAAAATAAAAATTAAAAAACAAGAAGATGCACTCCCTGATAGAGCTGCAGTGAGATGCACCTGGGACAATGCAGTGCTCCTTTTTAGAAACACAGGAAATACCACTGTCTGCTTTAAGATCTTTCTCTGTATATGTAATTTTATCTCACCTTGGTTCTTTTCTCACTTAAAAAATGGGTCTAGCTTGTTCCAGCACATTTACCTACATCTGAACATTGGCTTTACTACTGAACATTGAAGAATTTAAAAAATACAAATCTGGGGCACCTGGGTGGTTCAGTCGGTTAAGTGTCCAACTTCGGCTCAGCTCATGATCTCCCTGCTTGTGAGTTCGAGCCCCATGTCCGGCTCTGTGCTGACAGCTGGGAGCCTGGAGCCTGCTTCAGATTCTGTGTCTCCCTTTCTCTCTCTGCCCCTCCCTCACTCGCCCTCTGTCTCAATGTGTTATTGAAGCTACCTAAGCATTAACTCAAAGACTGGTGTCTTCCTATAAAGTATAGCAAGATTAGAGGTATTAGCTCCCGATCTTAGTTTTTCACTTCGTACCTGTATGACATTAGCCAGACATTTAACCTGTGTCTCAATTTCCACATCTATAAAGTCAGAGATTTGGATGTTCTCTACTTTAATGAGTTCTCATTCTGAACATGTTTATGCGTGATTGTGTGTTTGTAAGATAGCCGTGATGTGACCCTCTCTTGTACTCCTTATTAACTCTTTTACCTTGCACAAGTTATTGAATAAGCTGAAGACTCAATCTCGTTATTTCCAAAATAGATTTAATAGATGTATTATTCTCATAACAAAAACATGAATGTAGAGTGCTTATGACATATAGAATACCTCAAATTTAACTATTATTATGAGTTTTTCAAGCTATCAAAAGGCCTTAGATATTTCAGTTGTTTAATTTTAGTATAAATGCATCTATTTGCAAGAGTGAATACCAACTCTTCTGGTTCAGCTTTCTTAATCATGTTCCAAGTTTAGACATAAAAATAAAAGGAAAATGTAGTCTATTTTATCACACATTCTTTATTGTATGGGGAAGTAACTTCTGGAGATAGGGAGTATCAAGAGGTAAACTGGGGTACCTGGGTGGCTTAGTCAGGCATCCAACTTCAACTCAGATCATGATCTCATGGTTTATGAGTTTGAGCCCCGCATCGGGCTCCATGCTGACAGAACCTGCTTGGGATTCTCTCTGTCTCCCTCTCTCTCTGGCCCTCCCATGCTCTCTCTCACTCTCAAAATAAATAAACTTAAAAAATTATTTAAAAAAGGATCTAGTCAGTGAAAAATATGTTATAAACCTCTTTAATGACAAAGTCAATATAAAATGCTAATTACTCTAGGGATTTTAGAGTAGTTCAAATGTTTGATCTTAAGAAGTTTATGATCCAAGAACCAAGGCAGTTAATAGCAGAAGTGGTATCATTCAAAGTAATTGACAAGAAGTGCGGATATTAATAATTACTGGACTTTGGACAAGTGAGAGAATAGCATGTGCTCTGATGATGAGAAAAATCCTGACATTGGAGACAGACATTCAGTTACACATTGACAAATGGATAGAATGAGACAGAGAGTAAAAGGCACGTGAAGTGGGAGAAGAACATGAGTATGAGGACCCACGAATAGGAAAGACCATGATGTTTTTTGGGGACAGTGGGTAGATCATTCTGGAGATTTTAAGGAGATAAGGCTAAAATGATGAAACTGAAGGGTGCCTGAGTGGCTCAGTTGGTTAAGCATCCAACCTTGGCTCAGGTCATGATCTCACAGTTCGTGAGTTCAAGCCATGCATGGAGCTCTGTGCTGACAGCTCAAAGCCTGGAGCCTGCTTCAGGTTCTGTGTCTCCCTCTGTCTGCCCCTACATCACTTGCACTCTGTCTCTTGCTCTGTCTCCAAAATAAATAAACATTTAAAAAAATGATGAAACTGAGACCCTTAAAAGCCAGTGTAAAAACTAAGTTTTTCCTCCCAAGAGGGAAATAGAAAAGAGGGAAGTTTTGTGATTTTCATACAGAACTTGGAGGAATTTGTAGGAGTGAACTTAGCCCTTTAATGGGGTGACAAGGTCCATGTGACTAGAGTGCAGTGAGTGAGGTCACAGTGTTAGAAAGTGAAGGTGGAGGCAGAGAAATAGCAGGGAAGGGGTATCCATATCGTGAAGGGTCCCATTTGATCATGTTAAGGTTTGTAACTTTAACGCTGTGTAAATGGGGAGTTGAGAGCTTTTGGGAAAATAGATGACTATCTGACTGATATCTAATAGATGATTCCAGGTTTTGTAATGTAACTAGTGTGCAGGAGAGGAAGGATGGAAGCAGGGAGATGGATTAGGAGACTCTTGTAACAATACAGGCAATAGATGATTGTGGCTCAAAATAATGATATAATATCAATGGGAATGGTGAGAAATGGTGAATAGTAGATACATTTTGGAGGTAGAGCAACAGAAGTTTCTGCCTAATTGGATGGGAGTTGAGTCCAGCAGGACTCAAAAATTGTTGTCCTGAGTGAGTAAGAGGAAGGAATTGACATGAGCAAAGAGGAAATCTGTGAGTGAAAAAAGTTGGAGGAATGTGGGATCTAGAATTTTTCAGTTAGGGGCATGTAAGTTTTGAGATGTTCATTGAGATACTTACTAGATATCCACTTGGCATTTGAACATATGTTACTGGAGTTCAGGGAAGAAGTTCAGGCTGAAAATGTAAATCTGGGAATCAATCAAATAGATGAATTTGGAAATTCTTTAGAGAAGATCAACAATAGAGTGGGTGTATACAGCAGAAAGGGGGATTGACAATGGGCACCAATACTCCAATTGTAAGAGCTTAAGGTTAATAGGAGAGATCAGAAAAGGAGATGTTAAGCTGCAGCCAGTGAGAAAAGAGGAAAATCAAGAAATTGTGGTGTCCTGGAAACCAAGGAAAGAAAGTGATGGGAGGAGGGGGGACATTGACAGTAGGGTCGAATATGTTGGGAGGATGTAAAATTGAATGTGAATCTCGGGTTGACTGGAGAAATAAGACTGTTACTAGGAGGAGTAATTTCTTTGTTGAATTGGGGTAGAGGTGATGAGTTCATTTGGAATATGCTGAGACAGTCTTATAGATGATGATTTCTAATGGAGAGTTTCAGATATTTTCCAAGCATTTCTCATCATTGTTTTTACATGTTATTATCATGATATATGTGAGTTTCTGCCACTGTACTAGGCACTCTTTGATAGAAGGGAAAGCGTCTCACACATTGTATGGCTACAGCCTTATATTACGTTTAGCAGAGGCTAGGTATATTTTTGCTGAAAAGAATGAATGAGTGATTGAATAAATGGATAAATGGTTGGATGGGTAAGTGGGAGAGTAAATAAATGAAACCTTGAATTGGGAAATTGGAGCTTGAGAAGTGAGTTGTGTATAGATGTAGAGATTTAAGATGATATTTGTATCTGTGTTCATGATGGCTCTTTGACATGATAGTTTTGGGTGGTAACATTATCCATGCTGAAAATCATTGCTTTCATTCTTGTAATCTTTGCTCAAGTATAGAAGGCAATTACAGTTCTCCTGCAACATCAGAAAACTCTGAGACTTTAATCAAGTGACACATGTAAATATATAGTGTAAATATCTACAGGTTATGTATCGTAATATCTGGAGTAATGGGGAAGGACCATCTAGAATAGCACTATTCAAAGGTATGATACAGGTATAAATACTAGCTAGCCACAGTGTGATTTTAAATTTTCTGGTAGCCACATTTAGGGAAAAAAAGGTGAAATTAATCATCATAAATATATTTAGCCTTATTTATCCAAGATGATATTGCAACATGATATCTATATAAAATACTACTGGAATGTTTGGTATTCTTTTATTCATGCTAAGTCTTTAAAATCTAGTATATATTTTATATTTATAGCACACCTCTCAATTTGATCTAGCCGTATTTCAAAAGGTCAATAACCATATGTGACTAGTGGCTACCAAAATGGGCAGCACAAATATAGAAAAATTCAAGGGATAATAAAGTAAAGGAAACTTAGAAATGAACAAGTGTTCCTCTCTCTCATCACTGCTTCAAAATTGTATTTTGTCTTATTAAGCCATGCAGTGAAATTTGGAGAAGGGTTCTTATTCAAGACCATTTTAATGGTCTGTAATCAAGGTTAAACATAATTCTTGCTTAGTAAAAAAGAGTATGCCTTGGCCTTGTGTGTGTGTGAATTGTGTTTATGAGCCTGGGAATGATTTTAAATTGTTTCCCATATTAAAAGTTATTGTAGTGCCATATTCACTGCCTGTTTCCTCAATATTTGGATATCATTCCAAAGTACTACTCAAGATCCATATTATTGTTCAGCATTCTAGCAGAAATAGTACAATTCTGAGGCTTGCATGCAATATACAAAACATCCCCAGTTAAGGATTGTATAGCAAAATCATGTGGCTTTTAATCAGTTATCTCCTCTCTGGGGGAAAAAAACTGAATAAATAAATAAAAACTTGGGGAAAAAATGCTGAAACCGTGTTAATTAAATTTGCTTTGAAAAAGCTCATATTAGTGTTTTCAATTTTAAGTATAGTTGACATGCAATGTTCCTGTTAGTTCCAAGTATACAACATAGTGAATCAACAATACCTTGCACTATGCTCACAATGGTAAGTGTAGTCACCCAGTGTCACCATACAACATTATGTCAGTATTATCATGTACATTATTTTTTTAAATTTTTTAAATGTTTATTTTTGAGAGAGAGAGAGAGAGAGAGAGAGAGAGAGAGCGCAAAAGCTGGGAAGGGGAAGAGAGAGAAGCAGACACAGAATTGGAAGCAGGCTCCAGGCTCTGAGCTGTCAGCACAGAGCCCGACGGAGGGCTGGAACTCTCCAGCCATGAGATCATGACCTGAGCCGAAATCCGATGCTCAACCAACTGAGCCACCCAGGTGCCCCTATCATGTACATTATTATATGGCATTACACATTCCTGCTTTTTTTGTCCTTGAGTTAGTTTAAAATGTAGATCTCTTGAAACTGAGAGATAGTTTACAATTTCAGAGCCAATATATGAACCCTGCCTCATTCTCTGAAAAGTGAGTAATATAGTACATAATTGTGCTGATGATCTGTATTCCCCACTACCCTTGAAGAGTTTTAATTGTGGAAATCACTTAATCAGAGGCATTGTCAGGGATATTTCTCCTATATTGAAATCATTGCAACTGTTAGCAGAATAGTATTAAATGCACCTAGTTCTGTCAAATTCAGTTACTTAATTTATGCCTTACCACAAAGTAATATGCCAAAAAATAAGACAAACACAATTTTTGGATAATGTCACTGTGATTCCTTCTCATTAAGTGTGATTTAACTTTTCTTTCCTTTCAATTAAAGTTGAAATGTCTACATGAACGAAATTATTTCCTTTTCAAGACAAAAATCATGTTGTGTCTATCTATGGCTATTTATACAATTACATTATACTCATAGATGTGTCAGCAAAACACAATTTAAAAACAATAAATAAATAGACATGTACCTATGTATACATATGTGTATACAGTTTCTAGCAATATGATATTTTCTTTGGGAGCACTGAAAGAAGTATGTTATCCATTTATTTACAAAGAAGAAAACATATATTTTCATTATATTTTACTCGGGCAGAGCACATTGGAAACAGTAAACTTTGAGTAATATATATGGACATATAAGTTGTTATATTCACACATTTATTCATATGTTTATTCTTATCATTAGCGTTTACCAAAATAAACACCACAAATTAAAATTTTTCTTAATATATGTTTGTACATTACAGTTTGTACAGTAGTGTCCAAGTGTATGCTACGTACTTAAAAAAACCCTTGCCAAAATACCGCTGGCTGGCAAATGTTTTTTCATGTTACTAAAAATGAACAACTTGAGACTGTCGTTCTACTGAGAGTTGGAGTCGTGGTGGAGAATAACATGACTTACGAGTAAATCTAAGGGCACTTTAATATCAAATGTGTCATTCTGAATTGTGTGACCATGAATAAGTTATTTCACACTTATAAACTTTAGTTTTCTCAGTTGAAAAGTGAAGTCTAGAGAGTAAAAGGGTTCAGGGGCACCTGGACGGCTCAGTAGGTTAAGTGTCTGATTCTTGATTTCTGCTTAGGTGATGATCTCACAGCCCCGCGCCGGGCTCTCTGCAGACAGAGCAGAGCCTGCTTTGGACCCTCTGTCTCTCCCTCCCTGCCCCCCCTGCCTCTGCCCTGCTCTCTCTCTTTCTCAAAATAAATGAACATTTAAAAAAAAAAAGAGGTTCAAATATGCCTTATACTATTAATATTTCCTATAAACATAAGATCTATTATTCCAGTGATTCTACTGATGTATCTGATTAAAGATATACTTTATTTTACATTTCTATAAATAAGGTCCTTTCTTTTTTAAACCAATGTACACATTGTTACTTTTATCAAGATATAATTTGTTATAAACTGGATCCTAGAATATAGGCCTAGTATAAAACTTTCCCTAAAATACAAAACTCACCTTCATGCTAGTTTCTCCTTCTTGTTGCATGAAATATATCCCTTTTTTTGTTTTGTTTTTGGAATATTAAATTGATTAAGTTACATGATTTTAACTCTGAAAGGAAACAAGATAAAGAACATTAAAAACTCTCATAGCCCTAATAATAATTTGAATATGTAGTGTTGATTCTTCAAGTTATATATATAAAGTGTGTGTGTGTGTGTCTGTGTGTCTGTGTATAAAATATTCAAGAAAGGACTCAAGTTTCTGACATTTTGGAAAAGAATATTGAATACTGAAAAGGGAGTGACAAGAAGGCTATAAAGATAAATAGGTATTTTTTTACTATTTTATTGGTGGTCTAATAATGTATATAAGGAATCTGGTGGTATGCTAGAGCCAGCCTGCAGAAGCTCAAGAGGCCTGGTACATTTCTTCCTAATTCCATGTTGATGGAGGCCACTTAATAGCTTAAAATCAGCTGTAGAAGGAGTATGATACAAGTCAGAATTTAGGGAACTGCTCTCTGTTCCTTAGTTGGACAATGTTCTTTCTTCTGTAGGCCAAGTTTGTTATTTTTCTATTTGTTTCTTTAATATCTGTGGTGCCTCTTCCTGGAATGCTCTTTCTGCATCCACATTTGCTTATGAAATTGTTTGGTCTTACACAGAGATTCTTAGACTTTTTTTGTACAAGGACCTCTTGAACAGGCTAGTGAGGTCTATGGACCCCTACGCAGAAAAAATAGTTTTCAAGCATAAAATAAAATACGTAGGTTTGCAAGAGAAGCTGGCTATATTGAAACATAATTATCAAAATATCAGAAATATGTTACAGAATTATGTCTTCCATTAAGTTATCAAATAAGATCAGATTTAATAACTATCATAATTTTACATTAGTACTTGATATGTGATATGAAAATATATGAAACTTCTATTAATATGCCACTGAGATTGCTAATACTGCCATGATGAATGTCTACATTCATAATCTGAGGAAATGCTAATTTTAACAACTTTATTGAAGAATGATATTCAAAATTGACACATATTTAATGTATTCAATTTGATGAGACTGGACATAGGTATACATTCGAAAAACCATCACCACAGTCAAGGTAACATGTAACTACTACTTTGGAAACTTAAGAAGTGCTCTTTTTAATTAGAAATTGGTTGCTTTATTTTTCTACAACCAAGTTGACAGTATCTTTGAATCATATATCAGGATGTCCCTTGACACAGTAGAATTTTGTGTCTCCCTTGGGGTCTTCTTTGACCTTCCATTTTTGGATTAGGTGTGCATTCTTTGTTATCCTAAAACAATCACCAATTTTTAGATGACAGTAATGCTTCCATTGTAATTACCAATTTGATTCTTCTGGAAGTCTAAGAGAGAAAGTGCTATTTATATCTTTTTCATGAATATTGTTTCAGCTCTTAGTACACATGACACAGTTCATGAATGAGTAAATGAACAAATCGTAGACATTTGTGGCTCACTGACTGTCGATTCCTGCTCATAGTAAAAGGAAGAAAAGGTACAAAGATACTTTCCTTTTCGGGTGATTGTCTCTTGCATTTCTCTCTTTTCTGCATAAATGGAATCTTTAGAGATTAATATTGGTGGGTTTTTGAGATATGGCAGCAATAATATACATACTGTTAAGGAAAACTCAATCTGCACCTCATAATATTCTACCACCAAAAGTGCAGGGGAGAAAAGTCATTGTGTAATTAGAAAATTGTATAATTTATACACAGTTGTAGCCCTGTCTGAAATTGGCTATATTGCCTTGGCTATAAATTGGCTATAAAATTGGCTATAATGCCTCTCCCGAGGCATTCTCTAATTTTATTGATATCAATTTATTAGGTGCCCCCATGGATTTTAGCTAGAATAGTAATACATAGTTTCTGAACTTCCATTTGTGAGATCAATATCTCTCTTACTGTCTGCATGTCACAGTGATAGTATCACAGAAATAGGATCTCTATTCCTGGCCTTGGATATTATTGTGTCTCCTCACTCCAGTCATTTTTGGAGCAAGCACTAAAAGTTGGTGGGTTTGTCTCATAGCAAAGAACAGTATCCTTTTTTTAAGTTTATTTATTTCGAGAGAGAGAAACTGAGAGTGTGTGCGAGTCGGGGAGGGGCAGAGAGAGAGGGAGAGAGAGAATCTCAAGCAGGCTCTGCACTGTCAGTATGGAGCCCAATGTGGGGCTTGATCCCATGAACCATGAGATCATGACCTGAGCCAAAATCAAGATTTGGACACTTAACTGACTGAGCCACCCGGGTTTCGTGAAAGAACAGTATCTAATCCAAAGTGAATGTTGATGGAATAATAGTTTATTTTCCCTTCCATCTCCACGGAGGTGGCTTCTCTGCATTGCTTGCACTTTACCTACCAGGCGTATTTATCAGAATTTTCCTTGCCACTATGATGTATACATTTACAAGCTTTGAAATAATGTATCCCCATTACACACATGACAGTTTCTTTCTCCACTGCTAACCATATATGCGTGGATTTCTGGGAACTCATGACATATTCACTGTCTCCTCCAATCATATACATTCAAAATCATCATTTATTTCTTCCAAGATAGAAGGGCCTCTAACTTTATATGTTATTTGATAACATAGAAAAAAAAAGGGATATGCTATATAAACCAAATATTTTAAACATAAAATAGGTAATTTGTGCTTTAGATAAATTATATGTGAAATGAGAAATTTGATATTTGAAAGTGATTTTCATAAGCTAAGGCTCTACTGCCAAATTGGAAAACTTCCCAATGGAAGCTTGGAGACACATTTTATTTTGATATTTGGACCCACTCTAAGTTCTGTGTCATTAAATATATCTGTGATATTTTGTCTGATATGATCAACATCTGTCGAGTCAATCCCATTAAATATCATAATGGAAGAATTCTAATTAGCTGACTAAAGTGGCAACATACACCTTTGTCACATAATATTATTTTTTATTTTTTTCAGCTTAAGGTATAATTGACCTATATATGTACAGTAAAACCTTAGATTGTGAGTAACTTGTTCTGCAAGTGTTATGCAAGGCGATCAAACATTTTTAATAAACTTTAACTTCATAAATGAGGGATGTCTTGCAATATGAGTAGTATGTAATGCTGAATGTCACATGATCACAACTGAGCCAGTGGTGGTTCTCTCTCTCTCTTGCTGTGGGATTGTGGGTGATCATCACCCATGCTTGGATACTTGGATACTTGGATCTTGAGTGTTATCACCACATACACACAAAAAAGGATAACTTTCTGAGGTGATGGGAATTAGCTAGTGGTCATCATTTCATAGCATATACATATATCAAAACATCACATTATATGAACACACACACACACACACACACACACAGTAAAACTTTGGTTTGCAAGCATAATTCGTTTCAGAAACATGCTTGTAATCCAAAGCACTTGTATCTCAATATAGTATTATAATCATTTTTATGTGAATATTTTGGGGTTGTGGGACGAATTATCTGAGTTTTTATTATTTCTTATGGGGAAATTCGCTTTGAGATACAAGTGCTTTGGATTACAAGCATGCTTCTGAAACGAATTTTGCTCGCAAACCAAAGTTTTACTGTGTGTGTGTGTGTGTGTGTGTGTGTGTGTGTGTGTGTTCATATAATGTGATGTTTTGATATATGTATATGCTATGAAATGATGACCACTAGCTAATTCCCATCAACTCAGAAAGTTATCATTTTTTGTGTGTATGTGGTGATAACACTTAAGATCTAGTCTCTTAGGACATTTCAAATATACAATGTAGTATATTAACTATAGTCACCATGTTTTACAGTAGAGCTCCAGAGCTTGTTCATCCTGCACAACTGAAACTTTGTACCCTTTCACTGACATCTTCCCATTTTCCGCACCCCTGAGCCCCTGGCAACCACCATTCTACTCTTTCTCGATGCATTTGACATTTTTAGATATCACATATACATGATATCATGCAGTTTTTGTCTTTCTGTGTCTGGCTTACTTCACTTGGCATAATGTCCTCTAGCCTCATCCATGGAGTTGCAAATGGCAGAATTTCTTTTTACCACTGAATATTTCATTGTATCACATTTATATGTTATCACATTTTGTTTATCCATCAGCTGTCAACAGACACATAAGTTGTCCATTGCCATAATGCTGCAATGATCGTGGGCATGCAAGTATTCCTGCAGATAGTGATTTTATTTCCTTTTGATATACGCACCTTTAGAAGTGGGGTTGCTGGATCACATGGTAGTTCTAGTTTTAATTTTTTGAGGAACCTAACTATCTTCCATAATGGCCATACCAATATTCATTCCCACTAACAGTGTACAAGGATTCCCTTTTTTCCACCTCCTTGCCAACTCTTGCTTTGATAATGACCACCCTAATAGGTGTGAGGTGGTATCTCACTGTGGTTTTGGTTTACATTTTCGTGATGATTAGGGACGTTGAGTACCTTTTCATGTACTTGTTGGTCATTTGCATTATCTCTTAATTTTAATATGGTGGTATTATTTGCATGTAGTTTTTTCATTAGTCTCTATATTATATTGTTATGAGCAACCAGGGGGTACTTAAAAAGCCTTTTTCTAAATTTTTTTATTAACATTTATTGATTTTTTGAGAGTCAGAGAGAGACAGAGCATGAGCAGGGGAGGTGCAGAGAGAGGGAGACACAGAATCGAAAGCAGGCTCCAGGCTCTGAGCTGTCAGCACAGAGCCCGATGCGGGGCTCGAACCCACAAACCGTGAGATCATGACCTGAGCCGAGGTCGGTTTCTTAACTGACTGAACCACCCAGGTGCCCCTAAAAAGTCTTTTAATGTGGTTTTCTTTTAGTTTCTCCTGCATTTCAGGTTTCCAAAATTTGTTTGATTTTCATAAATTAAGATGTATAAAAATATCATTGGGGAAAATTATGAATATTATTAGAAAGCAGCACATCAGTTCTTTCAACATTTTGCCATTAATTAAATCTTCTTTGTTACTAAAACAACTCTTTCCTTTTCAAAATGTGGCTGGTAGGTCCTTTACAATCATTTTACTTTTAGTCACTTAGTGCAACTTTGTTTTAGATTAATCTTTTTCATATACCACATTGTTGGGTAAGGGTTTGATGTTATAGAATCCTTTCTAATACGTTAACTTTTCCTATTTACACTTATTGATGTGATAAAAAGATTTGATTTTACTCCTTTCCCCTCATCTATATTATCTGCTTTTAGCATTTTCCCTTTTATTTCTGCTAAACTTATTTTTATATGATTCAGGCTTTCTATTTATTATTCAGAAAGTTGGCAATTAATTTCTATCATTCTGTTGTTTTAGTCTCTGACTTTAAAAATGTGTCATCTAGGGGCGCCTGGGTGGCGCAGTCGGTTAAGCGTCCGACTTCAGCCAGGTCACGATCTCGCGGTCCGTGAGTTCGAGCCCCGCGTCAGGCTCTGGGCTGATGGCTCCGAGCCTGGAGCCTGTTTCCGATTCTGTGTCTCCCTCTCTCTCTGACCCTCCCCCGTTCATGCTCTGTCTCTCTCTGTCCCAAAAAATAAATAAAAAAAATTAAAAAAAAAATAAAAATGTGTCATCTAAATTACTGAATCGTATTAGCAGGGGTAGTGACAGTGATCAGATGTATCTGCATTTCAGAGTGAAAATCCAAAATAGGCTAGTTCTAAATAATCACAAAGATAGCTTAAGAGCCTATCACTGATGGCTTTTACACTCCTATTTATTTTTTCAGGGGTGTCTGGGTGGCTCAGTCAGTTAAGTGTCCAACTCTTGATATCGGCTCGGGTCATGAACTCATGGTCAGGAGATGGAGCCCCATGTTGGGAGATAGAGTCCCCCATTGGGTCTGCACTGAGCATGGAGTCTGCTTAAGATTTTCCCTCTCTCTCTCCCCCCCACCCCTTCTTCTGCCCCTCCCTCACTTGCATGTGCATGCTCAGTCTCTTTCAAATAATAAAAATTTATTTATGTATTTTAAAGAAATGAAGCATCACCAGTGCTCTTAAAGGCACAGAGGATATTAAAATATGAAAAAAGGACATTAATGACTCTGAAATAAGATTGTACCTATCATAACAATGCATCTTAAAGTCAATGACATGTAATGAACTATGCTATATAATTACTAAAACCTTAATTGACCTCTTGACCATGAAAGACAAGAATATTAGCAGACTACTTCTTTCTCTCTCCTTCCTGATCATTATTTTGTATATTACATCTAGTATTATAAGCTCTAGGGGCGCCTGGGTGGCTCAGTCGGTTGAGCGTCCGACTTCGCTCAGGTCATGATCTTGCGCTCCGTGAGTTCGAGCCCCGCGTCGGGCTCTGTGCTGACAGCTCAGAGCCTGGAGCCTGTTTCAGATTCTGTGTCTCCCTGTTTCTCTCTGACCCTCCCCCGTTCATGCTCTGTCTCTCTCTCTGTCTCAAAAATAAAATAAAAAACGTTAAAAAAAATAATATAAGCTCTATAATATATATTTTTTTATTTATTTTTTTAACGTTTATTTATTTTTGAGACAGAGAGAGACAGAGCATGAACAGGGGAGGATCAGAGAGAGGGAGACACAGAATCCGAAACAGGCTCCAGGCTCTGAGCTGTCAGCACAGAGCCCGACGCGGGGCTCGAACTCACGGAGCGCAAGATCATGACCTGAGCGAAGTCGGACGCTCAACCGACTGAGCCACTCAGGCGCCCCTATAATATATATTTTTAAAGTAATAATAATCTAGTTCTTGATTTGTCAGATTAAGATTTTATGTTTTACTTCCTTCTATGGAAAATGGTGAAGTTATTGTACTTATACTTTCTCACACCCCATACCATAAATTTAGAGTTCTTATTAGGTGGAACTGTATGAAATTGAAATTGCCCATTTTTCAAGGTCGAAAGAAAAAACTTTTGAGAATTGTATATAATCTAATCTATTATCTTTTTTTCTTAAGTTTTTATAATTTTAACTTGCATAACTATATTTCACACACAGCCTGAGAGATTTATATACATATAGTAATTACCCCTCTGTAAAATTTATATATATTTTCCAAATCATCTCATCCCGCCTATGGATATCTAGGGCAAGTATTTTTGTCTTTCAACAGGAAGTGAAGCAGCAGTTTCTCCAGAACTTAGTCATATGACCACAACTACTTGTAAGGAAGGCTGGCAAGTACACTCCCAGGGTGGGGTGGCAAGGTGCCCAGCTTCAACTAAAATGTTTTATTTTTAAAAGAAAGATGGTAGGAAGAGATACGTGAGGACAATTAGCAGTCTCTGATACATTCATTATCTAACTCTTGACTTTGATAGATCTACAAAATTTACATAACTGTGTGAACATTTTTAGCAATTGGTAAAGATCAAATGAGTCTATTATTTCTAAGGTACTGGAGAAAATTTTAAAAACAGAAAAAGCAATAATTCTTAGAAAAGCAAGAATCTTGGTGAATCATGCTAGAAAAGAAGAAAATAAGGGGGAAAGAGGTAAAATTTAAATCACAAATGGAAACTAAATATTATGACAGAGATTAGACTAAATCCACAATCGAAATTCACAAAATATTTGAGATAAAAATATCTATAATGACATTGTAAGGCTAAAAATAAGGGAAGATGATCCAGGTTTTTAAAATAACACCATAATAAGGGTATTAGTGGTATCATCAAGCAAAGTGGAATCTAAGTTTAAAAATCATTCAGTGGGATAACTGGGGATATTTTGTGTTGTCAAATGATATGGCTCATAATAAATACATATAATGGTTCAGTGTAATTAATCACTGAACAAGGTAATATCAAATTATAAAGTATTTTCTAATACTGAAAATGGATGAATCCATGATCATAGAAGGAATTCTTAATATTTTCTCTCTTAGAAATTGGCAGATCAAGTGGACAAAATAAATTAAAATAAAAAATTTAGACAAGAAAATTAATACGCTTAGATAAAATGCTTAGAGAAAATTATATCCAAGAAACAGAAAATATATTCCTGTCCAGTTGTTCTGGAATACTTCCAAAAACCAATACATTATAGGCTACAAAGAAAATTAAAATTTGAAGTAGAAAAAAGCTCACGTAGGCCACCTTTGCTGAATTCTATGCAATAAAACAAGAATTGAAAATAAACTGTTGGGGAGGAAGACCTTCCTCTGCCCTATGGTCCTTCTAGCTGGACTAAGAATCAAATTGACATGAGACAGATTAACAGGAGAAAAATCAAATTTAATAGGCATATGTATGGGGAAATTCCAAAGACAATGAGGCAACATCAGCTCCTATGAGCTAAGGAGAGCGGGGTAGGGTCAGAGGACACAAAGGGAGAAAACTCATTAGCAAGAAATGAAAGGAGAAGTGTGGAAAACAAGATTGTTCTCTTATGCAGATGAGTTCCTTTGGTAAAAGGCCTCGGTTAATAACTTCTCTTCCTGGTGTGCTCTCCTTTCCAATGTAAATGTAGGCACTTATGAGGGAGGCACAGCACCTTTCCTTTTAACTCGAAATAATCCTTGTGCCAAGTGGCACATTTTGGGGTGTCTCATCCTGCACCCTTTCAACTGAAAACCTTATTATCCATTTGACTTCAAAGACAAAGTTATGTTTAGAATAATATAAGGTAGAAAATGCATTGGAAATATTGTAATAAATAATATTTAAAACATTATATACAAAAACATGTGAAGAGAACCAGGCTCATCATAGGAAGCTGGGCACCCACATTTCCATCACACTGATCTCCTATCTAACAGTGATCTGACAAAGAGGTATAAAATATACAAGAAAACTTTCAAAGCATGTGGCTAAACTACATAGAATTATATGGAGAACTCATCAATTAATTCTGGTGGTTAGATTAGCCCTGAGACCAAAACTAGGTAAAGAAAACAGCCATAGAAAGAAAATTATCAATTTCACCTGAGAATATGTGTATAAATCCCTGAAATATACATATATGTGTGTGTATACATACACATACACACCTGAAATATGGACAAATATAGTAGCTTCTTAAAAAGAATAATTATTGTGACCTAGTAGATGTGATCACAAGAATTCAATGGCGTTTCACAATTTAAAAAATATTAATGTAATTCCTCTGAGAAACATACTAAAGGCAAAAATAAACTATACAAATATTTCAAAACTTGCTGGAAAAAAACTAACATTAATAGCAATTCCTCTTAAAATTCTTAGCTAGAAATAGATTCCTTTCCTTCTCGTTAAGTGTATATTACCAGAAATAGGGAGTAAACTTGATACGTAAATGTGGATTAATGGAGCAATAATCTTAACGTAATCATTAATACATACCTAAATGTGTGTAAAATCATTTGAACCCATTCACTAGTTTTCTAGATTACAAAAAAAAAAAAAAAAACATTTAAAATGAGCAAGAAAATGAAACATATGAGATTAATGAGCAAAGCATAGAAACAGATGAGATTAATTTCATTTGCAGAAGATAAATTGTCTAAAAAGCCTAACTTTGAAGTTAAACAGTCATGAGAACCAAATAGCCCTTGATACCAGATAAAACACACACACATATATCTATTATATTCTATATATGACCCATAGATGATTTGAAAATATAATCATAAAAAGATACAATTTGTGATAGTTGATGTGGTTTGAATTGTTGGGTTTTGGAGCCAGTGGCCAAGAAAGAACTCTTGAGATGTCTTTGGTGCAAAAAAGGTGATTTTATTAAAGCATGGGGATAGGACCTGTGGTCAGAAAGAGCATCACTGGGGTTGTGACAGGAGACTGATTATATGCCTTCAGGTTGGGAGGGGACTAGGGATAGAGTAAGTCTCTGAGGTATTTTGGAGAAGAGGGTTCCAGGACCTTGAGGGGCTAGCTCTTGTTATGAAAAATTCATTTGTTACTGTTTAGTAAAAGCTCAGTCATGAGACCCTTCAGAGGTACATCATTGTTGGGCCATAACCTTGGAGTGTGATTGCCAGCATATATCATGGGGGGTAGAGATAAAGGAAATTTCCAAAAGAATTTTTGTATGTTAAAGTAGACTTACGGGATCCTGGGGGCGGGGATAATGTTAAGCTAGGATTCCCTTGTACCCTTAGAAGTGTCATCATTGAGGCAGCTGAGTTTCTAGAGGAAGGTCACTTTGTCTGTCTCAAGAATTTATTCATGGGCTGTAAGTAGCCCACAAATTTAATTTTTTTTTTAATTTGCCTTTGTTTTCCACTTCAATAGTGACCCACTAAGATTTCACACCATGTCCATTACCACCTCTCTAGTCTGTCCTTTACCTTCAGTTATCTTCACTAGTCTCCCACCCTTGGTTCCCTGTAACCTTTTTTCAACACAGCAGCCAGAAGTATGTTGTGTGTGTTTTGTTTTGTTTTGTTTTGTTTTGTTTTCCCCAGTAAGAGGTATCTTTTAAAGCTGAAATTAAGTTTGTTCATAATCTCTGCTAGCTATCTTCTCACTCAGAGAAAAAGTCAAAGACCTTACAGGGCTCTGTACCATCATTGCTCCCTTTATGTCTGTGACCTCATTTTCTGAAACTACTTACCTTACTTTGCTCCAGACACACTGGTTTCTTGCCCCTTCTTAGAACATGTCAAACATGTTTTCATCTCAGATGCTGTTCCTTTGTCTGTGTATTCCTAGTTATCCACAGGGTTACTGTCTCAACAGTTATTTATTTATTTTTTTGATTTTATTTTTTTAAGTTTGTTTGTTTTTGAGAGAGCACTAGTGGGGGAGGGGCAGAGAGAGAGGGAAAGGATCCAAAGGGGGCTCTGTGCTAATAGAAGTGAGCGTGACGCGGGCTCAAACTCACCAAATGAACCTTGAGATCATGACCTGAGCCAAAGTTGGATGTGCCACCCACTGAGCCACTCAGGTGACCCTCATCAGTTATTTCTTGAAAGATCACCCTCGGGGCACCTGGGTACCTCAGTCGGTTAAGCGTCTGACTTCGGCTCAGGTCATGATCTCACACCTCGTGGGTTCGAGCCCCGCATTGGGCTGTGTGCTGACCGCTCAGAGCCTGGAGCCTGTTTCAGATTCTGTGTCTCCCTCTCTGTCTGCCCCTCCCCTATTCACTCTGTCTCTGTCTCAAGAATAAATAAACATATAAAAAAATTAAAAAAAATAAAGATCACCCTCTTAGTGATGCCTTCTGGTCCATCCTATCTAGCCTTGTATTGCTTACATGAAGTCTCTTCTCTGTTTTTCTCTGTAACACTCATCACTGTGTTATGTATTTATCCTGTTTATTTCTGTCTCTCCTGTGCAAAGATCTAAGACCATGCAGGTTGAGAACTGCACAGCTCCAAAAGAAACATTTTTTACTTCATATAGTTGTGTAATGTGCAATCCGCACATGTGTATAACGTGGCCCTGCTCTTACAGTAGTAATTCAAGCCCTCTTAGGACATGCTTTTTTCTGCCCCATCATAGGAATAAGGTAAAGAGTAGTGGGAGATGAGGTCAGAGAAGTACTGAGACCTGATTGTGGATGGGCTTTGAAGACCATTGTAAGAACTTGGAATCTACTTGGAGTGAGGATGGGAAACCACTGGCAAGTGATAATGAGATGAGTGACCTAATCCAACTGGCACTTTAAAAGGCTCACTCTGGGGCCACTGAGTGGCTCAGTCAGTAGAACATACTACTCTTGATCTCTGGGTTGTGAATCCAAGCCCCATGTTGGGCATAGGGCTTACTTAAAAGGGAAAAAATGGTTCACTCTGGCTGCTAAATTGAGAATAGACTGTATGTGGAGGAAGATGGCTAATGGACATCAATTAGGAGGCTATTATAATGAATCAGGTCAGAGATGATGGTGGCTTAGCAAAAGGAGAGTTATGCTCAGGTCCTGGATATTTATTGGAAGTAAGGCCAGTAGGAATTGCTGACAGATTAGATGTGGGATGTAGGAGAAAAAGTAGAGGCAAGGATGACCTCTTACAGAGATGGAAGAAATACCCAGAAGAGCATACTTGTGTGGGTGCTGGGGAGGAGATCAGTAGTTTGGCTATGGATATATCACTTTTCAGATTTCTATTAGACATTTGCATATTTTTGGACATCGCCCATTGGGTTTTAAGAGGAGACCTGTAAACGAATGCTATAAACTTGTGATTTATCCATCTCCAGGTGGGTTTTTGTTTTGTTTTTATTATTAACTGTGGTGGGAAAAATGCATAACATAAAATTTACCATTTTAACCATTTTAAGATGTACAGTTCAGTAATGTAAGTATTATAGATGGTGTTTAAGCCATGCCCATGGGTGAGATCAAGTATAGAAAGCAAGGAGGAAATGTCCCCAGATTGATCCCTGGGGTAATATGATGTGAAAAATGATGAGGAGGAACCATCAGACTATAGAAGGAAAAGCAAGTGAGAGAAGAGAGGGAACATTAAGAGTGTGGGGTGAGTAAAAAGCCAAGGGAAAAACAGTTTCAGGGTAGAGGTAGTGATTAACTGTGTCACGTGCTGCTGAATATTCAAAAACAGTTGAGTACTTAGATTTGGCCATTTTTTTCTTTTTTTTTTTTTAATTTTATTTTAATTTACTTTATCCATTGAGTCATGCATTCATTCAGCATGTTTTTTTTTAATTTATGTTAAGTTATTTAACATATAGTGTAATAATGATTTCGGGAATAGAATTTAGTGATTCATCACTTACATATAACACCCAGTGCTCATCCCTACAAGTGTCCTTCTTACTGTCCCTTACCCATTTAGCTCATCTCCCCCCACCCAGTTCCCCTCCAGCAACACTCAGTTTGTTCTCAGTATTTAAGAGTCTTTTATGCTTTGTCTCTCTCCCTGTTTTTATATTATTTTTGCTTCCCTACCCTATGTTCATTTGTTTTGTATCTTAAATTGCTCATGAGTGAAGCCATATATTTGTCTTTCTCTGACTGAATTATTTCACTTAGTATAATACACTCTAGTTCCATCCACGTTGTTGCAAATGGCAAGATTTCATTCTTTTTGATCGCTGAGTAATATTCCATTATATATATGTACCACCTTTTCTTTATCCATTCATCAGTTGATGGACATTTGGGCTCTTTCCAAACTTTCACCATTGTTGATATCACTGCTATAAACATTGGGGTGCATGTGCCCCTTTAAAACAGCACTCCTGTATCCTTTCTATAAACACCTAGTAGTACAATTGTTGGGTTGTAAGGTAGTTTTATTTTTACTTTTTGAGGAACCTCCATACTGTTTTCCAGAGTGGCTGCACCAGTTTGCATTCCTACCAGCAGTGCAAAAGGGTTCCTCTTTCTCTGCATCCTCACCAACATCTGTTGTTTCCTGAGTTGTTCATGTTAGCCATTCTGACGGGCGTGAGGTGGTATCTCATTGTCGTTTTGATTTGTATTTCCCTGATGGTGAGTGATGTTGGGCATCTTTTCATGTGTCTGTTATCCATCTGGATGTCTTCTTTGGAAAAGTGTCTATTCATGTCTTTTGCCCATTTCTTCACTGTTTTTATATTATTTTTATTTCCCTTCCCTTATGTTCATCTGTTTTGTCTCTGAAAGTCCTCATATGAGTGAAGTCATATGATTTTTGTCTTTCTCTGACTAATTTCACTTAGCATGATATCCTCCAGTTCCATCCATGTAGTTGCAAATGGCAAGATTTCATTCTTTTCCGTTGCCGAGTAATACTCCATTGTATATATATATACCACTTCTTCTTTATCCATTCATCCATCGATGGACATTTGGGCTCTTTCCCTACTTTGGCTATTGTGGATAGTGCTGCTATAAACATGGGGGTGCATGTGTCCCTTCAAAACAGCACACCTGTATCCCTTGGATAAATGCCTAGTAGTGCAATTGCTGGGTCATAGTGTAGTTCGATTTTTAGTACTTTGAGGAACCTCCACACTGTTTTCCCAAGTGGCTGAACCAGCTTGCATTGCCACCAACAATGCAAAAGAGATCCTCTTTCTCCGCATCCTCACCAACATCTCTTGTTGCCTGAGTTGTTCATGTTAGCCATTCTGACAGGTGTAAGGTGATATCTCATTATGGTTTTGATTTGTATTTCCCTGATGATGAGTGATGTTGAGCATTTTTTCCATGTGTCAGTTGGCCATCTGGATGTCTTCTTTGGAGAAGTGTCTAGTCATGTCCTTTGTCCATTTCTTCACTGGATTATTTGTTTTTTGGGTGTTGAGTTTGATAAGTTCCTTGTAGATTTTGGATACTAACCCTTTATCTGGTATGTCATTTGCAAATATCTTCTCCCATTCTGTTGGTTGCCTTTTAGTTTTGCTGATTGTTTCCTTCACTGTGCAGAAGCTTTTTATCTTGATGAAGTCCCAATAGTTCATTTTTGCTTTTGTTTCCCTTGCCTCCAGAGACACGTCAAGTAAGAAGTTGCTGTGGCTAAGGTCAAAGAGGCTGTTGCCTGTTTTCTCCTCTAGGATTTTGATGGCTTCCTGTCTTATATTGAGGTCCTTCATCCATTTTGAGTTTATTTTTGTGTATGGTGTAAGAATGTGGTCCAGGTTCATTCTTCTGCATGTCACCGTCTAGTTTCCTAACACCATTTGCTGAAGAGACTGTCTTTTTTTCAATGGATATTCTTTTCTGCTTTGTCAAAGATTAGTTGGCCATATGCTTGTAAGTCCTTTTGTGGATTTTCTATTCTGTTACTTTGATCTATGTGTCCCTTTTGTGCCATTACCATACTGTCTTGATGATTACAGCTTTGTAATACAACTTGAAGTCTGGAATTGTGATGCCTCCTGCTTTTGGTTTTCTTTTTCAGGATTGCTTTAGCAATCCTGGGTCTTTTCTGGTCCCATACAAATTTTAGGATTGTTTGTTCTAGTTCTGTGAAGAACGCTGATGTTATTGTGATAGGGATTGCATTGAATATGTAGATTGCTCTGGGTAGTATTGACATTTTAACAATATTTATTCTTCTAATCCGTGAGCATGGACTGTTTTTCCACTTCTTTGTATTTTCTTCAATTTCTTTCATAAGTTTTCTGTAGTTTTCAATGTATACATTTTTTACCTCTCTGGTTAGGTTTATTCTTAGTTATTTTATGGTTTTTGGTGCAATCGTAAATGGGATCAATTCCTTGATTTCTCTTCCTGCTGTTTCATTGTTGGTGTATAGAAATGCAATGGATTTCTGTACCTTGATTTTATATCCTGTGACTTTGCCAAATCCATGGATCAGTTCTAGCAGTTTTTTGGTGGAGTCCTTTGGGTTTTCCATGTAAAGTATCATGTCATCTGCGAAAAGTGAAAGTTTGACTTCCTCCTTGCTGATTTGGATGCCTTTTATTTCTTGTTTTGTCTGATTGTTGAGGCCAGGACTTCCAACACTATGTTGAATAACAGTGGTGAGAGTGGACATTCTTGTCCTGTTCCTGATCTTAGGGGGAAGGCTCTCATTTTTTTTTTCCCATTGAGGATGTTATTAGTTGTGAGTCTCTCATATATGGCTTTTATGATCTTGAGGTATGATCCTTTTGTCCCTACTTTCTTGAGGGTTTTTTATAGAAAGGATGCTGTATTTTTCAAATGTTTTCTCTGCATCTATTGAGAAGATCATGTGGTTCTTATCCTTTTATTAATGTGATGTATCACATTGATTTGCAGATATTGAGCCAGTCTTGTATCCCAGGAATAAATTCCACTTGATTGTGGTGAAAATTCTTTTAATGTATTGTTGGGTCTGGTTGGCTAGTATCTTGTTGAGAATTTTTGCATCCATGTTCATCAGAGAACATGTAGTTCTCCTTTTTAGTAGGGTCTTTGTCTGTTTTTGGAATCAAGGTAATGCTGGCTTCGTAGAATAAGTCTGGAAATTTTCCTTCCATTTCTGTTTTTTGAAACAGCTTCAAATGAATAGGTGTTAACTCTTTTTTAAATGCTGGGTAGAATTCTCCTGGAAAGCCATCCAGCCCCGGACTCTTGTTTGTTGGGAGATTTTTGATTACTTATTCAATTTCTTTACTGGTTATAGGTCTGTTCAAATTTTCTATTACTTCCTGTTTCAGGTTTGGTAGTTTCTATATTTCTAGGAATTTGTCCATTTCTTCCAAATTGCCCAATTTATTGGCATATAATTGCTCATAATATTTTCGTACTATTGTTTGTATTTCTGCAATGTTGTTTGTGATCTCTCCTCTTTCATTCATGATTTCATTTATTTGGATCCTTTCCTTTTTCTTTTTGATCAATCTGGCTAGAGGTTTATCAATTTTGTTAATTCTTTCAAAGAATCAGCTCCTGGTTTCATTGATCTGTTCTAATTTTTTTTTTTTTTCGATAGCATTGATTTCTGCTCTTATCTTTATTATTTCCCATCTTCTGGTTTTTGGCTTTCTTTGCTGTTCTTTTTCAGCTCTTTAAGGCGTAAAGTTAGGTTGTGTATTTGAGGTATTTCTCCCTTCTTTAGGAACGCCTGGATTGCTATATACTTCCCTCTTATGACTGTCTTTTGCTGCATCCCAGAGGTTTGAGGCTGTCATGTTTTCATTTTCATTGGCTTCCATGTACTTTTTAATTTCCTCTTTAATTTCTTGGTTAACCTATTCATTCTTTAGTAGAATGTTCTTTAATCTCCAAGTATTCATGGTCTTTTCAAATCTTTTCTTGTGGCTGATTTCGAGTTTCATAGTGTTGTGATCTGAAAATATGCACGGTATGATCTCGGTCTTTTTCTACTTGTTGAGGGCTGATTTGTGTCCCAGTATGTGGTCTATTCTGAAGGGCCATTTGATTTAGTAGTATGGAGCTCATTAGTGACAGTGCTGTGTTAACATTAATATTTTGTCCCCAGTTCTCCACCTCTGTCTCTATCCATGTCATTTGCCTTGTGACTCTTCAGTTCTTCCCACAAAGGCAAAGTGTACTGGTTTCCCTGACCTTGGACTTAGCATTGTTTTGACTGATAGAACACACCAGGAACAGGGTATGGTCTGATTAGCCTGTTGGTCCAAGGGGGATGAGACACCCTTGAAGCAGAGCCACACCTAATCTGCAGCTTAGAGCTGCCCAGCCTCACACATGTCTCTATCAACAAACTTCTAGAAACACTACTTTTGATGGATGGATGCCGGAGACATTAACGTGCTTGTTACATAAATTACTGATGTGGTGACCTTGACAAGAGCTGTGTTGTTGGGATGATGGATAGAGCCCCTGTACATTCAAAGGAGGATGGGAAGAAAATAATTGGATATAGCATAGCAACTCTTCTGTGCTGTTTTTATAATTTTCCCGTGAATGGGGTGTAAGAAATGGGAAAGTACCTGAAGAGAGATGTCAAATAAAAAATGATTTTCTTTTGGGATGAGAGACATGACAGCCTGTGTGAATGTTCATGAGAATGGTCCAGAAGAAGGGACAGGGGGTGGCGAGAAATGATGATGCAAGAAGGAACCATTCCCATCATTCTGGAGAATGCTACGTATACAAGTGAAGATTTGGACCCAGACAAGTTTCAAATTCAGGTTGTCCTGTTGTGAAAATCCACGTATTTTCTATTAAAATATGCTGTCAAGCTTTTCTCTCTCTGTCTTACTCTCTCTCAAGGCAGTAAATGTGGAATGAATGTGGGAAGATATGTAGTAAAGCCAATTCACTGGAATGATAATTTAAAGTCCAGAGACCTTCCTAGGATGTGCCTTTAATTAGATGCATGATCTCAGGCAGGTCCTCTAATTATTTGGATCACTTCATTTCCTCACCTTATTAAAAAAATGAATAGAGAAATGAGCTCTAAATTTCCTCATCTAGCTCTAAAATAGTATTATTTCAAGACCCGACAATTATGCTTGAAATTGCCCCTGTGAGAGCTGTTGCCATCATTATGTAAGTGCACAGCTCCCTGGCATTCTCCTATATAACAGATCTCCAAATGCCTCTTTCACAGTAACATCCCAAACTCACCTAAAGTCAGATATTTTAGAATATCTGACATCTGCTTAGTCTCCCAAGGCTGGCAGAATGGATTGAATAATAGTTATTTTAGGATGTAATTGCTGCACTGTTAAAAAATAAACCCCTCTGCAACTAAATAATGTCACATTTCTGAGCCACTTATGTAACCAAAATGACTTATCCAAATAAAAGAGCCTGATTTGGGGAAACATTTAAAAAGTCATTGCAAATGATTTTCATTACTAGCCTGCTGTGCAATAAGAGTGTGATTCTCCATAGTTTAGATGGTAGCTATGCAGAACAATAGCAGTTTCCTAATATTACATGCTAAGAAATCTTAGCCTAGTAGCAATAGAGAAAATGAAAGTATGGAGTATAGGAAAGGGAATGTGGAAGTAACTTAAACGCCCTAAATGCCTTGGGGCAGATAGAAGGTAGTGGTAAACTATTGTGGAAGGAAATTAGAACACTGATGGCAGTAGAGAAAACAAACGAAGAAGTGTCTAGTAAACTTAACTTTAGATATTCAATGTTAGGCTGACCAGCTTTTATAGTTTTGAAGAATAACTCCTGAGCCCAGGGTTAGGACTGTGGGTAAATAATGATAAGGTGAACAGAGAGATAAATATGGGAAGATAGATAGATGATAGACGATAAGTAGGTAGGTAGGTAGGTAGATAGAGTTAGCATCTTCTGAGTATGAATAAATACATTATTTGGAATTTGTATAATTGTAAAGAACAGAAAGAAACTAAGGTTGGCATGGCATACTAACTAGAATCGGGTAATGCCACTGTACATTAAAATTCTCAGTAGTCCACAAATTAAGAATTACAATGTTCATTTCACATCAAGTTTGACATGGAAATTGTGGGTGGGTGTGTTTATGTATATATTTCTATGTGCAATGCAGATTGTTAAGTACATTTCAAATATAATAAGTTGAATTGAAATAGAAGGGGGGTAGAAACTAAGTTCTGAAATTTCAAGTCACACTATGATTTTTAAAAATGGTAGGGGTGCCTGGGTGGCTCAGTCTCTTAAGCATCTGACGTTTGGTTTCGTATCAGGTCATGACCTCAAGGTTCACGAGTTTGAGCCCCACATTGGGTTTTGCACTGACAGTACAGAGCCTGCTTGGGATTCTCTCCTTCTCCTCTCTGCACTTCCCCTGCCCTCTCACTCCTTCTTTCAAAATAAGTAAACAAGTAAACAAACATTTTTTTTAAAGATTCTAAAATGACTGGTCAAAGTGATATTTCAACTAACTAGTAATTTATTGTTTTATATAGGCAAATGACATGTTAAATGATACATACTCTGAAATTTGGTCGTATTTCAAATGGTGTCTAATGTTCCAGTACTTGTACATCAACAAACAGAATTAATACAACATCCTATATTGCTTTCATTGCATCCCCCAAAGAAACACCATGAAGAATCTTACTGAGGTTCACATTGACCCAATGGTGAACTGTCAAATACATGACACTAGATAGCCCATTAGTTCTTCCAGTTTCTCTATATAAAGTCTTCAAGAGAAAATAGCCCTAAATGACGGGGAAATAATTTGCCACTATTGTGGCCTGTATATCATTTTAGAAAAGCAAAAGAACGCCATCAAATCTCATTGTTTTAATTGGATTTTCTGTCACCTTGCCACCTTTCTACTGGCATTGGCCCAGTAAATTCACATGCAACCTCAGTAAATTCAGTAAAAATAATCAGAAGATAAAAGTTAGATATTTTTCCTTAAAAACTAAAAGAAGGATTAATTTTTAAGTAAACCAGGTATTTGACACCAGATTCGTTTGTCATATCATTTGACTTAGTCTCTGTTTTGCTACACTGACACATGACTGAATTCAACTTCATTTTTGAAAAGTCTTTGTTATTACATACATTCTTGCAGTCCCTGGGCTAAGTATTTGAGATATGTTGTCTCGTTTAACATCTTGTTTTCCGATTCAAGCCAAAGATACGCTAACGAATGGGAGTTAGAGCCAGGATTCTAGTCTAGATTTACTTCCTTCAAAATGTTCTCTTTAAAGTTATCCTCTAGGGACAGGGTTGGGGGTGAGGATAAATAATTATAACTAGGCAAATGGATATGTAAATATAGGTTCACAGCTAGAGAAATTCATTGAGAGACTTGTTGTGTACTGTGGGTGGATATTTAATGTGTACTGACAATTTGTATAATTTTAAAGCATATCAAGAAATTTGTCATAGCACACTAATTTCAGTTTCATCATCTCTAAAAATTATAAACATAGTATATTTACTACAAGGACATTGGATATTACTGTAGCCAGGGAAAAACAATAGTTATGCAGGTTTGAGTTCAAATTCAAGCTCTGCTATCTACTTACTGGCTATGCGACTATGGCAAGTTCCATAACTCATATGAGCTTCAGTTTCCTCGTCTGTAAATGGGGATTTAAAATACATCGTTCTTGGGGTGCCTGAGAACTCAGTTGGTTGAGGGTTGACTTCGGTTCAGGTCATTATCTCATGGTTTATGAATTTAATTCCCGGATCCCGCTCACTGCTGTCAGCATACAGCCCACCTCAGATCCTCTATCCCCCTCTCTCCCTGCCCCTCCCCTGCTCATGCTCTCTCCTTCTCAAAAATAAATAAACATCAATAAATAAATAAATAAAATATATTGTTCTCAAAATATTCTTGTGACACTGATATACTGCCCAATATGGAAGATGAACTTAGACCAAATGCCTAGAATAGATAAAAATTCTAATAATTTAATATCTGAAAGGTTTTTTGAAATCAATTCTTGGATACAGGATAGTTCTAGACTTCACTGTGTTTTAATCAATTGGATTCAACTATTAAATGGACCAAGTATCACCTGAGTAATTGCATCGACTGGTTGAATATATCAATAGCTTGATGACATTGCATTATTTCCAGTACTGCAATAAAAGATCATTTTAATTTACTTTTTTTTCACTTTCAGGAAAAATTAAAAAGAAAAAAACACTTGAGTTTTATGACTGGGCCAAAAATGGAAATAGTCTATATTTATTACCCTTATCTATACACCATTACAGGCCCAGTGCCTAGAACACTGCCTGGCAAATCATTGTTTTTAAAAAGTATGTTCATTAAAATGAGCTGGGTAAATAATAAAATTACAAAGTGATTACTGTACTTTAAAAGAAATATTTTAAATAGTTGTGTGTAAAATTCACTTCTCTGCTACGGTAGTTATGTATGAGTTATGCAGACAACCATAATAAACCTTTGGAGTTTATACACATTAGAATTCATTAATGACTTTGAAATTATGTGTGCAGTACTAGAGAGAAATAAAAATGAAGCATAGGATAAAAACATCATTTCCTTCTAGGACCTTTGTGAAAATCTATGTAAATAAAGAACATATGTAAGTTAAAGGCACACAGAATCCTATGAATCAAAATTTAAAAGTTACCGTTTCTAATTTTGAGATGAATTACACTTTGATATTTTTGTTTCACTGTAAATGGAAAAGAGAATTTTGAAAGTTTGAAATTAACATGTTCTTGGGAATCTAGGCTGAATACCTTAGCAATTACTCCTCAAATGTAATATACACTCTCCCTGTCAGCTTGCAAATCATGAGCCTTAAATTACTACAATTAAATCATCAAGAGATGGCTTTTACCAACTGACCAAAGTAAGGAGCAGAAATATTTGCTCTAGCTGTGGTTGTTATTGTTCTATTGTTTTATTCCTTCCCTACAAGATAGACTATGAGTAGAGACCAGGCAGCGTAGGAGAAAAAACACAGTTGATCATTTGCACTGTCATCAGTGGATAGTCTTTTTGGTATCCGAATAAATGCTCTCTGTGATATAGTTTGTTATAGACTTTCTTTATTAACATGGGAAGTTCAGATATGGGCCACGATACAGTTATATCATGTAACTACTATGTATATTTATTTCTTATGATACCACACATTCTCTTTTCTCTCTTCAGGAGAAAGGTATTTTTCTTATGCTTTCCTCTTTCTTTTTTTGCTAACCAGAACAAGTGAGAGATTTGGTAAGCCCTGGCTATGGGTCGTAGACAATGTTATATTAACATTTTTCACACTAATGATGCTCTACAATTTATTTCTTTGTACATATGTAGAGCTAATTTAGTTATCAATTATAAGCTACCCTTTAATAATATCACTGTCTTATATATAAATTATTTGGAAATGTTAAAATTATTTTAAAAACAAATGACAATTTCAGCTACTTTAGGGTAAAAAATTCAAATTATTTCATGATCATCTGTGATTACTGTTTAATCAGTAATTTTAGCAAGCAAGAAACAAGTTGTAAAGGAAATATATAATCGATATATATATATACTCTTTATATTATATAAAGATACATAATTGTTATACACTATATAATTTATATGTATGTGAAACATCACAATCCTAGAACAACTTGCGTATAAACTATATATATATTTATATACACATATACCTACATATATACATATTTATTTAACCTTACATAGGAAAAAAATCTTCCCCTCCTCAAATTTTTTTTTAATTTTAAAATATTTTTGTTTAAAATTCAGATGTCTCCCATTCTCTTTGCTCCTCCCCAGCTTGTGCTCTGCTCTCTCTCTCAAAAATAAATAAACATTAAAAAAAAATGGGGCTCCTGGATGGCTCAGTTGGTTGAGCGTCTGACTTCGGCTCAGATCATGATCCCAAGGCTCATGAGTTCAAGCCCCGCATCAGGCTCTGTGCTAACAGCTCAGAGCTGTTTGGAACCTGCTTCAGATTCTGTGTCTCCCTCTCTCTCTGCTCCTCCCCAGCTTGTGCTCTGCTTCTCTCTCTCAAAAATAAATAAACATTACAAAATAAGTAAATAAATAAAATTCAGATGCATATCCACTTTGAGTTTAGCCTATAATATTTTTATTTTTACCTTCCCCATTTTATTATTGGTATATACATTTGGTATTCATAAAATGGTCAAAAATAGAACTATAAACCTGTTCCTTATATCACAGTGCAGAATGTCAGTCCAATTACTGGATCTTGTAAATTGTATTTGAAAGAGAAATTACTGGTGATTTAAAAAAACTAATGACTTCCCTATAGTTAATACAACAAGCATTACATTAACATTTCTACCAATCCGAAGAGCCACACAATTGCTGTACATGACCATAAGATACTTTTACTTTTCTGAAGCACAAAAATCTCTTACATATTAGAATTACAGAAAATGTGATATAAAATACATAAAAAGAATGCTGTCTAATCACAGAGAGAGAGAAAAAATAGAGGTTATAACATAATAAATAAGCACCCATAGTAGTTACCTGGTTATGTATCATGTAGTAGTTAATGGCATTGCAGTTGAATGTCAGACCTATTATTTGAAAAAACTAGCATGGTTTTCATGATTGCAAAAATAAGAGTGGCTTAAGAAATTCAATTTTATTATATACTAAAAGCTAAATTTGACTTCTGTTAAAGTCAATAAAGATTAAATATTTCCTTATAACCAAGGTGAAAGTCAAAGTAGCTTTGCATATACCACCATAATTACTTCATTATTCCATTTGTTATAAAGGGAATAATTGCTTAGTTTTGTTAAATTCCCTTTGTGAAAAATACACTGTGTTTTGTGGATAGCAAAATTAAAAGAACACTTAACATTTGGGTTTTCCAGAATCTATTTTCCCCTCCAAAAGATATGAAGTCCAATGGGAATGTTACAATATATATCCCCTCTTGCTATTTTTAGTGACTAATATTTGGTAGCGCAGCTTAGTGGTTGGTTGTTGTTGTTGTTGTTGTTTTTTTTTTTATGCTCCCTGCCCTTGACTTGAGAGAGGTAATGAGAAATTCTATGTGTGGAAGTTGCAGTGAATCCTAGAATGCAGTGGGCCAGTGACTCATGGGGGTTTGGAGGCTGGAGAGTTCAGCACCCCAGTGGAGGTGTGCAGAGGGGTGGCGAGAGCAGCTTTGGTGGTAAGCATCAGTAGTATTTTGGGGGCATATTGTTGGCTATATCTTGCCTCCCTCGGTGCCTAGGTGCCTGTTCCCACCTGCTCCTGTAGTCTCCTGTAGTCTGTGAATGATCCGCTTCTCTTCCAATAAATTATTTTTCTACTTAAGATAACCAGAGTAGGTTTCTCTTGTTTGCAAACAAGAATACTCATTAGTATTCCTTCTTTCTCATGTATCTATTTCTTTAATTATTAGTTGATTATGTGAATATTCTACTGCCCTTTGATAAACTTTATCTTTAGCAAACTTATGACTAGGTAATGGTTAACCTGGGGATTATGACCCTATCCAAGCATCATTGAAGAAATGCCAAGAACCTCTGGGTCCTGGGAAATAAAATTCAGTGACCAAAAATTTTGTGTTCTTTTCACACTTAAATGGGAAAATAACCACTAATTTCAGGGGGAAAATTAGGGCATGAGTAGTGGAATTGTGGGAAAACTCAAAATTTTGACATTTACTGGTAAATAAAATTTACACATAAACTAAAAACATTTTAATCCTTAAGTATTCACTCAAAAGACACTGTGAGGTAACCAAGAAAACAAGAAACTACTTTCTAAGCCAAATGTGTAGGAAAGATTTTTGTGAGAAATGATCTATTTTAGAGCTTTAATTGAGTTATAATGGTATAGAGCTCCAACAGTCCAGTTTATATTGGTCCCTACTAACCTATATTTTCCTGCACTTGTCTGACACTGAATTTCAATTCACAATATCCAAATATTTTAGGCCAAGACCATGACTGACTGACTGAATGAATGAATACCTTAACAAGTACTATTTCACAGTATGAAAATAGTATTAGTACAGATAACCCAATCTAAATTGTTATTAACATTTTTAACTGGAATCCAATTTCATGATAAATGCACTCTATACTCCAAGGAGTTGTTAATAAAGTTTAATGGAAGTCTGTCCCATCCATAGCTGATTCTGGGCCTTGTTGCTTGGCAACTACCTGCCAGATTACATTTCCAAGCTGTAATGTAACTGATTCCCTGGAGAGCACTTCAAACAAATGGGAGTTTTCAGCCACTTAATTCAATGCCCTTTACACAGGGATTGCTTTAGGGAACATGAGATTTGAGATTTTAAATGCCCTGGGACCCCTGTTAACTCTAGAGTTTCCATAGAATGCTGGTTGCACATAAGTGCCTGATAGTCCAAAAGCA
Source organism: Panthera pardus (assembly GCF_024362965.1). Lineage (NCBI taxonomy): Eukaryota > Metazoa > Chordata > Mammalia > Carnivora > Felidae > Panthera > Panthera pardus. The sequence continues at coordinate 102,449,205 of NW_026526843.1, forward strand.
ATGCACACCACCACAACTGAAAGCTGCCCTGGCAGGCACTTCATTCCTGAACAGACAGCCTGGAAGTGAATGAAATCAAAGAAGGAGTTCAATAAAAATATACAGATGGAGAGATAGTTAATTCAGGAGGATATAATGTGTGTGGGAATTAACAAAGGGTGTAAGAAGGTGTGATAGTCAGGGTCCCATTTATCTGAGAAGCCAAAATGAGTGAGATAAAGCCATAGGATTTGAGGTAAAGTTGCTGATGAGGCCAAAATAAATTGGCTTTATCAATTGTTTTTCTATTGAGTACTTTACTACCCTACTTTTTAGGTGGTCCCTTTAAAGAATTCATCTTAATTAGTAACCTTCTCAGTGTATGGCCCAATAAAACTGTGAATAGGTCGCCAATAAAAAAAAATGTTCAGCCAAGGAGAAGGAAAGGCAGTCATTTCTTCAGTATTAGCATCAGACCAGAATGGAAGAAATAGATCAGAAGGCATATCAGACAAAGCATGGAAGCCCTAAAAGTTAGCCATTATCAAGTCAAGAATGTATAGAATGGGATTAAAAAGGGCAAAAGGAAAGAAAAGTAGAAACCAAGAAAGCAATATGGAAAATTTGGGAGAGAATTTCACTAACTCTGAGATTCCTCTGGACTTCTCCTTTATATGTATGAAGAAGTCCATTGCACTGACCTCAGCTTGACAATATAATTAAGAGTGCAGGGTGGCCAGTCAGTGGAGTGGAACCCACCAGCTCTTTCTGAAGAATCTAAGACTATAATTCCTATCTCTCTCTCTCTCCCTCCCTCTCTCTCCCTCCCTCCCTCTCTCTCCCTCCCTCCCTCTCTCTCTCTCCCTCCCTCTCTCTTCACGCACATGTGCACGTACGCGCGCACACACACACACACACACGTAATTAAATTCTGTATACTATTAAATAATTTTATGTTACCATCTCTATTTCTAGTGCATGAGATACTTCATGGCAGAAAAAAAAAGATGTCTTACGCAGTGTATCTAGTGCCTAGCTGAGTGAATTGCAAAGTATGTGGCTTATTGGTGAATGGAAGATTGCACACAAGCTGCAATGTATTTACTCAAAATTGAGGTATCTCATGAGAAATCTAGAGATACCCCTAGACATTTGTCTCTAGGTTCCATATCCATCTTTCAGACCTTTTCAATTGCCTATCCAATATTCACTTCTCCTCTTTTACTAACTATAATTATCTTTGGGGTAGAAATGTATGTATAGCAACAAGTACTTTTCTTGCATAAACCTGGACAAATAAAACCATCAAGCCTAGAAAGCAGATACTGTGTTTGCCCAGTTTATTTCTAATACATTTTCTCATGTGTCTAGTTAAAAATACCCCCCTCCTCCCAGGTTCTTTGCAGCTATGGTGGCCACGTGACCCAAGTTCTGGTCAATGAGGTATAAAGAGAAATCAAGTGTATTGGGCTTTCAAGAAATCTGTAATTTTTCTAATGAAGGGGGCAGATTTAACGTCTGTTAAACTTGTTTTTCCTTGTGCCCTTTTTCTCTTCCTGCTTGAGTGAAGGCTTGATGTTTGACAGTAGAGCTGCCATCTTGCAACTATGACTTAAAGATAATCTTATAAGCGTTGTAGGGAAGGAGGCTAGAAAAATGTTGTAGACATGACTTTTTTTTAAATTTTTTTTAATGTTTATTTATTTTTGACAGAGAGAGACAGAGCACAGGTGGGGGAAGGGCAGAGAGGGAGGAAGACACAGAATCCCAACCAAGCTCCGGGCTCTGAGCTGTCAGCACAGAGCCCGAAGCGGTGCTCAAACTCACAGACCGCGAGATCATGGCCTGAGCTGAAGTCAGACGCTCAACCGACTGATCCACCCAGGCGCCCCTAGACATGACTTTTTTCTTAAACAGCCACATCACCCTGAAATCCATTTCTCTAGGCTTCTTGTTGCCTGAGAAAATAGGGCCCCTATTTGTTGGAGACATAGATAATTTCCTAAGAGGTAATTTCATGAACTTTACCTATAAGTTGTATCCATATGTATAGATAAAAAGATACATAGTACGTTTATATTGGCTTTCCAAGTCACATTATTTAAGTAAGTCAGTGGAAAAGACCACCATGACTAATGTTTTATATATAACTGGACAGTGATACACTTTGAGAAAATGTTATTGAATGTCAAAATTGAGGTTTAAAAAAACAAGTCTGTGGACTGGAAGCCGTAACAACTGTAGGAAATTTGTTGTAGGGAACAAAACAACACAATGCCATATTTGTTCTAATTAAAATTAATCAATGTGAAAGGACAAGATCAATTTGTATTAAATGCTTTTATTTAACTCACATGAAAAAGAAAACAGTGATTAGGGACATGTTGAAATCTTGAATGTTAAACTTATGATTTGTGAACATCTAAAAACCAGAGAGTAAATAACTATATTCAAGCTGGTTGCCCACAATTTCCAGAAATGTTTTCTAAAAAAGTGATTCCATCAAGGATTTGTTAAACATAACATAACATAAATATTGATTCTTGGGTCCAATAAATAGTAGAGGTGAGATGAAATGTCAAATGTCTAATGTAGGTAGATCTCATAAAAACACTGGCAACATGTGGCCATTTATCACCTTTTATTTTGTTTTGTGTGCGTGTTTATTTTTCATGAAATATGAGTGGCAGAGTGAAAAAAATATTAAAGGGCATTTTTGTTTGAGGAGATTAAGGGTTTGATCCCATGCTTTCGTGTAAAGTGCACGTTGCATGAATATATTTCAGAACCAGAAATATCATACACTTGGGACCATATAAGAAAGACAAGATTTAGGTAGGTGAGAGGGCGATAAATTTTATTCTTTCTACATCAGATTAGGAAAATGTTCCCTTGGTGAATAGCCACAGGTATTGAATACTTTTTTACAGAAGCCCAAATAAAACCATCAGGCCTATAGAGCAGACTCCATGTTTGCCCAGTTTATTTCTGATACATTTTTCTCATTTATGAATAGTAAGAAATGGCAAAGCTTTCCAGATATTAATGAGAGATTATCTTTGTTCTGCCACCCTCCCTTTGTTCCCCACTTTCTCCACTGCATCATGCTTTAAAGTTAGGGGACTGCTAGAGTATTGTGAATTATAGGATTTTGTGTGTGTATTTCCAAATGAATCAAGCTCAAGTCCTTTCTAGGATTATGACATGTTGTTTGTTTCACTCTTCAGTTTAATTATCATTTAAACATTTTTAGATAACAGTATCCACGCTCAAATTTCCATCTCCTTATGATTATGCATTCCTTTCATATGAGTCCGTGGCCTACATTTAGCTAGTCTAATGGTTATCAATGCCTCACATACCTATAAGGAGAATATTTAAGATAGTCTTGAATCCTTTAATGAAACCACCTCATTATGATCTTTTGTTTTCTCACCCTATTTCTAATAACTCCCCATGAGAAAGCTATTTACTGAAAAAGCTGTGACAGAGCAACCTTTCTAGTCTGCAAGGACTCACGCTGACTTGATGTTTATGGGCAGAGACAAAGGCTATATGGATTTCCGCAGTGATTTTTCCCCCTGCAGTAAATAAAGGAAGCCAGACAGTCTCTGCATTCCGTTGAAAGTGATGAATGGTTAACTTTAAACTCTGTATGAGTTAAATGATCTCCGGCTTTAGTGACTTCCTGATTCCTCTCTGGAAAACTTTCTATGAGTAGCAGTGTGTTCATTCATCCTGAAGGTACAACCGTGCAAAGCTTTTTTGCAATTAGAGGAGCTAATGAGACATCAAAAGTAGTTGTGACCTCATTGTCAGACCTTACTCTGTTTTTCATCTATCAATTTGGGCTCCCATTTTAAGTCTGAGAGGTAGGAACACTGAGGAAACAAACTCTGTAAAATGTGGCCAAAAACAAATTGAAATGATGTGAGAAGCCAAGAAGTCACTGTCAAAAGATACTCTCAAGATGGGAACAGGTTTTAAATTGCAGAGAGGGATCATAACCTCTCTTACACACAGTAAGGTGTGTAAACTAAACTCTACCTGAAATATATTCAATTCCCTTATATTTGTTAATGATTTTATGAGTAGATAACGTTGGGGAGGAAGACCTTACTCTGCCATACTGTAAGGTCCTTCTAGCTGGACTAAGAATCAAATTGGCATGAGAAAGTTTAACAGGACAAAATCAAATTTTATAGGTATATGTACACTGAATCCATACAGACATGAAGTTCCAAAGACAATGAGACAACATGAAATTTATATGATCTTAGGAGAGGGGTCACCTCTGAGGACCCAAAGGAGAGAAGGCCATTAGCAGGAAGGTAAAAGGGGATATTTTGAGAAACAAAAGTTATTAATGCAGATAAGGTTCTTAGGTCAAGAGGAGTCTTGGTTAATAGTTCTCTTCCTGGTACAGACACCCCTTTCCCACATACATTTAGGCATTTGAAGACCTGGAATAGAGCTTTTTCTGCATCTGCTCAGTTCTGATTACTTTCAACTCAAGATAATGTTGATGCCAAAGTAGTCTATCTTGGGGTAGACAGCCTACCCTTGGCCCCTACATTGGCAACTTTTTTCCCATTTTCCAGATGACCAAAATAAAATAGAGAGTAGTAATTTGACCTGCTGCTTAATATATAAAAAATTTGGTGGTGATAACATCCTAGGTAATGGAACAATAAACTAACCAAAAATTTCCTAAATAATGACTATCTTTTTCATTACGGGTCACCTCTCTCCTTTAAATAAGAAAAGTTTTAGTAACAAACTAATGGACGTTTTTCCTACATTATAATTAGCAATGCATTATTAGCAAAAAATATTGTGGGAGAAATTTTATTAACTCTGTCTATATTTTTCTGGGTCTCACCACTCACTTCCACCCTCATTTTGGATATTAGTGTGAGTGCTCTGAATGCTTTCAGTGACCATTCTCCTTTTCATTTGCTGCAATAGAAATGTATGTAGGAGTTGACGTTTAATCAATTGGTGGTTTGTGGAGAGGAGAATACTGACCTTGTAACTTACACATTCTTTTTGTTAGTTATCTCCTGAGACAACTGTGGAACAGAAGGGGTGTAGGAGACATTTCCAAAGTTGAACCCCCAAGTGCCTAGGTTCTTGGGGAAGGTGTCTGAAAATATGTAGCTAAAAGAAACTTTGTGATTATAATCTTGCATATGGGAATGACGATTTCAGAAGGCCACTAATCTGGAGTTTATATTCTTTCTGGGAAGAACCAAAGAAACTTATTTCACCTTTCCTTTTAGGCGTCTGAAACAAAAATATAACAATTCACTCCCTAGGGTTGCCATCCTGGATATTTTAGTTGTTCATAATGATGTTCAGTTGTTAGTCAGGGCAACACAAATTTGAATTTCCACCCTGTAAAGTCCTAGCTATGCAATCTTGGTTTACTTATCTGAGACAATGGAATCATGTCACCAACTTTTGGATCATTGGAAAAGGTATATAAAATACTTGATAACATGAAAATGTTCAGAAAGTGTAGCTATTTAAATATTTTATGCAAATTATCTCTGTTTCTTCAAAGAAAGAAAAGGTGTAATTCTCCCAAATACATATAGTGATACTGGTTTAGTGAACAAAAATATTAAGTAGACAATGAAAAGGGATGAAATTACTTGCCTTTGTGAAAATATGTAGTATTTTCGCTTGAGAATTTTACCACATCTGGCATGTCCTAACTTTATTACATAAAAACTTCCAAAACTGAGAAAAAAATAATATTAAGATAAAAATGTGGGCAAATATACCTATTCCCAGTGAGAGAACACATTGTACACACACACACACACACACACACACACACACCCAAAGAATACACTATAGCAAGGTTATAATAAATTACAAGGAGCCAATTGACAAATACCATCCTATAACAAACTAAATTTTTTATCATCTGAACCTAAACTGCAAAAGCTATGAAGTTGCCCTTGCACCTTTAGTAGAATTTATTTACAAAGAAAAGATTGAATTGTTTTTGTTGTATTGCATTTTTTTTAAGTTTATTTATTTATTTTGAGAGAAAGAGTGAGTGAGCATAAGCAGGGGAGGGGCAGAGAGAGAGTGAGAGAGAGAGAGAGAGAGAGAGAGAGAGAGAGAGAGATTCCCAAGCAGGCTCTGCACTAATAGTGCAGAGCCTGACGTGGTCCTCAGACTCAGGAATGATGAGATCATGACCTAAGCTGAAGTCAGACGCTTAACCGACCGAGCCACCAGGTGCCCAAGGTCGTTTTGTAGTTTTATAATACTTTGAGAGCAAAGTATTGAGCTTCTCCTGCCCTCCTATCAAAATGTATTACATTATCTTCAGTTTTCAATGCATAGTACATGCTGCTATAATTTTAAAAGTCATTGTCGTGTCTACATGTTAACGTGTGACAGTCCTATCCATCTTCATTTATTTGATAGATTTGACATTACACAATGATTTTAAGGGTTTATTTTTATATTTTTTATCTTCTTTGATGTGGTAGTTATTCTGTACACTGCTTAGTGTTTTTATGCATATTGTATATGAGCTCATATAATCCTTGTCATCTGTTTATTTAATATAGTAGTGTTTATCTTTGGCTTATAAATTATTTCAAATTCCATTGCCTAGAGTGATGGCAAGTTAAGTTAAAACCTTCAATGTGAAAGAAATGAAACATATATATCATGTTGGTTCATATTCACTTTGAAAATGAAATATGCCATGTTGAGTTTCTGGGCTAGGGGAAAACCAGTTTCCATAAAGTTAATAGGAAGCAAGACAAAAGTTATAATAATATAATAATACAATCGAGTAAAAATACAAAATATGCAAAATATGAAAATTGTGATACATACTATCCATAGTTTAAAAATATACTGTTAATTGCCTTAATGGTGTAGAATCAGGAAATCTGTGTAAAATCAGGAAATGTGAATAGAAAGCAAACTACCTATCTGCATTAGTCAAGATAAGAAGAGCAAATTTTTTAAAAAGTTGAAAATATTAAATAACATTAGGTGGCTTTTCATAAAACAGCCAATATTTATTGATCACCTCCTATGGACTGGGGACGGGAGCAGGGGAAAAAAAAAAGAGAGAGAGAAACAAATGGAGCTCAGATTCTGAAGAATATGTTCACATGCCTAACAACTCTCAGCCTGTCAGAGATATCATGCGTTCATTCAGATTTATCAGCATGCATTTGTTTACTGTCTACTAATGTGTACAGCATTGTGAAAATCACTTGAGGAAAAGACACCAGTCAAATTAATCTGAAGGTTATTAAATACAGAGATGTATGGGGAGAGACAGCTTCTGCTGATGATAGCTAGCAATTCAGAAGTGAAGATAGGATCATTCTAAGTGAGTCTAACATAGATCAGATTGAAGAAGAAATCAAATGCTGAGTTAATGGTAGATAAACACTGAGATTTCTTTATCCACCCATTTGTTGAGTATTTGTTGACACCTCTGTAACAGGAACTCTTTATATGTAAAGAGAACAGCAGTCATAAAACACACATGACCCTTCCCACCTGGAGCTGATAACTTTGCTAAACGGATCTGCCTAGACAGGATTTTTTTCAACTGTTTTTATGATAGCATGATTTTCTTTGAAAAATTAAAACCTGCAAATGATTTAAACTTTCTATGCACGTTTGGGGCAAATTCTGACTGCTATTTAAGTTTTCCCAACTTAGTGGAGTATGACCTCCACATTTTGAAACAATGTGGAGAAAATGCACAGTAAAGTTCATAAATAGGAATAAAAGTTGTCTGTAGACTTTGGGCTTCTAAATTAGCTGTGAGAAAGGAGATATGCAATTATAAGTGATTCCCTGGGACCTGCTTGCCTTAGGGGGCTAAAATAAGGGTTCATGAAAGACTGTATCAGCCCTGAAAATCTGTAAAGCCTCTTATTGAGCTCAGTAATTGGCCATAGCAATCAGCCTGACACTTCAATGGTAACGGACCAGATTAGTTTATAAAATCACATTGAAAAGTGTTCAGACCAGAGGCTTAAAGTATAAACAGCATGGTCATGCTGTTTTGGCACGTCTAAATATGTTTCTGAGATTTAAGGCTAATATTATGGCTAGAGAAAGAAGAAATACCTCTGGAAGAAGGGGAGAGCGGGCATAAATGTAGACTGATTATCAGAAAGGAATGAGCTGTTACCTTGTTTATCTCCCTAACTGCACAGAAATTTTAACAGATGTCTATCAGTGGAATGAATGGATGGAAAGATGGTTCCACATTTGTCATGATTGTACTAGCTAATTGAGTAAGCTTATCCAGTCACAATGGCTGGTATATTCCTTCTTTGGGTGTAGATACATCTAGTATATTATATTGGGTCTCATAGTTTCTATTTGGTGGAATATCATTTTATGGACTCAGATAAAGAAAAAAGCAGAGTAATAATTGCAGAAATAAAAGTGAAAAAGAATAAATGAGAGTTTGGTTACTTTTGCATTCATAATATAAATATAGACTTCCACTAAAATATGTAAATTCTTAGTACTTTTCACAACTGACACTAGTAATACAACTATTATGGCTATAGCTAATCCTTTATTTTGAACAGTCATTTTTTAAACATTTATATGCATTCTTGTAGGTATGCACTCAAATCACATTTTGTTTATATTGATTTCATTAATTTTGTTTTATAGTTTTTATTTTCCTAAGGTTAAATTTGCTAAATAAGCCTAGTCCTGAATATAACAGAATATACTAAAATTTCTTTGAAACCAAAGAATGCTAAATTCAATGCTATATTTCTAGTTTTGAAAGAGATACCCCATTAGAATAGTGTTTTTGAATAAATTTCCCAGAAGTCCTGACCAATATCTTCTTTTAATTTCCCATTTAATTTTCTGCCTGGTTTCACATAAGAGTCTCCTTCAATGCTCACCCAACCCTGGTTTCTTTCTCCCACCAATAGGCATAAAACAGATAATTTTCTCTAAGGTATAATTTTGCATTTGTCTGAGTCACGTATCTGGTACAAGTACTAAATTCTCTATTTCATTGCCACCATTTCCCCACATTTGACGGAAAACATTTATAAATGTTCATAAAGAGTGTTTGCTGCTTCTTCCTAATCACTGATGATACTAAATGGGTAGTTCACGGACAATTCCTGTAAATTAGAGACTGCTGATTATCACATCTTCTTCATTCTCCTAGAGTAAGTTTTTAGCCCTAGTATCACAGCTTTCTCAAAGTTTATTTTGATTAATTAAAATCCTGTGCATCTCAAATTCATGAAGCTAGATATATTCTGCCAACTTATAAGGTATTTTGACACTTCATTATTACTAATTTATAACCTTCCTGTGGCTGACAATATGTCTTTAAATTTCCCAAGAAATTCTATGTAATTATTGTTTTATACTTGTTTTGTCCTATCTTTCCACACTCACCAAATGAGTGTTTCACTTAATGATGTCAAGTGAACCTATGGAAGAAATATGGTTGTTTATTGTCTTACAGGCTTTCTTCAAGTCGAAGCACTTCTGTAGTTTTCTAGATGTCAAAAGATAGCACAGTGTTCACAATATTCTTTGCCAATTAGTAATTATTTAAAATTATTAGCTAAGAAGAAATCGATCACATTAATTTTTTTATTTTTTATTTGAAAGTTTTTTATTTTTTAAATTTTAGAGCAAGAGTAGGGGGAAGGGGCAGAGAGAGAGAGAGAGAGAGAGAGAGAGAGAGAGAGAGAATCTCAAGCAGGCTCCATGCTCAGTGTGGAGCCCGATGTGGTGCTCCTTCCCATGACCCTGAGATCATGACCTCAGCCAAAATCAAGATGGATGCTCAATTGACTGAGTCAACTGGCTGCCCTATCACATTAATTTTTAAGTACATTTTTTCTGTAAATCTGGCCTCATAATTATCCCATTATGTATGATTAATATTGAGCCAAGAGCCACAAAGAGGCTCTTACTCATATCTTTTCTAGGAATAGAATCAAGAGGAGGAACCGCCTATGTCAAACTTCTCTTGTTTTGCTTTGAGAGATTCACTGTGCCCAGAAAAAGTACGAGATCTGTGCAATAGGTGCTTAAATTCTGAATTGCTCAGACATGTATTCCGTGATTAATAATGGAAGTCTTGAGAAGCAGAGATCTGCCTCCACTTATGAAAGTTAATGAGACAAGCTATTTCATCTCCCAGCCTGTTATGCTTTCACCCACAATTGTTAGAATTCCACTTCTAACTGGATTAAAAAATAAGCAAATCTATCTCATATATCACAAAGCTCAGAGATACAGAGTCAGGCGTTGAAATAGCCCAGTAATATCATCAGGGACATAGTTTCTTTCGAGCTTTGTTCCACAAAGTTGACTACCTTCTGAGATTGGGAGCTGAGAAATCTAGGCATTATATCTAAATAACAATTCCCAAAAGAGGATAAGATGGTTCTTCTGCTCTCTTAGGAGTGAGGAAACATTTCCATGAGGTCATAAGGAGACTTACCCCTATGTCTTAATGGACATATTAAGTCATCTGAATATTCCTGAACCAATCAAACCCAGTTTTGCATGAATTGTTTGGCTGTGACAGAAGGGGATATCTGAACAAAACTATGGTTACTTTGGGAAGAAATAAAATTTCAGTGAGTTTTAGGTAAGCAGGATGTTCACTATACTGTGGCCTCTAGCAGCTATGACATAGGTCTACATAAAGACCTAAATTCAGTTAGCACTCACTCTAAATAAAGTTGAGGTGCCAAAAATTCATGAATTCACATATTTCAGATGGTAAGAATACTGTAATATTTTCAACATGACTGGTCCACCGACCCACATATTTGTGCTCCCAAGATGTCCAAAAACATTCCCTTGCATAAGGGGCATGCTTGCATAAGCAACAAGATGGGTAGTATTATTTCAAAAGATCAGGTATACAGTGATCTTTGGCAGTGGTTAATTGATCATCAGATCCTTAGGGCCAAAATGGACAGCCCACTAGAGTCCTGTTTATTTGTCTAAATGTAAAACCTAACTCTGATGAATAGATCTGAAACTTGAGTCACTGTCACCTCACTTAATTCTTTGTAGTTCCTGTGGCCCTTTACTTGAGGGGACATTGAGTACCTCTTGTAGACCTTCTAAGTGCTCCTATTAGAACCCATTTTTTTGTTTCTGTGTGCATCCCCTCCTTATTTTGGTGTGTTTACTTTAGATTCTTCTTTGGAAGACTCCCTTTGGGCTACTGAAACTATGTCCATGTATACAGAGATCTGGAAGTGCCTGAGAGTTTTTGTCCCCTCAAGCAACCCTGTGACTAACAATGATGAATGTTTGGTGCACCTGAGTGGCTCACTTCGTTAAGCATTTGACTTCAGCTCAGGTCATCATCTCATGGTTTGTGAGTTTGAGCCCAGCGTCGGGCTCTGTGCTGACAGCTTAGAGCCTGCTTTGGATCCTACAAGTGTGTGTGTGTCTCTCTCTGTCCTTCCCCAGCTTACAATCTGTCAATCTCCCTCTCTCAAAAATCAATAAACATTTAAAACAATGACAAATGTTTGAGTGAGAATATAAAACCCCAGCTCCATTTTCTTAGAACATTTTGAGAAGTAATTTATAATCCAAATATTTCCTTTTGGAACAAGCTGAAGCAACCTAAAGTTTGCGCGTTGCTCAATTTCTTCCTCTTTGCTGTCTTGTTCCTTCCAGGTTTTTAATAGTTTCTCATGGGAATACGTCCTTAATATATCACTTGTATTTTATCCCTCATCACTGCTTTTGACCTGCATCTGAGGAACCCACCTCTTAAAGAAGCACCCTGTCATAACATCACAAGCATTTTACCAATTTCCTTTACTCTTGCACAGTAGGACCTATGGTCCTTTACCAGGCCAAATTATTCTTGAGAAGGGGATTGCCAAGATTTTTTAAAAAAGTTTTTAATGTTTATTAATTTTTTGAGAGAGAAACTGAGAGAGACAGAGAGAGAGAGAGTGAGCAGGGGAGGGGCAGAGAGAGGAAGACATAGAATCCAAAGCAGGCTCCAGGCTCTGAGCTGTCAGCACAGAGCCTGACACAGGGCTCGAATCCACCAACCGTGAGATGATGACCTAAGCCAAAGCCAGATGCTTAACTGACTGAGCCACCCAGGCACCCCAAAGGATTGCCAAGATTTTTAGGAGGTTTTTACATTTTGGTTTTTGGTGTTTTTTTTAAAGTCTAATTAAAAAAATTATTTGTTAAAAATTTTGAACCGTAAGTTTTCACATACACAATGGTATCAATTGAAAATTTGAAAGGTATGGTCATACTGGGTCTCAGTTCTCTCCTTGAACCTCCTACCCAACTGGCACCTAGAGCAGAAGAGCCATTTGCTCCCTTCGATGAGATCCTGTGTCCCATGGCAGAACTGCCATTGCCTCCCTGGCACTGAAGCCTAGCATCTGTAGATGTGTATCTGCAACTTTAGCTGATATTTTTTGTAGTAAAGAAGAAAACAAAACAGGGACACCTGGGTGGCTCAGTCAGTTGAGTGTCTGGCTCTTGATCTCAGGGTCATGACTTCAAGTCCCACGTTGGGCTCTGTGCTGTGCCTGAAGTCTATTAGAAGAAGAAGGAGGGGGAGGAGGCAAAATATTTTTCTAACCCTTATGTATCAAAAGTGGGAAACAAAAGATAGACTGAGAGCTTTCATTTTTTGAGAGAGAGAGTGAAAGAGCGTGAGTCAGGGAGAGGGGTGGAGAGAGAGAATCTCAAGCAGATTCTACGTCCAGCACGGAGGCTGACGCAGGGCTTGAACCCACAACCCAGGGATTATAACCTCAGCTGAAATTAAGAGTCAGTTACTTAACTGAGCCACCCAGGTGTCCCTAAGAGAGTCTGTCTTTATTTGTGAGAGCTAAATACATTCTTATATTGCCAAGCCTGCAGCACCAATTTATATTATCGACTAGGCCATGTATACCTTTGAGTTTGCAACCCTGACCCTACCCTTATTCCCTTCCTGACTCAGAGTAGATCCCTCTCTTTTTCTGACTCCTCAGTCCATACACATTGGACACCATCTCTTGAGGACTGTTTTGAACTGACCCTCAATGAGCACTATCCCCTGTAGACCAAGAACACCAATTCACTCTCAGTCAGAGTACAGGTTTAGAAGTGTCTGGTTATAACTCGAGTTGTTTTCTAAGTCTGCCTCATAGTCGAACTGCAGTAATCTCAAAATATATCCTGTATTTCTTCCACCAGCAGCCGATTGTGTGGTTTATAAATAGTCTCAACAAATGACAGGATCCCATATTGGCTTTCTGATTTATGGAACATTGGCTTTTCTGTTGCATAGAAGCAAATAGTTACCTCTAAAATCATCTTCAAAAACTAATAAAGGGAATCTAGCATCCCTAATTCTTTGTGAAGAATCACAAAGATTAGTTCAAAGAATTGGAAAAAAAATGTAGGATTTGAGATTCTTATCATATGTCCATTCAGGATAACAGACTGACTATGGAAAAGCTGGATGGGTCTCACAGAATGACAGTGGATTATCATAAATGTGCTTAGTAGGTCTCTATTCCTTATGGATTTTCCTTTCTGGTGTCAGTCTGTGGAGTTCCTGACATTATGTCACAGATAACAATTTGAAACAAATAAATACAAGCAAACAAACAAGAAACACTGTGGCAATGAGTTGAAAAAACAAAAAGAAAAACAAAATAGAAGCTATTTGCCATCACCTGAGAAGAACAGACATTTTACCTCATGGCTATGGAACCTAATCTCTATAAAAACTATAGTAAAGCTTCATTAGCAAATCATAGAAAAAAATCCCTTAGGGTTTTCTAGAAGGGCCATACCCTCATGATATGGATACAGAGGAAGGAAGGAAGGAAGGAAGGAAGGAAGGAAGGAAGGAAGGAAGGAAAATAGGAAGATATGTGTCATGAAGAAGGTATGGACTTTCTAAACATGAAATCTTGGTGAAGTCTATCCCTTGACCATGGGCTAGTAGGCTGCCTTGTAAACTGATGTGCCCAGTATCAGTGGGATCTTTATTTCTGATTACCCAAATCAGTTACTGGGCCAGGAGCGTTCGCACATCTAGTAATATGAGCAAAATGATGAAAACTCCGGTAATGCTGGGATGCCTGGCTGACTCAGTCGGTCGAGCATGCAGCTCTTGATCTCAGGGTCATGATTTTGAGCCCCATGTTGGGCATAGAGCTTACTAAAGTAAAGAATAAATAAAGCTCTGGTAATGTCTACTTCTGCTTCACTTCCGCACCCCCAGGTAACCTGTACTTGGGAATTCATGTGGCTTTCTACAAACAATGAACTGAAGAATATATTTGAGCCTAGATTTTGGGTGGCTCTGCATGATATGCTGATCTATGCCGGAAGCTGATGATTATGTTATTTTTGATAGAGATAACCAACAGGAAAAATCTTTCCAGTGGGCACAATTTCAAAACGTCCATCTAATAATTCATCTTGTTTGAAAGAAAAGATGGCAAGAAAAGAGATAAATCTAAACAGCATTTCACAAGCAGATACTAATGGTCCTTTATGGTTTAACTGGATGAACAGGGACTTGAAAGGGGTAAAACTGTAGTGTCTTGTGAGGCGCCATAGAAGATCTGAATCAACGCGCCACGTGTGATGCTGCCTGTCCCGACCTCACTTGCATGTAACAAACAGGAGGAAGTGGAGATGGTGGCTTTCCTGACAACTCCCTCAGTTGCATTTCAGAATGTTATACCTGTCAGTTTTCATGTTAGTACCCTAAAATGCTTGCTTCCACTGTGAAACATAATATTTCTCTTAAATTCTAAATGACTGACACCTGGCAATTTCAGCCTGTTAATGCCATTGGGTAAACAGAAAAGGGAAAAAAACAAAAACCAACAAAAAAGGGATGGGAGAGTAGGGAGGTAATGCCATCGGTTGGAATGATTGATCTCAATTATTAAGGGGAAATAAGGTTGCTGATATCCAACAGAGGGAAAGCAGTGTTTATGAAACTCATGTGATCCCCTGGAGGATTTTGTCTGTTTGTTTGTTTTTTACTACATTGTCTGGAAGTAAGTGATACGGGGAAACTGCAATTTTTTAAAAATAAATCTTCACTGTTGTTTTTTTTTGTAAATAATATACTTTTAAAGTTTATTTATTTATGTTGAGAGGGAGAGAAAGAACGCGCAGGGAGGGGCAGAGCGAAAGGGAGAAAGAGAATCCCAAGCAGGCTCTGCACTGTCAGCACAGAGCCTGATACATGGCTTCAACCCATGAACCGTGAGATCATGACCTGACCTGAAATCACTAGTCAGAGGCTTAACCGATTGAGCCACCCAGGTGCCCCTGTTTGTTTGTTTGTTTGTTTTTAATTAATTAATTTATTTTTGAGAAAGAGATTGCGTGAGTGAGTGAGGGGCAGAGGGAGGGAGGGAGAGAGAGAGAGAATCCTACAAGGGGCAGAGAGAGGGAAGGAGAATGCGGAGCCCAATGCGGGCCTCGTGGTCACTGGAAGTGAGGCTTGAGCTCACCAGAAGCAGGGCTGCAGCTCACTTGTTGTGGGGCTTGAACTCACGGCTGTGAGACCATGACCTGAGCTGACATCGGATGTTTAACTGACTGTGCCACCCAGGCGCTCCAAACCTACTGCAATTGTATGAAAGAAAGTGACTGAGGGCTCAGACCAGTTAGAAATAAATATATGTGCCTAATGAACTTTTCATCAGCTCAGGAGGTGGCTGAAGAAATGGAAACGTTGAATGGGTAAAGAGAAATATTGTAAATACACTCTGGAGAACAATTACAGAATAGAGAATGTATCCTCTTACCTTTATTTCCTTCCTTGTTATGTCATATACAGGTGGATATTTTAAATAATTGGCCTTCTTTTCTGTTTTGTTCCTACTATAAGTGGAATGGAAAATGGTGGTACAGTTTAGAATACCGATACAAGATGTTTACTGAATACTGAGACATCACCTAGAGATTGTGATGTGTTACTCTTTATACTAAGTGAGCATGGCCTATTGGTTTCAGAAATAGAAATAAAAAAGGATTGATTTGGATGTAGGAGTCTGTAGTTGCCCTGGTTATTATTTTTGGAACGTGACATCTGAATGACTTTTTGCGGGGGGGATCCTCCTACTTGAGTTATTCCTGGTAGGCTGAAGGCCCTATTTTCTACTACCAAAGCTATCATGGCCCGTGTTTCCCTTCTTTCCCTCACGTAGTCATGAAACAGGTGCATGACATAGCATTGGCAGTTAGAAAAGGTGTCCTGACCTGAGATTCTCAAACTTGAAGATGTAGCAAAAAAAAAAAAAAAAAAAAAAAAAAGCCAGAGAAGTTCAGCAACTATTCAGTGTGGATAAGCAGTAAGTACCTTGAGTCCAGTGGTTTCAGGGACATTTATCCAGTAAAAGTGGTGTGAGCAGAGGCATTCTGACGAGACTCTTGATGTGTCTGAATTTGACTGAATACCCATCTACTTGTCTCACTCCATGTCTTTTATTTTACAAGTCTGATTCTTTGGCTTTCCTCTCAGCTCTGTGAGCTTCCTGATATTCTTCCAATATTTAGTTTTCTGTTTCTGGTTCTTACCTTGCCTGCTTTTCTTACAGCATAAATCCTTACTGGTATAGCAGGTAACTGATCCTGTACAGACTGATTTTTGTTTCTAAAATGAAAAGCAGGAAGTAGGCATATTGAGACACTTCGAATTTTTTTCAAGTTTTTTTTAAGTTTTAAAATTTATTTACTTATTTTGAGAGAGAGAGAGAGTGAGCGTGAGTCAGGGAGAAGGGCAGAGGGAAGGAGAGAGAATCCCAAGCAGGTTCCATATTGTCTGCCCAGAGCCTGACAGGGGGGTTGATCCCATGACCCTAGGATCATGACCTAAGCTGAAATCAAGAGTTGGATGCTCAACTGACTGAGCCACCCAGGTGCCCCAAGATGCTTTCCATTTTTAAATTAATTTGTAAAAAAAGAGTTACTTAATGGATAAAAATATATGTTTTAGAAGTTTTTTTCATAAATGAACTCAGCCATTCCAACCTGTCATTAATTTGATCTTCAAGGAAAATGAGATTTTAAAAAATTAATGTCATGCTTAAAAACTACTGTATTTTAAATATTCAATTTTTAAATTATTCTCTTAAATTATAAAATAAGAAAACAGTTTATGTACGCCAGCTGTGCAAGTCAGTGCTCACATATCTGTGCATTCGTTTGTCAAGTTAATTATATTATAGCTAATATTTCAATTAGGAAATGAATATTATCTATCAAAATTCTACATGGAAAGTAATATTTCATTTGTTTCCCATGAAAGTTTATACGTAAGTAGTTCCATTGGCAGTAGTTTGTTTTATTAGCCTGTGTAGTTATGTAATACCAAGATTTGGAGATGTCCTCTCTGAAGCTGATGGCAAATGATTTTGTGCTTCTTGAGAAATATAATGAAACTATCCAGAAGCCTGTATTTTGCAAAATATTTGACAAGCACATTCTTGTTTCAATTGGGGGAAACAAGCTAAACAAGAAAAATAAGAGTCATCTGTAGGAGCCTCACATAAATGTCTCCTTTTTGAAACTCAAGTTATAAGTGGAAAAGAAAAATAAAAACAAATGTTTTGCATGAGTGGCAGCACTAATTGCTTCTGATCTTAATTTTTTCCTGTGAATTGCCTTGAGTGTCTTTTAAGTTACTGCTCAAATGTTTAATGAATGAAGAAAATCATCTCTAACAGTAGTTAAATAGCAGCTTTTTTTTTTTTTTCAAATTTGGTTTAAAAAGTGTTGAATGCCATGAGATCTTCTCCTTTATTAGACATGATAATAAGTCGGTTGAGGAAAGATATCCGTCAGTAAAATATTATTGTTAAATCCAAGCAGATTTAGAAGTATTAATTAGAACAAACTTAGCTTAGTCTTTTCAGAATGCAAAGGAGTGAAACCAAGCACCAAACAGATACAAAAACAAAAAACAACAAAAGGCCTCCATTAGATAATTCTCTGTTAAAGAAATATAACATCTACAAGTTATATATCTCTTTGTTTTTAATTTTAAACTGATTAAAATATGATTCTTAAGCTGTCTTAATTTAAATGTAAAACACACAAACAAAGCCTACAGGGAAAAGAGAGTCATCGTCCTGAAGTCCCATCAATGTGTTAGCCATGCAAATTAGAATTTAAAGGTGAATGAAATCATTGGTTTAGTATAAAATTTTCCTTGAATACACACACACACACACACACACTATATGTATATAAGAGAATAAACAGATGGCTAGTTGAAAAAAATCAATATGTAGGACTAGAAATTCATAGATTTTAGACCTTTTATTTTGAGAGGTGAAAATAATAATATACTTTGGTCTAAAGATTTTGTTTAATCAAAATTCGTTTATTGATGTGAGATATAAATAGCATTGAGCTATTACCCATTTTAAGTATGTTAATTATTCCTTCTTTCAAGAAATATGCTTGGGACTTCTGTGTATTATTGTAATGATTTTTGGGTAAATCTGTTATTAAATAAGTATTGTTCATAGTAGCAAAATGAGAACTAAGACTTTTAATTAAATAACACAAATTTGTATTAATTTCAAAGAATCCAATTTTTCAAGTTTTTTATTTTTGATATTGTCTTATACGGAAACAGGACCAATATTTTATTCCAAGGTAAAAACAGTTAAACATATATATATGCATATATATGTAATATTTTATAAATACATAAAATATAAATATATGTTAAATATATACATGGAAGGGGACATAGCTATATTTAATATTGATATATACTAGGAAGTATAGTAAGCTTCTAATAACCTCTCTCTCGTTTTCTGTCTCACGTGCACACATGCTCACACACAAAAGCCTTCTGAGTAGAGACTTCTGCACACCCGCAAGACTAACAATTATGGCTGCAAAATAGGGTTGTCCTCTTGATGCTGAAGTATATGATTTTCATCCAGTTATGAAACTGCATTTTATTTTCACATGCACCTGCTTCTGTTCCATATTATATGATTCATTTGGACTCTATTTTTTCTAGAATTCAGCCTTTGTGCTGTATTAAAGTTTTTCAGCTCTTGAATGAAAAAAGAGAGGATCGGATGCTTTCTTTTGCTGAAAGACAATAACAGGGACATGTGTTCCTGAGATAATGCTTTTGGCTACATATTGGTTTCCTTCATTTAACACTGGAATCTTTTTCTTTCACAAATCTGCTCAAGAGAAGGAACAAGGACTTTCACCTCCTCAATTTTAGTGATTTCATGTTCATCCTTAGAGCCTTGCATAGCTTCTTTCCAATAACCTCCTCAGATTTAGAATGATTAAAAGTTTCAGATCATGTAATCATTCAAGCCCCTATACTTTAAATAGTCTTTACTCAAAATACATCTAAATATAGTATTGACAACCTGAGTAACTGAAGTTAGAACATTTTCTGCTATGTCTGGAAAGTGTGTTGTTGGAAATAGCCAGAGCATTAAAAGGATGTTTTCAATTGTTTGCTGCTTTTTCTTTTAAAGTGTATTTATTTATTTTTGAGAGAGAGAGGGAGAGAGCACTAGTGGTGGGGGGCAGAGAGAGAGGGAGAGAGAGAGAGAGAGAGAGAGGGAAAGAGAATCCCAAGCAGGCTCCCTGCTGTCAGCACAGAGCCTGATGTGGGGCTGGATCCCATGAATCATGAGATCATTACGTTAGCCAAAACTAACTTTTAACAGTATTAGAAAACAAGAATATTCAAAAATCAGTCGTCAAGCAGAAATAGAAGGAACAAGAGATTAAAAACAGAGAAAAGAGATTAAAAACCTATGTTTTCTTATATATGAAGCAGATATATCAGAAATGCACTAAGCTTTGGAGACATTGTAGCTGACCAAGAAAACTTTGTGCTATAAACTAGCCAAATATTGACGTGCTTGAAAAGCTCTGTATCACCTAAGGAGGGCAAATTCACCAGTGTCCATTAAGATATGGAGACTAATGATAAATGAAATTTCTTGCAGAGATCAGAATCAGAATCCAATTGAAGACTTTCCTATGGCAAGGATTCTTTATAATACCTGTCTCACATGTAGTCTTCATGCTATGCATCAGTGACTTCTGTGTGTTTTCCATTCTTTCACTCTTTCCAGTTGATTTATCCATTCCATTCTACTACTTATGAACATTTGAGTTGTTATAATAGTGCTACCATAGACATCCTTACATATATACCTTTGATCACATGGGGAATATTGGGTATATATCTTGGACTCAAGTGACATCATCACAGCATATGAATATATTTTACCACAATTGATCATTCCCTGTGTTTCAAAGCAGTTATCCTCAAAAAGTATATGTATGTTCCTGTCATTCCACATCTTCTTTAAAAATTTTTTAAATGGTTATTTATTTTTGAGAGAGAGAGAGAGAGCGCAAGTATGAGTGGGGGAGGGGCAGAGCAAGAGGGAGGCACAGAATCTGAAGCAGGCTCCTGGCTCAGAGCTGTCAGCACAGAACCTGATGCGGGGCTTGAACTCATGGACTGTGAGATCATGACCTAATCCAAAGTTGGATGCTCAACCGACTGAGCCTCCCAGGTGCCCCTGCCATTCCACATCTTGAATGATATGTTATCTTGTTTTTTAAGTTTATTTATTTATTTTGAGAGGGAGAGAGAGCGAGAGTGAGAGTGAGAGAGAGAGGGCACATTCAGGGGAGGGACAGAGAGAGAGGGAGAGGGAGAGAGAAAATCCCAAGCAGGATCCATGCTGATAGCACAGCTGACGCAGGGCTTGATCTCACAAACCGTGAGAGTATGACTTGGGCTGAAACCAAGAGTCGGGCTCTTAACTGAGCCATCCTGGCACCCTTGTTGCCTGTCGTTTTTAAATCTTCACCTGTGTGTGTGTTGTGTAGTAGCATCTCACTGTGGTTTTAACTGACATTTACCAGAAAATTAATAGGGTTGAGCACCCTTGTGGGTATTTATTGGCAAGTAGGGTATCTTCTTTTGTGCAATACACTATAAAAGCATCCAGTTATTTCCTTCTCATCGTCTGGAGTTTTAAATCGTTTTTGTCTGGACCATTCAGGTGGTACATATGGTATTTTATTGCGGGTTTAATTTACATCTCCCGAAAGACTAGATGGACACTAAAATGGCCATTTGAATGTCCTGTGTAAAGTTCTTGCTCAAGACTGTTGCACATTTTGTCAATATTGAATATTCTCCCTCTTATTTATTTGTAGGAGTTTTTTGTATAAAAGCTGATACTGTAATTAAAATTCTGCACGGGGCACCTGGGTGGCTCAATCAGTTGAGCGTCCAACTTCGGCTCAGGTCATGATCTCACGGTTCATGAGTTTGAGCCCTGTGTCGGGCTCCGTGCTGATAGCTCAGAGCCTGGAGCCTGCTTTGGATTCTCTCTCTCTCTCTCTCTCTCTCTCTGCTCCTCCCCAGCTCACACTCTGTCTCTCTCTCAAAAATGGACAAACATAAAAAAAAAAAAAAAAAAAACTTTCCCCCAAAGAAAACTCCAGTCACATTTATCTTTGTAGTTAAGATAGAACTAGCGTCAATGTTGTGCAAACACTTTTAGCAAAGAAAAAGGGAAACCACTTCCCAACTTGTTTTGTGAGGCCAGCATTACTTTGATAACAAAGCATCTGAGAACAACTTTATTGAAAGAATAAATTAAAGGCCATTTTCTTATGAACCTAAGAGACAAAAGTACTACATAAGATATTAACTATTCAAATCAAGCGACATATAAAAAAGACATTACATCATCATTATATGTATTCATAGAATGTGCCATTAAAACAAGATTTACATGTTAGTCAATATAAACCACCACATTAAAGGGAAAAAAATCACATAATTATTTTAAGAGGTACAAGAAAAAATTATTTGATTTCTGATAAATTGGAATAGAAAACTTTGCCTAATTAATACTTGTGGAGCACTCTACCTAATAAAGCAGAATGCACATTCTTTTCTGACATGTATAGAACATTCACCAATACAGACCATTTGCAGGACCACATAATGAGTCTGCATGCATTTCAAAGAATTTGTATCACACAGAGTATGTTCTTTGACCAAAACAGAATTGAATCAGACTTCAATAATATCTGTAAAATCCCCAAATATTTGTAGACTAAACAACCCACTTCTAAATAATGCACAGATCAAAGAAGAAATCATAAGGAAAAGTATAAAATTTTTTTTGAAATGAGTTAAAATAAACACAACGTATCAAAATTTGTGAGATACAACTAAGTTACATGTACACATTATGATCGAAGCTTCCATCTTAAGAAATTTTTTAAATTTTTTTAAAGAAATTTTTTTAAAACAAAGAAAAAACACAATAGCAAAAAGAAAACTAAACTCTAAGTAAATAAAAGTAAGGAAATAATAAGGTAAAAGTAGAAATCAAGGATACAGGGGCACCTGGGTGGCTCAGTTGGTTAAGTGTCCAACTTCAGCTCAGGTCATGATCTCACGGTTTGTGGGTTCCAGGCCCATGTCGGGCTCTGTGCTGATAGTGCAGAGCCTGGAGCCTGTTTCACATTCTGTGTCTTCCTCTCTCTGCCCCTTCCCCACTCATGATCTGTTTCTCTCTCTCTCTCTCAAAAAGCAAATAAACATTAAAAAGAAAAAAGAAAGAAACCAAGGATACAGACAACGGAAAGCATTAGAGAACTTTAATGAAACCCCCAAAAAGAGAAGAACAATATTAAAAGAACAATAAAATTGATACAAATCTAAGTTACAAAAAACGTGAGAAAGCACAGATGATTAATATTAAGAATTAAAAAGACATAACTACAGGTCTTACAGCCATTAAAAGAAAAATCAAGGGAATATCATGGAAAATGCTTTATGTTAATACTAAAACAGGTAAAATTAAATTATATGATCAACTCAGTATATGCAGGAAAATCATTTGACAAATTCAGTGCCCACTCTTTGTAAAACGTCTCAGCCAACCTAACAATAATAGGAAATTAATATGATAAAAGGTGCCTTTAAAAAACCCAAAGGTAACTTCAATCTTAATGGTAAAGACTGAGCGTTTTTCCTTTAAAATTGGGGGAAAAATCGAAGATATCTGCTCTCATGACTTCTAGTCAACATCAATTCCATTAACAAAAGCATTTATAAAAGCGTCAAAATCATGAAATAAGTATAACGTTAACAGAATATATGAAAGACTTGCACACTTATAACTATAATCATTGATAAGCAAAATAGAGATCTAAAGAATTGAAGTGAAATACCTTATACATGAATTAGGTGACTCAGTATTTTTTTAGATGTCAGTTCTTCCAAAATCGATCTATATTTTCAGGATTATCTCAATCAAGATCCAAACACGCTTGTTTTTCCCCCAGGAATTAACGAATTGATCCTAAACATTTTTATGGAACATTAAAGGACCTATGATAATTTTGAAAAAGAATACAAAGTTTGAGGACTTAACACTACCTGCTTCCTAAACTTATCATACACTAGAGCAGTGAAGACAGTGAAGTGTTGATATGAGGGATATAGATGTAGAATAATAAGATAGAATAGAGTGTCCAGAAATAGACACACACACATATATGTTGTTAGATTTTAAAAACATACCAAGATAATTCAATGGGCAAAAAATAATCTTTTCGACAACTGGTGCTGAAACTCTGGGATATACTTAAGGGAAAAAAAAAAAAAAAACTTGACCAAATTCTGATATCACAATTCCAACATAAAAGGGATCCTAGACTTAAAGGTAAAAGCTAACGTATAAATACCTGTAAGAAAACATAAAAAAAAAAAAAATCTTGGTAATTTATGGGTAAGAATCTATTACTATGCAGAAAGCACCGATCATATAAGAAAGGTCCTCAAATTTAAAATGTCTCCTCTTTTAAAGACACCATTAACATGACACATCCATTACAATGCGTTAATTCAAAAGGTGGACAGTTCCAAATAATGCAAGCATGGGAAGAAAGCAAAACTTTCATATGTTGCTGCTAAGAGTGTAACATTTGTCCAACTACTTTGGAAAACTGCTCAGCAGTTCCTGATAAAATTAAATATATACTTAGCATGAACCCTAGCAGTTCTATTCCAGGGTGCAGTGGAAAGAATAGAAAACATATCCTCAGAAAGGTTTGTACATGAGTGTTTAACTTTATTGATAATAACTCTAAATTGGAAACTGCTCAAATGTCTATCAACAGATGAGTAGATAAAAATACCAATGAAATTTTATGGTATATCCATATATTGGGATGCTATTCTAAATAAAAATTTAAAATCTAATGATACAACAACATGAGTGAATATGAAGAACAAAAGAAGACAGGCACAAAAGAACACTTCTAGTATGATTTCACAAGTATGAAGTTGTAAAAGAGGCAAAACTAACCTATTGTGACCAAAAGCTGATTGGTGATTGCCTGGGGCCGTGGGTGGAAAGGAGTTAACCATACAGGGACCAGACAGGAGAGAAGGTTTGGGGTAGAAAGTGAAATATTTTGATTGTGGTGGTAACTATATGAATGTTTCCATTTGTGAAAACTCATTGCCCTATAAATTTAAACATGGAGGATTTTCTTATCTTTTGGATATATAAAATATTTGCAAAATGAAAACAAAACTATAAAATATATGTTTTAAACAATTACAATGAGGCATTACAACGTTCCCAGTTGAATGGTTAAAATTAAATATAAAATTTTATTTAACAGTATTGGGGCACCTGGGTGGCTCAGTTAGTTAAGCATCTGACTTCATCTTAGGTCATGATCTCATGGTTCGTGGGTTTGAGCCCTGCATTGGGCTCTGTGCTGGCAGCTCAGAACCTGCAGCCTGCTTCGGATTCTATGTCTCCCTCTCTCTTTGCCCCTCTCCCACTCACCTCTTTCTCTCTCTTTCAAAAATAAACATTAAAAAAAATTAATTATGAACAAAGGACTGGTACCATGTGGATGAATCTCACAGGCAAAATGTTGAATGTCAGTAGCTAAACACAAATGATAGGATTCCATTTATGAAAGTCCAAAAAGAGACAAAACTAAGCTATGGTGATAGAAGTCAGAGTCATGGTTACTTTTGGTGGTATAGTGTGATGGGCTGCAGGGGTATTGCTCATGTTCTATTTTTTCATATGAGTATTTGTTACTAGAGTGCGTTTATTTTTAAAAATTCATGGAGTTGTGGGGCACCTGGGTGGCTCAGTTGGTTAAGTGTCTGACTTTGGCTCAGGTTATGATCTCAGGGTTTGTGAATTTGAGCCCCGCCTGAGGCTCTGTGCTGACGGCTCAGAGCCTGGAGACTGCTTCGGATTCTGTCTCCCTCTCCCTCTGACTCTCTCCTGCTTGTGCTCTGTCTGTCTCAAAAATGAATAAACATTAAGAAAAACTTTTTTAAAAACTTCATGAAGTTGTATAATTGTGATTTTTTCCCTTTTCTATAAATATAATACTTAAAGTATTTAAATTTTAAAAATCTGATCATCTTGTTCTTTAAACTCTCAAGTGACTTCCCACTATACTATCAAATCTTAAGTTACTGTTCCCTAAGATCTAGCCACACTGACGTTTTTTCTCTTCCTTGAACAAAGAATCAAGCAAGTTCATTCTTAACCCTTTTCATTTGCAGTTCCTTCTGCCTGGAACACTATTTTCCAAAATGGTAACCTAGTTTGCTTTTTATTGACATTCAGGCCTCTGCCTTTCCTGAAATCTAAAAGCATTGCCTCTGTCACCTTATTTAGAACCCTACAGTTTTTGGTATAATTCTCACATCTGAAATCATCTATTTCATGACTTAGTTTCTGGTTCCCCTAGTTAGAATGCAACATCTATGCTCGCCGCAACTTTGAGTGTCTTGCTCTCTGCTGTATATCTGCAGTGACTAGAATCCTGCCAGACAGGCAGAAAAATGTTCAGTAAATAACTGGCACATGAATAAACTTATAGATGAATGAGTGAACAAATGAATGAATGAATGAGTTAATGAATGTATTGCATAGAAATTAATGACTATTGATTAAATACAAGATGTTTTTATGGAACCGCAGTAAGCGGGGGAAAGGATTATTGAGTTATGTTTCTCTTTTACCCCTTTAATGATATTATTAAAATGCAGCCCTGGGAAAGGGCCTTGAGAATGATGATTTCAGCAGCTTGTGCAAACTTTTTCTCCATTCCAAATAATATAACATTAAATTATTATTTCCATATTGATGCTCCAACTTCAGTTCTCCTACAGTGTTATTGCTGAAGCTTCAAAGATGAATAATTTTGCATAATGATTATATGGTACAGTAAGGCCTAAATAGTATGAACATATATTTTTGCTAACATACTAAACGTATGTTCTAAGCAAATTATTCATAAAACATATAAACATGTCATATTTTTATAATAGTAAAAGTAGCTTATCATCTAATGTGCTTTGTTCATTTTCTAAAGACTTCCAGGTGCAGGTGGGCACTTAAGTGCTTTTTGATGATGATGATAGTTTACTGAAATTTCTTATACATAACATTTCCCTCGTAATGTGGCAGCACATATGTTCTCTTTTATTCTTGGTAAATTTTGCCACTTGTAATATTTCATTTTCCTGGTTTTCAGTATTATTTGGTTTACAGTTGATGAGACTTTTTCATCTTTTAGCCTTACAGTGGGGTGATCTAGTGCTTATGTTCCCTCAACACCCCATATTATAGTCAATAAATTGTGAATAACAGCAAGCTACATACAGAATCTAGCAATTGTTCATCAAGTGTCATACTCTCAAGGCTAAATGAATAGAAATATTCTATTATAACTAAAATTAGGCATCTTTTGCATAGCATACTCTAAATAGCTTATTATACTGCGAATTGAGACAGAAGTTCAATCACAGAAACCAAGCTACATTATTGGAAAGACATATTTGAAGTATAATTCATGGGAAATAATACTATAATTGTCTTAGTGTCATTGTAATATATGTGTTTGAAATAATTATTTCTAAGATTGGTATTCTTCACAACCTCAAGAAATTAGTAATTACTAGGAATTTACAGGGTTTTTCCTATCAATGTCTAAGTAGGGAATAAACATTTAAGTTAAATATTTGTGCAGACATGGTTTCACTTGATCCCCACCACAACCCTACTTAGTAAATATTTAGCTTATTAATTGTGGTCATTTTAAAGTCTTTGCCAGTTCTGATGTGATTTCTGGGATTGATTCTATTAGCACTTTTTCAGCTACGTTTTCCTGCTTCTTTGTATGTCTAGCTATTTTTTATAGAATGCCAAGTATTATAGAGGATTTTAGGGGCTCTTGGTTATGTTATCTTCCTCTTAAGAATGTTATTTCTTATTGGTGATCACAATTCTGGTAGCATCATACCTATAATCAACAGTAATGTGCATTTAAAATGTTGTTAAGAGGGTAGATCTCATATAAATGTTCCTACCACAATAAAATGACATTAAAAAAAAAAGACTTAGTTTTAAACTTTGTTACAGCGGGTCTATTTCTGTTTTGCCTGTTTTCTTAGGGCATCATCTTTAGTCTAGAGTGTACCTCTTCTGGGGTGTTGATGGAAAATCTGATGTGTTCATGAAGGTCTTCTCCCATTGGATGAGCCCAGGTTCCAGTGTGTCCCCAGCAGTGTGTGACGTCTGAAAGCTTTGGCCACCTCTCAAGACTCTTGATGGTATTCTCTTCTTGGCTTCTAGGGTCCCAGTCTGCATATGCTCAACTTAGGAGCTGGCCAAAAATCAAGTGGGGGACATTATACATACATTTTTAGAACTCTTTTTCTGTAGTTCTCTCTTCTCCAATCCTTTATCCACCAAGTTTCAGCTGCCTTTTTGGCCCCAAACTTTTTTCCTTTATCTCCTCTATCTAGTGAGTCCACAGCTCTCCTTGGGCTCTATTAACCTGTGTTATGATTTGGAAAACACCTTTAGATACAGACAACCAACCACCTCCTCTTCTAAGTTATACCTGTTTTCTTGTTGTTTCGCTACCATTATCTTCTAGTGATATTTTCTGTCACCTAAAGAGGCACACTGTGTCTAACGGTATCATGAGCTCCAGACCCAGTTTTCCTGTCAATGAGATAAGTCCTATACCCCCCGACTGTGCACTATCCATCTTATATAACCTAAAATATTAACACTTTAGTGGCCTCAGGCTTTGATACTGCTACAAATTAGCATCTGACTCTTAAACCAATTCTGCTGTACAATATCTTTGTCCAAAAAATGCTCTTCACTCATCCACATTCCTTTATCTAATGTGGCACTTTGTCATGTATGATCCCAGCTTCTGAAATATCAGCATTACACACATTGACTGGAGCCAGTTGGGCTAAGACAAAAACCAAACTTTTTTCAGCTAGAATTATACCAATATGTCTTCAGCCTCAAACGTCCTCCCTTAGCAGGCAGGAATATTTTTACGTTGAGCATCAATTAACTTGAACGCTACCTCTGAAACTATCTAACAACAGATTAAAGGGATTTCAGAGTTCTTCACTGAAAGCAGTGAAGATACATACCTCTTATCGTCATTTATCCTGTTTCTAAAACGGGTCAGTTTCTTAAAAGGTTGTATTCAATCCCAAATTTGCCCAATAGATTGTGCAAAATGGAATGAAAAGAGAGAAGAATTGGTATACAATAAAATGTGAAGACTCCCAGCAACTTAGTCCTCTGAAATAAGTGGGAAATTGGTTTTTTTCAGTGTCTGAAAGATTTCCCTTTATAGGTCTGCTGAGTTGTATTTTGTCAGTTCCTATTAAATTGTGTTGTCATAGATACCTATGAATCATATAAAGTATAGAGAGGCTTTCTTTCAGCTTTTATAAGTCCCTGAAAACAAGAGGGAAAAAAAAGATTTAGAATCTCTGATTTTAGTGAGACTATTCAATTTCTTGCTTGTTTCTTTTTTAACATTCTTTGTGCTAAGAAGTCATGCTCTTGGTATCTAGGCATATTAAAGATGTCTCAATGGAATTTGAGTATTTGTGAGTATTCTTTTTTCTGCAGCATGTGTGAGTAAAAATCTAATTGTTTTGTAAGTGTTTGATAAGGTTTCAGTGACTACACAATGCATTGTCCTTCTAGTCAAAAGTACACATCTGGTATGTGTTTGTGTGTATGTGTTGATTTTTCCCCTTGTGTTGAAATACACCCAAATGATAATGTAATGTATATGGGTCTAGCTACAATGCATGCTGAGACTTCATTAATGGATCCTAAATATGGAAGAATAAATCAAGACTGGGACTGGGGAGACTAACTCGTTGGCACTCCTGAGCAATAGTTCATATCACAGCATCTAAGAGCTGATACAAAATGTAAGCTTTTATATGTGAGATCAATGTAGGGAAGAGCCTGCTTTCAGTAATGGCTAACAGTGGCAGTTCTCTGTCATGTGTATAACACTTTGAAGAAGGCTCATTTATTTCAGAGCTAAACCTGAGTATGTTGTTGGGATACAGGAAGAGAAAGTTGGAAAGACTGTATCTACTATGACAGTCTAAGTTAGGCAAGTTTGTGTTTAGGGCATGTTTCTAGGGCTATCGGAAAAAGAACATGCTATCAGGAATTAGAAGTGCAGATCTACTAAAAAGTGAAAACTAGGTAGATTAGGAAGAAAAGAGAGAACTTGGTGAGACATGGATACCTTGTACATCATCTCAGGTTTCTGACAGCAAGGCTAATTTCAGCATCTATCTGATGGTAACCCTGACTTTCTCATATACCAACAAGTTGGGTCTGGATTTGTGCATGAATACCAAGGGATGAAAGAAGTAAACTATATCTGATTTTATTCGTTCCACAGAAATGTAGGATGGACAAAATAAAAATATTGTTAAAAGTGATCAGAAAGCATTTTCTTTTACTGCAGGACTGTCTGAGGAAAACACAGCTTTTTAGACCAACTTAGTGTCATGTAAATACTCCCACATGTCATAATCCCATCTTCACTAAGCAGAAGTTGAACAAGTAAAAATTAGTGACTTTTCTTGGACATATTAGAGAACTAAGGTCACAGAACAAACCACTATCCTTAAATCTTGAGAGAGGTAGATGCAGAGAGTAAAAGTCAAGATTTACTTACCTGGAGCAGAAGCTGGTAGAGACATAAACCGGTATGAACACATAAATGTTAATTTTGATAATACTGATTGTGGACTAGCTTAGAGTGGGAAACGCCTGTGAGCCATAGAATCATGGAGGCCTCCATAATTCAGTTGATTTTACCTCTAGGAACCCTATCAGGTTCTCATGGTGAAGACTCAAGAAAATGCCCTGATGGCTCTAGCTGGGAGGCAGAAAGAGTAATCACTGTGAAACAAGGTTCAGACCATGTTCTGTAAAAAGGCCCACTCTCTGGGGAAAACACTGTCAGAGTCTTATCCCAGCTGGGAAATGGGCATTTTTCTCACTCTAGCCCCCTCTAGCCTCCTCCTCACCTAAAGGGAATATAACTAAGGAACATTTTTGAAAGTCCAGGTCAGGGCCATGAGCCTACTAAAACACTAAGAGTTCATCATAAAATTATAAAATTCTTCCCCTTCCCATACCTTACAACCACATCCCCAGGGCTTCAGGATAGTTGAAAGAACTGTAAGAGGCAGAAGCTTCTGACACATGTATACCCCTAGGAAACATGAAACAGCCCAGCTCCTAACCAGACTGGCCTAAAAGGTCATGCTCAGGCCTATTTACCTCAGTTTGCATTACTCAGTATTTCATGTCTGCTTTCAAAAAAAAATTATAAGCCATGTTAAAAGGCAAGAAAAAATATAGTTAGAAGAGATAAACATCAGGATCAGGTTCAGATATGTCCTATGGAATTATCAGAGACTTTAAAATAGCTATGATTAATTTAATGAGTTGTAATGGAAAAAGTAGATACCATGCAAACACAGAAGGGTAGTATAAGCAGAGTGTCATTGAAACTCTGAGAAAGAGTCAAAAAGAAGTGCTAGAAGTAAAAAATACTGTAACAGAAATGAAGAATACCTTTGATGGGCTCATCAGTAGTCTGGACGTTGGCCAAGGGAAGAATCAGTGAGCATGAAGAAGTGTCAAAAGAAACTGCCCAACCTGAAATGCAAAGAGAAAAAAAAAGAATGGAGAGAAAAAAATCCAACACAACAGAACATACAAAAACTGGGATAATTTTAAAACGTGAAACATACACATGATTGTAATGCCAGAAGGGGAAAAAAGTGAGAACAGAAATA
The DNA here is from genome assembly GCF_024362965.1 of Panthera pardus. Classification (NCBI taxonomy): domain Eukaryota; kingdom Metazoa; phylum Chordata; class Mammalia; order Carnivora; family Felidae; genus Panthera; species Panthera pardus. The sequence goes on from NW_026526843.1 coordinate 102,480,454, forward strand.
TCTGAATAATGGCTGAGAACTTTGCAAAATTAATGACATACATCAAACCACAGATCCAAGTAGCTCAGAGAACACCAACCAGGAAAAGTATCAGAAAACAAAATAAAAGCCCCAAACCCAAAAACAAACAAAAAGACTGTAGACATTTATTCAAGTTGTAGCAAAAACAAAAACAAAGGGAAAATACTGAGTAAAGTCAGGGTAGGGGAATGAGGGGAAACTTACTTATCAATGAACAAAGATAAAAATAATAGTGATATTCTTGTTGTTGTTTTGTTTGTTTTTAAAGTTTATTTTGAGAGTGAGAAATCATGAGTGGGAGAGAGGCAGAGAGCAGAGAGAGAATCTTGAGCAGGCTACACGCTGTCAGCACGGAGCCTGATGCAGGGCTTGAACTCACAAACCACAAGATAATGATCTGAGCCGAAGTTGGATGCTCAACCGAGCTACCCAGGCGCCCCCCCAAATAGTGAATTTTTCATCAGAATCTATGCAAGAAAGAGAGCAAAAAGTTAAATATTTAGTTTTGAATGGAAAAAAAACCCCTAGAATTCTGTTTTCAGTGAATTATCCTTCAAAATTGAAGAAGAAATAAAGATTTTCTCAGAGAAACATAAGTTGAGGGAGTTTAATGCCAGCAGAATGTTTTGCAAGAAATGTTTAAAAAAGTTCTTCAGTGAGAAGGAAAGTCATATAGGTCAAAAATTCAGATCTACATAAAGAAAGGAAGAGCATTGGAGATGGGATAAATGGAGGTTAAATAATATTCCCTATTAATCTAAAAGATAGCTATTTTATTAAAGTGAAACAGTAACAATGAATTAAGTAATTATGGCATATAGATAAATAAAAGGACACCAGCATCATAAATGACAAGAGGGAAAAAGTTAGGAATAACGTTATATATTTCCTGAATCAAACATGAAGTTTTATAGTGTTATTAGAAGGCAGACTTAGATTTGTTAAAATGTGTATTGCAAGCTCTAAAGCAACTTCTAAAAACTTTTAAAAAGTGGTATAATTTATATGCCATGAAAGAACATAAAATGGAATCATATGAAACCCTCACATAAAATTAAAGAAGACAGGAAAAGAGAGGGAAAAGAAATGAATAACAAGTAGAATAAACAAAGGTGGTAGATATTAGTCCAATTATACCAGTAATCATTGTAAATGTGAATGGTCTAAACACACCAATTAAAAGAGTAATGTTGTCATTGTGGATTTAAGAAAATTACAAAATATGTTGTCTACAAGAACCCAGTGTAAATAAAAAGACTCAAGATTCAGATAAATGAAAAGTAAAGGGATGGAGAAAGATATTCCATGACAACACTAATCAAAAGAAAGCTGTAGTAGCTATTTTAATTTTGACAAAGCTCACTTCATAACAACAAATGTGACTTTGAATAGAGAGGGACATTATGGAATGATAGGTGTAATGGGGTGAATTCTTCTAGAAGACATTAACAACTTCACACATGTACACATCTAACAAGGTGGCCCCAAAGTATGTGAAGTATTTACTCAAATCACAGTGGAATTAAACTAGAAATAAATAACTGAAAGATAGGTGGAAAATCTCCAAGTATTTGGATATTAATTCTTCTACATAACACATAGGTCAAAGAAGTCTCAAGAGAAAATTTTAAAATATTTAAGCTAAGGGAAAATGTATATACAGCTTATCAAAACTTGTGAGATGCCGCGAAAATAGTGTTTAGAGGGGAATTTATAGCATTACATGAATATATTCAAAAAGACAAAAGTTCTAAAATCAGTAATTAAATCTCAACCCTTTACAAAACTAGAGAAAGAGCCATTTATGCCTCAAGCAGGCAGAAAAAAATAAAAATTAGAGAAGAAATGATTGATATTAAAAATAGGAGAACAATATAGAAAATCAACAAAGATGAAACCTGACTCTTTGAAAGGATCAATGCAATTGATAAAGCTTTATCCAGGCCAACTAAGAAAAAAGAGGGAGAAGACACAGGTTGCCAACATCAGAAATTAAAGAGAGGTCATCACATTACTGATCCCAAAGACACGAAAAGGATAATAAAGGAATTCTATGCCCACAATTTTGATAAGTGGATGAAATGGACCAACTCTTTGAAAGACACAAAGCACCAAAATTTATGCCGGGAAGAATAATCTGAATAGTTCTATACAGACATCTTAAAGGATCAATAATTATTCACCTAATAAAAAAGAAAATACCAGGCTTGAATGGTTTTACTGGTGTCTACCAAGCATTTTCAAAGAAATACCAATTCTCCACCATCTCTTGCAGAAAATAAAAGCAGAAGGAACATTCCCCATCATTTAATGAGGCCAACATTACCCTAATATCAAAACCAGATAAAGACACTGTAGGAAAGAAAAACAACAGACCAATAGTTTCATTAACATGGAGGCAAAAATCTTCAACAAATTATTAACAAAACAACAATATATAAAAATAATTATGCTCCACAACCAAGTGGAATTTATTCTCAGTATGCAAACCTAGTTCATTATTTGACAGTCAATGCAATCCATCTGCCAAAGGCTAAAAATGAAAAATTGTATGATTGTATTAATTAAAGTAGAAAAAAATACTTGACTGAATCCAAAACCAGTTGTGATAAAACTCTTAAAAAACTAGAAAGAGAACTTTCTAAACTTTATAAAGTATATCTACCAAAACAAACCTACAGCTAACATTATACTTAATGCTGAGAAATTGGATACTTTCCCTTTAAGATGGGCAACAAGGCAAGAATGTGCTCTGTTTCTATTCAAGATGGTACTAAATTTCATAGCTAGTTCAATAAGGCAAAAAAAGGGATATAAAATGTATACAGATTGAAAAGGAAGAAATGAAACTGTCTTTGTTAGCAGATGACATAATTGTCTATATAGAATTTCCAGAAGAACTGAAAAAAAAATCCTGATATTTATAAGGGAATATAGCAAGGTTCCAGCCTACAAGTTAACGTGCAAAAGTTAATTACTTTCCTGTGTACCAGCAATGAGCTATTGTAATTTAAAACACATACACACAAAATAAAAACACAGTACCTTTTACATTGCACATTGTAAACATGAAATACTCAGGCATAAAGGTAAAAAAACTAAATATGGGCTGTATATTCAAAAATCCGCAAAACTCTGATGAAAAAAAACAAAGGAGATCTAAAAAATGGGGAAACATTCTGTAATCATAGAGTGGAAGACACGATATTGTTGATACGTTATGTTTCCCCCGCCTTTGTTGATAGACTCAGTGCAATCCTAATCCAAACACTAGTAAGCTGTTTTGCAGACTTTAGTAAACTGATTCTAAAGTTTATATGCAAAGGCAAAGATCTAGAATAGCCGCCAGAGTACTGAAGAAAACAAAGCTGTAAGACTCACATCAGTTAATTCCAATAACTATAATAAAGCTACAATAATCAAGATATTTTGTTGATGGAAAAAGACTGAAATCAGTTGAACAGGATCAAGAGCCCAAAGGTAGAAATACATGAAGATAGCCGACTGATCTTTGACAAAGAACCAAAGGCGAATTAATGGGGAAACAAACTTTTCATGAAAGGGTGCGGCAGCAGCTGGGTGTTGATATGCAAAATGATGAACCTAGACACAGACTTTATAGCTTTCCCAAAATGTATCTCCAAATCAATCATATAGCTAATGTGAAACACAAAATTGTAAACTTCCAGAAGAAAATCTAGGTGGCCTTGGATTTGATAATAAATATTTAGATACAACACTAAAGGCACAATATGTAGAGGAAAAAAAAGTGATATAGTGGACTGTATTAAAATTAAAAACTTTGCTCTGTGAAAGGCAATGTCAAGATAAAAGAAAGCCATAAACTGTGAGAAAATATTTTTAAGACACATACCTGATAAAGGACTTGTGTCCAAAATATACAAAGAACTCTTAAAACCCAACAGGAAGAAAACAACCCACAAAAAGTGGACAAAAGCTCTAAACAATTTCCTCACCAAAGAATATACATATGTGGTGAAAAAGTATACGAAAAGGTCCTTAACATTATTTGCCATTAAGGAATTTGAAATTAAAACAGTAATGAGATACCACAACACACCTACTAGTATGGCCAATATATATATATATATATATATATATATATATATATATATATATATATATATATTTTTTTTTTTTTTTTTTTTTTTTTAAACAGCTAACTGGTAATTCCAATTGCTGACCAGGATTCAAAGTGTTAGTAGCTCTCATTTATTGCTGGTGAGAATGAAAAATGATATGAGCATTTTGTGAAACAATATGGCCATTTCTTATAAAGATAAATATTTTCTTAACCATGCAGTCCAGCACTTGCACTCGTAAGTACTCACTCAACTGACCTGAGAACATATGTCCACACAAAAACCTGAAGAAAAATGGCATAGCAGCTTTATTCATAGTCACCCAAAAGTGGAAGCAACCCAAACAATCCTTTCATAGGTGCGTGGATAAACTTTGGTAGATCCATACAGTGTGATACTCTTAGTATCCATACAATGTGTATACTATTCAGCAATAACATGAAGTGATCTATCAAGTCATGAAAAGACATGGGTGACCTTGAAATGCTAATTGAAACAAGACAGTCTGGAAAAACTGCATGATCCCAAGTGTATGACATTGTTCAAAAGGCAAAACTATAGCAAAGTTAGACTAGAGGGTTGGCAAGGCCTGGGGGCAAGGGAGGATTATATCGGTGTCGTGTAGGGTACTTTCTTAAGGACAGTGGAAGTATTCTGTATGATACTGTAACTGTGGGCCTATGACACCATGCATTTGTCAGAATCCATAGGACTTAACGGCACAAAGTGTAAGCTTAATTTATTCGAATTAAAAAATCATTTAGAAGGCCAAGATGGATTGTAGAATGTGACGAAATAATCCAATTGTTCATAAATATATGGAACATTCTCACTGACTGCCATGGGGTGTGGGAGTTACTGACCTAAGTAAATTTGTAAATGGAGCGGCATCTGTAAGACTAAAGGCAAAAGAAACTGTATGTAAACACTGTACTCTACTTGATACGTGGGCTATGGGTTAACATTTATGATACTACTGTACCTGTGTGCTGGACCTGAACAATTAAGTAAATGGATGGTGGACTATAGGAGTCAGATTTTTCACTGTTGGAGTGCAAACTTACAGATAAGCAAGGGCAGGAGATAAGGGGAAGGAGACTAGAATGTGGTAATGGACTAGAGTTGGAGTCATTGGTATAAATTCATGTTTAGCTTAATGTAGATAAAGATGTATAAGTACACACACATATATTTCCTTGCTCTGTCAGCTGACAGGGCCTAGAAGCAGTTGATAACTTCCAGTAGCACACCTAGTATTCAGATCTTGGTTTCTAATATCATTCTCTCATAAAAGGTACCAAGGCTCCTTGGAGGAATGGCTGATTCTAGGACTGAGACAGGAAATATGCAAGATGAGCTTGGAGCCTCTTGTAGTGCCAGAAAGGAAGGAAGTTCTGGGGAGGGGGAGAAAAAAAGAAGGTTAGGGGAGAAATATGTCAAAAGGACAAAGGAGCCAACTGAAAGAGCTCCCAATACCTAAAGCTGAAACAGTTTAAGGAACATATTAAATGAAGTAGTATTGGATTATAACCCAAAATATAAAGTAAATATCCATGAATTCAAACTAATAGCAATAAATGCTTTAAGAAATAAATGAACCGGGGAGGGAAGGCATATCTCTTATGCAAATGAATTCCAAATATTAAATGTGGATACTCTACCCTCAAAGAGGTGGAGTATAAGCTACGTATAATGACTCCTTTCCAAAGGACACAGCATGAAACGAGGGCCAAAAAGACTTTACAGTAGAGAAATCTGATAAACACTGCCTTACCCTCTTGATCAGAGTGAATTATCAATAGTGAAAAGTCATGTTGATAGTATATTCCTTTGATATGTGATTAAAATGGTATTTTATCTTTGTAATCTTCCTCCCAAAAAATACATAGCTCTAGTCTAACCATGAGAAAAACATCGGAAAAGTCCCAACTGAGGAGATACAACAAAATACTTGAGCAGCACTCCTCAAAACTGTCAAGGTCATCTAAAACATGGAGAATTTGGGAAATTGTCATAGCCAACAGGATCCTAAGAAGACATGACTAAATGTAATGTAGTATTCTGGGTGAGATCTTGGGACAGAAAAAGGACATTAGGCAAAAACTAAGAAAATCTGATCAAACTATGGACTTTATGTAATAATGTCATTATTGGTTCATTAATTATAACAAATATACTAACATAGGATATTGATAATAGGGGAAACAGGGTGTGAGGTATATGGGAACTGTCTGTACTATCCACAATTTTCCTGTAAGTGTGAAACTGTTCAGAAGTTTTTTTTTTTTTAAACAGAATTAGTTGAAACATACAATGAATAAATTTATATATTTATACATATATTTAGTTATCCATGTAAATATAGATCTATACCTTTTGTATTTAGTTGACTTCCTACTTGTTTATCCTCAGAATGTGTTTAATTTTTAAATTTATTATAGAAGTATAATTGATATACGATGTTATGTTGGTTTCAGGTATACAATATAGTGATTCAGTAATTCTAAACATTATTCAGTGCTCACCACATTAAGTCTAGTCACCATTTGTCACCATACAATGTTATCACAATATTATTGCCTATACTCCCTATGCTGTACTTTTCATCTTATTTATTTTATAACTGGAAGTTTCTACTACTTAATCCCCTTCATCTATTTTGCCCATCTCCCCACCCACCTCACTTCTGGCAACTATCAGTTTGTTCTCTGTATTTAAGAGTTGGTTGGTTGGTTGGTTGGTTGGTTGGTTTTGTCCTTTTTTATGGCTCAGTAATATTCTATATTGTGTGTGTGTGTGTGTGTGTGTGTGTGTGTGTGTGTGTGTGTGTGTGTTTGTGTGTGTAGCATTTTCTGTATCCATTCACCTATTGATTGACACTTGGATTGCTTGTATATCTTGGCTATTGTAATTATTGCTGCAATAAATAGGCATGTATTTTTCTCTTTGAATTAGTATTTTTGTTTTCTTGGGGGTAAATACCCAGTAGTGGAATTACTGAATCCTATGGTATTTCTATTTTTAATATTTTGTGAGACTTCCATACTGTTTTCCCCAGTAAGTTTACCAGTTTACGCTCCTACCAGCACTACACAAGAGTTCCCTTTTCTTTACACCAACAATTGTTGTTTCTTGTCTTTTTGATATTAGCCATTCTGACAGGTGTGAGGTGCTATCTCATTGTGGTTTCGATTTGCATTTCCTGATAATTAGTGATGTTAAGCATCTCTTCATGTGTCTCTTGGCCATCTGTACGTCTTCTTTGGAAAAATGTCTTTTAGGTCCTCTGCCTACTTTTTAATTGGATTGTTTGTTTTTAGGGGGTTGATTGTATACATTCTTTATATATTTTGAGTGTTAACCCCTTATTGGATATATCATTTGCAAGTATCTTCTCCCTCTCTGAATGTATTTTTAAACGTATATAAAGTATTACATAAACATTAAGTGTTTTTTCTCTTTTCAAACATCCAGGTTTGCTTAGAACTGTCTTCATTTTTCTTGTTTTTTTTTTTAATATTTTTAAATGTTTATTTCTTTTTGAGAGAGAGGGAGAGAGGGGGAGAGGGAGAGCAAGGCATAGTGCAAGCAGGGGAGGGGCAGAGAGAGAGAGGGAGACACAGAATCCAAAGCATGCTGCAGGCTCTGAGCCATGAGCACAGAGCCCAATGTGGGGCTCAAGTCCACGAATCATGAGATCTTAACCTGAACTGAAGTCATATGCTTAACCGACTGAGTGAGCCACCCAGGCACCCCTGTTTTTTTTTTTTTTTTTGCTTATTTTGAGATCAAGGGAGAGAGTATGTGTGTCTGAGTGGGGGGTGGGGGGCAGAGAGAGAGCGGGAGAGAGAAAATCCCATGCAGGCTCCATGCCGTTAGCAGGGAACCCATTGCCAAGTTCAAACCCATGAACTGTGACTTGAGCCGAAATCAAGAGCCAGAAGCTTCACCAACTGAGCCACCCAGGCACCCCAACATTAAGTGTTTAATATTAAGTGTTAAATATTATAACACAAAGTATTGTAAGAAATATTATCTTGATTGAAAGCCTCCTTCAGGTTAAGATTTCAGTAGCATTCATTGATGTTTTATTATTTATCAAGATCTTTAATAAGCACCTTCTCAATTTATGTTTACTATTAATAATATATATATTATATATATAAATTGTTAACATAAAATCTTGTTCTAAACATATTTGATATAAAGGTCTCTTTAAGGACTCATAAATCTAATAAAAACACTAATGGCAGTCTTTTATTTTTAACAATTCAAAGTTAATTGATGAATATATATTCATATAGACATATGTTTATGAATGCATGGAATAATGTTTCTGCAGATAACTAAAAACTTGCATATGACATGCATTAAGGACACTAAATCTCTATGGCAGTTATTGCTGTAGCTACAAAACCTTTTCTGTAGACCATGTTCAGTGACTAATATTTCTTATGTCATTTCCTCTTGTCTTTTGGTGCTAGATTACTCAGATAATAGAATGCCATTTCTATCTTCATCTGACAATTAAAAGAAATGTAAAAAAGGAACGTTTTGTTAGCAATTCATTATGAGAGCTGTGTGATACTTCTGTAAAACTTCTCAAAACCAATTATGTGTTTCTGCTTCATTGTTAAAGTCATGGTTAGCAGGAATGTAACTTTGTTTTCAGACGATGAAAGCTTTTGCTTTATCAAGAATTATTGTTTTCCGGTTTAAGAGAAAGGACTTCAAGATCACCTTTTTTCAAATGCAAACACCTTTTCAAGTAAATGTCTCTTCAGATTGATTACTCTTAAATCACCATCATTAATTGATCAGGAAAAGGGATATTTTACATGGTCAAAGACAAGAGAAGTTATGCCTTCCTCCAACGACGTTTAGAGAATGGTTTCCTTAAGGAAGCACCTAACATGTGCTCATGATTATCTTTCAGAATACATTAAAGGAACCAAAAACCACGTGAAACATTAAATAGGAAGAATTCTACATTTTCAAGACTTCTTTTCTGGAAGAAAATAAATACCTGTATTTATTTTCATGAAAATATTTACAGACAGTGATGCAAATTCATTCTAGACTTGGGAAACTGATGGAAGTAGCAAATTAGTATACACTGATGAAAACAAACAGCCCTGCTTAGCGTTTAATCCAAATCCTTTTCAATTGGAAAAGTGAGTCTGTCTTTACTGTATGCATGCATATCCATGTATATATAAAGCATTTTACTGGGTGAAGTATTTTCTCACTGCTTTGCTGGCTAGTGCCCTGTGAACACACCTTTCTTAGCCCTTGCTCACTGTTCTTAGAGTAAACCATTGTCAAGTATGTTTGTGTTTGTACCCTTGCCTCTTGTTTTTCCTGAAGTCACATCGTCTTCCACCAAGTGTGCCAGCACCTCTTTTGCACAGGACTTACAGTGATCTTTCACACGTGGCTTGAATTTGGTTCTCCTCAGAGTCCTTCCTTTTGAGGTCGCTTTTCTCTCTCGGGGTGGACTAAGTCCTGTCCAGACTGTATCCATAGCCCTTTTTCCTGGAGCTGAATTTCCTTATCATCCTAACACTTGGCCTGGCTGGCATTCCATTCTGCATCCCCTATTTTCCACAGCCCACCTCCTTTTCTTGTTTTACTCTATCCTTTTGTCCTGGAGACACATTCCATGAACTTCCTATTAAAGGTCTCTGGGAAGAAAAACAAAACCGGGTATTTATGTCTGGCAATACATTTATTCCACTATTAACCATTTGATTTGGATTTTAAAGTCTTGGTTCATAAACTTCCTCCATAACTTGAAGGGTTTTTTTTTTCCTCATTTGCCTTTTATATTTCAGTGTGGCTTTGGTAAAATTCCATGTCATTGTGATATCCATTCTCGTTTTTTCATTATGTAGTAGTATTTTTTCTTTGTTTTTTAAAAAAAAATTTTTTGAATGTTTATTTTTGAGAGAGAGAGACAGAGCATGAGTGGGCAGGGGCAGGGAGAGAGGGAGACACAGAATCTGAAACAGGCTCCAGCCTCTGAGCTGTCAGCACAGAGCTGGATGCGGGGCTCAAACCCACGAACCGCGAGATCATGACCTGAGCCGAAGTCATACACTTAACCGACTGAGCCACCAGGCGCCCCAGTACTTTTTCTTTTTGAAGATTTTAATGATCACCTGCTTAACACTCACTTCCTGAAATTTCACCATTATTTGCCTTATAGTTTATTTTGGATTTTAATGTTTTTTTTTTTTTAAGTTTATTTATTTTGAGAGAGAGAGAGAGAGAGAGCAAGCACAAGCAGGGTAGGGGCAGAGAGAAAGGGAGAGAGAATTCCAAGTAGGCTCTGCTCTGACAGCGCAGAGCCCAACACGGAGCTCACACTCATGAACCGTGAGATCATGACCTGAGCCGAGATGAAGAGTTAGATGTTCAAGCGACTGAGCCACCCAGGTGCCCCAAGTTTATTTTGGATTTTAAGAAGCATTTCAGTCTGAACACTTATTTCCTTCATTTGCTGTCATAATTTCTTTGATAATTTTCTCTGCTCTTTTCTAAGATTGTGTTTATTGAAATGGGTATCCTCCAGTTTTCTTCATTTCTATCAGTCCAGCGTTCAGTATTTTTATTCTACTTTCCAGGAGACTTCCCTTAGTGTATTTTTTTTTATCACTTCTACTACATTATTTCTTTCAGCTATCCAGTTTTAATTTGCAAGAGCTCTATGGTTCTCTGATCATTCTTCCTTTTAGAGCATTCTGTTCTTGTTTTTAATAGATGTAAAAACCTTTCTTATCCCTCTGATTTTATTGTTGTTTTACCTTGATATTTTCTTCTACCAATTCCTCCTACTTTCTGTTTCTTTGGTTCTTTTTACATATACATTTTAAAAACAAATTATTTTAGCATTTTGTGTTTTGTTTCCTTTTATCTTTTCCGTCTTTGAAAAGCATTCACCTCATACTTGATGTGCCTCAACTCTTTGTTCATATATAAACGTCCAATACTAAAAATTGAATTTTCTGTGCATAAAGGTACTTTTCCACGAGTTTATCTGGCAGTGAGGGGAAATTTAGTGAGGATTGCCCCCAATAGGGTATCTGCAACGTTTTTCTTGGGGGATGATTAGTTTATGCAGTGAAAACATAAATCAGTTTATGCACGTCCCGTGCTTAAAATACTTCAACAATTTCCCATAATACACAGAATGGAATTCAAACTTCATATCAGGACTCCTAAGCCCTGCATGATGTGGCTTCTGCCTATCTCTTAAATTACATTTCATATCACTTATCAGTTCTTACTTGAGTCTTGCTGGCTTCCTTCGGTTCCTTGGGCAAGCCACGTTTTTACTCCACAGGGACTTGTTTTTAATACTTCCTCTACCAGGAACTCTTTTCTCCCAAATATTACATGCATGTATCTTTCTTTTTTTTTTCTTTTACCAGAAATAACTAACTCCTCTTCACAGAGGTTTTTCCTAACCAGAGTATCTAACAAAGTGCTGCATTAGCTCACACAGCACCATGTTTATTCCCTTTTCTTTATTTATGATAAACTGTAGTTGTAATGTATTTATTTTTATTTCTCTCTTTCATCCTCACTAGAAGATGGGATGCTGATGAGAGGGACCTTATCCACCATTTTCACTACTGTATCCTGGCACCTAGCTAGGTACCATACACAGAGAAGGTTCTCATATGTTTTTTCTTTAATTTTTTTTAACGTTTATTTATTATTGAGAGACAGAGACAGAGCATGAGCATGGGAGGGCAGAGAGAGGAGGAGACACAGAATCCGAAGCAGGCTCCAGGCTCTGAGGTGTCAGCACAGAGCCCGACCCGGGGCTCGAACTCAATTCGCGAGATCATGACCTGAGCCGAAGTCAGACGCTTAACCGACTGAGCCGCCCAGGCACCCCTCATATGTTTTTGTAGTGAAAAACGTGTGCCTTTCTACCTACCATGATGTTAAGCTGTGGACATTTGGCCACTTTTCTATGCCTTTATTGACTGGTTATTGATTGATCATCCATTTATTAAGGACATACCAAGTGATACCTAATACATGACTGCTAAAAACTAGAGACACAGACACTTTTAAAGAGGAAGTTATTTTCCTCTAGGGATTGCTAATTGGAAGAAAAGGTTCATCAAGTGATATTTTAATAGAATAGATATTACAGCAGAGGTCTCTAGAAGATTGAATGGAACTACAGAGAAGAGGCTGACCAATTACACGTATAGATGTGCCATAAGATCACTAAACATTTGAAAAGCATGTACAAGATGCTTATTAGACCAGGACTAGGCAGGAGAGAATGCACTATGGTCAGAGAGAGCAGTCAATATACTAGCAAAGAGTAGTGAAAAGATATTTGGTGTCTGTTATGTTTTAATTTGCTTATTTTGAAGCATTCACCATGCATCATATTTTGCCTTGGCTCTTAGTTTTTATTTAAGCTTCAGATACTAAAATTAAAATTTCTAGGTGCAGAAATGTGTTTTTGTTCTGCATACTTATGAGGTAGAGCCACAGGTATATGTTGGTTCCCATTCCTCTACCTATCCTTCTCATCCTTTGTAGGAGTCCCAGGTAAATGCACTCCAGCCCACAGCCAACTTAATATTAGAATGCCCCCATATGAGGCAATACTGGCTGAATCTAGCTCAAATTCTAAATGCACAAGCAGTAAAGTAGTTTTTCTTTTAAATCACTAAGTTTGGGGATTGTTTATTGAACACTGATAACAAAAACAGGCATAATATAAGTAGGACAGAATATCTTTAGTCCAGGCAATGAACATGCAAGTGTGTTGACATGGTACAATGGAAGACCGAATCATTGGAGAAAAGGAGATAGGAAAGGACCACTTGTCATAAAGATCAATGTCTATATCCATATCTATATATCTATATGTGTGTGTATATCTATATAGTTGAGAGTTATATCATCTGTAGTGATGGGCAGAGTAATAGTGAGGAAGAAACTAAAATCTTCCAAGAATGAAGGAGAATGACCCAGGGCTTAGTAGATACCAAGGGTGAGATATAATATAGATTGATGTTATAAACTTCATAAGTGAGAGGTTTTAGGGATAAAGAAGATAGAATATTCTAGAAGTAGCAGTGAGAAACAAGACTCCTAATCATCTCCAGAGCAGACATATAAGGGCTGTGGCAGATGATAACAACAGCCATTGCTTGGGAGGGCTTCAGGAGAAGCACTGTCATCAGAGGAGACCCTCTTTGAAGGTAAAGGGAACATGAAAATAGATAGTTTGAGGATACACAGGATTTTGCTGATGGTACACCAAGAATTCCAGAAAGAATGATAGGATCAGACTGAGGAATGTGCAGAGCCATATAGAGAAAAGACCGTAGGAGATAAGTGGTGAATTGGTCCCTGGGATCTTTTAGTGACTGGCAAACAAAGTGAATAACAAGTTGATATTAGTTCTGATAGACTCAAGGAGGATAGTTTTGTTGAGGACTTTGGTAGGGAGATAGAAAAATGTGATTCATATTTTAGCTCCATGTTAGCCATGTAGATGGATATGGAAGACCTAGGAGAGAATAGTCTTATCCTACTGTGCAGGACTTACTGGGATAAGACTCCTACAAATTTATTCATTGAAATCTGGGCTATCTTTATGTACCATGCAAAGAAGGGTAGGACTATAGAAGCATGATCAAACTTTAGGAAAGGAGAAGACATTAAGTGTGTAGAGGAGAAAATACTCTTGGAAAAATAGAATCAAAGGGAAGAGTTGAATTTGCAACTGTGTGCTATGCATATCCACCAGTAGTTTCTGTGATCTCATAACTGTTCCTACAAAGATTTCCACTGAGTTTCACCTCAGCCCAGATGGCTGTGTTAATGAAGTGGCCCCATGATCAATCAAGAAGAAACACCACACTCTTCGAATACACGAACACATACACACACATACACACATGCACACACTTAATAAATAGAATTTTAATATATTTCTTCTTTATAAAAAATAAATATATGAAAAAGAAAGTTGTATAGTTGAAACAGTTTTGCAAGTGTAACATTGAGATAAATGTTTTGAATGATTACAGGGAGAAATACTATGCAAACAGTTTGCTATTCTATGTTTTATCTATTTTGTTGTTTTGCAAAACAGGGAGGTATATATTTGTTTGTTTATTTATTTATAGAGAGAGCACAAGTAGGGGAGAGGCAGAGGGAAAGAGAGAGAATCTTAAGCAGGCTTCATGCACAGCATGGAGCCTGATGCAGGGCTTGATCTCACGAACCATGAGACCATGGCCTGAGCTGAAATCAAGAGTTGGATTCTTAACCAATGAGCCACCTCGATGCCCCAAAACAGGGCGGTATTTATAAAAACAATCTCTTTGTATAGCTCTGTGTTTTCATTTGTAATTCAAACAGTCAGATAATTATATATATGTGTGTATATATAAAAAAGATAAAGATATACATAAATGATATATAAAATACATACACACACATTTCCTGGCATATAATGGAGTAAAATAAATGCCTTCCAAATAAAAAAAGTAATACAAAGAATATAAAGTAAGTACCATCTTAGTAAAAATAAAAACAAGGTTTAGCCTATAATTCAACATCTCAGCATCTTATATGAACAGTTTGTTTAACTGGTCAACAATACCCAGGTATGGGGGGGAGGGAAGGATAGAAGAGAAGAATAAAACTGTGATGTCAGTTAGGATTTTTCAGTAAAGATCAAATGAATGACAAAAAATGATATTTTGTTTAAATACACTGTTTTCATAGATACCTATCTCAGTGTGTCTCTATGTATCTGTCTATATCTATTTATAAAAAAAGAGTTTAGACCAAACTGTTCATATGAGATGTTGAATTATATGCTAAACCTTGTTTTTATTTTTACTAAGATGGTACTTTATATTCTGGCTCATTTGGTAGAGCACGTGACTCTTGATCTCGGGGTCATGAGTTTGAGTCCTATGTTTGGCACAGAGATTTCTTAAAAAAAAAAAAAAAAAAAAAAAGAGCTTAGAGAATGGGAAATAATTGTCTTTATGTCAACATATTCTTTTTAATCGATCAGTCTTGAATATAAGCTATAGGAATGTTGATCCACACCACTGAATTTAATAAAGGAAAATGATAAAATATTTTTTCTATTTTCATTATTTTTAACACATAACAAGGTTTTCAAAAAAAAAATTTTAGTGTTTATTTTTGAGACAGGGGGAGACAGAGTGCGAGTGGGGGAGGGCAGAGAGAAAGGGAGACATGGAATCTGAAACAGGCTTCAGGCTCTGAGCTGTCAGCACAGAGCCTGACATGGGGCTCAAACCCGTAAACTGTGAGATCATGACCTGAGCTGAAGTCAGACACTTAACCGACTGAGCCACCCAGGAGCCCCAAGACATAACAAGGTTTTAAAATAAATTATTCGTATTTTTTTATATCCAGGATACTCTTGTAGATATTTAAAAGCAAATGGGATGAACAGTAGTCAAATAAATTCTTCTGAGTGAGTTTAAGGATACCACAGTAGGCTATTAGTATCTGATATCAATTCCTTTGTGCACATAATCCTCTTACCCTTTTTTTAAGTTTATTTATTTATTTTGAGAGAGACAGAGACAGCACAGGTGGGGGAGGGGCAGAGAGAAAGAGAGACATAAAATCCCAAGCAGTCTCCACACTTTCAGCCTGGAGCCTGATGCAAAGCTTGAACTCACGAAACCATGAGATCATGACCTGAGTCAAAACCAAGAGCGGACAGTGATTCTACTGAGCCACCCAGGCACATGTCCCCTTACTCTTAGTTTTTTTTTTTTTTTTTTTTTTAAGTTTATTTATTTATTTTGAGGCAGGGAGAGGCAGAGAAAGAGGGAGAGAGAGAATCTGAAGTAAGCTCTGCACTGTTAGCACAGAGCCTGATGTGGGGCTCAAACTCACGAACTGCGAGATCATGACTTGAGCCAAAACCACGAGTCAGATGCTTAACTGACTGAGCCACCCAGGCATCCCACTCTTCAAAACATACCCCATCTTTTTGAAGTAGAAGGATAATCATGAGGGCATGACATCATGGAAATCAAATGGTGAAGTGTCTTTAGGAATGTCAAATGCTACTGAAGGGATGAAGAAAATGAGGACTCAAAATTGGCCTGAATTTAACAAAATAGAAGTTACTGGTGATTGTAACAAAAGAATTTTCTGAAAGAATTTGGAGATTAATGTGTGACCGAATGAGTTCTAAGGTGAAAGGGGAGTGAGAAAATAGAGATAGTATCAATATAACAAATTTTATCAAGAGCAAATGATTTCTTCATATCTGGAAATACTGTAAGGAATCCTGCCAGCCATATGTTTAGAATTGGTATGGTTAAACTCTATTTTCAGATGAAGAAAATCAGAGTCCAGAATAAATTGGTGTTTGCCTCTTATTTCTAGTTCACATCATATACCCAAGGCAGACAATTCTTTCTTCCTCAGGTGCTACTTCAGTGCAATCATCTTTGATTCCAGTATCTAGCACCATGTGCATATCACAGTAGTTTCATAAAAAAAAAAAAAAAAAAAAAAAAAAAAAATTTGTTTCATTTGAATAGAACCAAGCAGTTTAACCAGTCAGGGGTTAATAGAAGTAATGTAGTAACAAAGGTCTTTAGAAATTGGATCACAACGTTGTTATTTGCACCATGGTTCATTGTGGTCAAGAAGATCAATTTTTGATGCCTAACATGGATTTGCAGCCTATATACAACAACCCCCTACCTTTCTAAAATATCCATCACTTCCCAATCCCACCCACATAGCTGTAAACTCATAGTACCTGTGGGAAAGATCTACCATAAGCCCAAATTGAGAGTCAGATGTGTCTTAAATGTCCAGAAAACCCATGCAGTAACTCTAAATGAGATGATTTACATTGACAGGCTTATTTGTTGCTCTGCTATTTCTGCCAATGTAATTATAAGAGGAAGGTTTGTACCACTGACACAAGGCAAGAGAACAAAACAGTGTTAGGGTGAACAAAACAGTGTTAGAATAGTGTGTTTCCCATTCAGATCCATGGAGCGATCTGGTTGATGAGCCCTTTGGAAAAATAAGTTTCAGGCAGAAGCTTTAGAAGACACTTTTATAAAAGGCACTGTACAAGAAGGGGCTCAGGATGATGACAAAGTGGTCTGGGGTACAAAAAGCTAAGTATTTTTTTTTCCAGTTTCTGTATGGCAGAATTCCACCAGAGTGCCCTGAGTGTTCAAGTGCGGTGGATACGCAGCGAAATAGAACAGTGGTGCACTGGTAATGAAACTGACTCTTGAGCTGTAATAAATAGCCAGTAGACACAGGAGTACATAACATGGGAATGACCTTAGTATGGGAATGAGCAGGATCACCTGGAGCCATTGTTCACTTTGTGAATGTACATAAAATACTTAATGACTCCCCCAAATAATTTAATTGGATTTTATTTTAGAAAACATGTAAGTGGGGACAAGAAATACAAAAACTTGAATCATTATTCTTGCTGTGGTTTTATTCATATCATGGCATTATGGGGATGTGTAAGAATTTGATTGTGTGTGTGTGTGTGTGTGTGTGTGTGTGTGTGTGTTCCCATCTATGTTGGTTACTTTTACCAAAGGGACTGCTATTGTTGGGAAAACAACATAATTTGTCTGCAGTTTACCTGAAAGAGTTAATAACATATTCCTCAAAAGACCCACTTAACCTGTCCTCGAGCACAAAACGCGGCTTCGTCACTAATAAAACTGAGTGAGAGAAATTCTACAAACATCTAGAGAACAATGAAACCATACAAAATAAACACAGTGGGATCATTACCAGTAAATCATTCTGGGCAAAGTTAAGAGGGTTTCTTTTGGCATCTTATAAAATTAGTGCATGAAGGGAGGACTATGGATAATAAATGTCTAAGTTTCAATAAGGTGGTTGGTACAGTGGTTCCAGTGAGTGTATAAAAATTGTCAAATCAGTTTTGATAAGAACACAATAAAATGGATTAAAAACAAACTAAGAGATCGTGAATGTGGAGAATGATAGATGAGAGTAGGACCTTTGAAGTACCGGAAAATGATTCTTGGCTCTAGTAAATGGATTTCTGACCATAAATAGAGGGCAAATAGGGTTTGAATTAGATTGGCAGATTATATCAGCTTGGAAGGTGCTGTAAAAATCAGTTTGGAGAGAGAAATGATATAACTGGTTGTAAATAAGTTAAGTCTGTGGGCAGAAAAGAACAAATGAGATTCAATTTGTAAAAGAGCAAGCAGGAAAGCTATTACCAAACAACTGTATGACACTACCATTTATTGCTAATAAAAGTGATGGCATAGCATTTTACAGTATATAGCATGCCTCGTAAATACTGATTTTTATGTGCTTATTGGGTAGCAAGCCAAGTGAGCAGACTACTTTCTGGAATAAGGTTGATTATCCAAGGGAAGTCATTGAGTCCTCCTCGGACTACGCACTAGTGTCAGTGTGTTTGGCAGATGGGCCAGCTGCGGAACTTGTTTCCATCTCCATCTGGCTCCTACTGATTCTTGGAGCCTTTTCTGCCTGTTAGGAAACAGGCAGCAAATATTTCTTAATCGTATAGCAACATGTCCTTAATGCTCTTATGTTCAATCAGGGGCTGCCTTCTAAGTTGTATCCCATTGCATATTCTGCACTTTGTCCCCTCTAATGTATTTTTGTTATTTGTCAAATATAATTTCATAGAATAAGTGCACAACTTCCATCTGTCCCCTAAGGTCAAAAATAAAAAGAAAAGACAAACAGAGCTCCTCCTGTTTCTGGTTCATTGGGCCACAGGTGTTGTAGGCAAAGGACTGTTTATTGGTGAGAGATGGGACCTTTCCTCCAAGTAAAACCACCTAATTTGTCTCAAAAATTAGAATTCAAATAAGAAAACAAAGTAGTATATACGCATCAAAAAGGGACACAATGAGATGTGTTGAAAGCTCAGTTGTTAGCTACTCAAGATGTGAATACATGATCATATACACAGAAAACAAATGGAAATAAACAAGGCAAGTTTCTTATTCTGCATAGTTAAAATATGGTTTATTACTTGAAAACACAGTTGCATTAGCTTCCTGACAGCCTTAGTGATTTCTTTTTAACAGCAATTAGGATTCAGTACATTTTCTTACACCTGATATGCATGTGATACAAATATCATCAAAATAATGATTATAAACTCTTCTCCTAATTACTTCTTTCCTTGTGTTTGAAAGTGCCAGTGACTTTCCGGTGTTAGAATGCCAACTGAAGCCAAAGAACAAAGTGTACCAAACTCCTTTAAAGGACAATAGATGCGTTGAAGAGTTCTATTAGAATTGTATGGTGAAGGAAAAAAGCAGGTCAGAGGTATTTAGACTGAGAAAACCAAGTCATTTCATCATAAATACATAAGAATGGTGAGCAGCCCCAAAGAAAGAACAACTTGAAGACTTGCTTCAAATGCGAGCCTATTGTTACTTATAAAAGGGTAATTATGATGATAAAATTGAGTGCATTTAAATTTGGTTTCCTAAGTAAGTGAGTACCTCACTGTCTTCGTCTTCAGAGCTTGTGGGATGCTCAAGCATTCACAATTACATTTGACATTATATTAACTGAGTGAAGAGAAAACTCTTGAGGCCTCATAACTGGGCAAATCAGTATTGGCAAGGAATCTGGGTCAAGAATGCCAATGTCAGTAAAGAATAAAAAGATCAGCATTCTCAGTTAGAATATCATATTTTCTGACAAAGCTGTACTTGTCAAGAAGGAATGAGGTTAAAAATCACCCAGAGTTTGCATCTGAGTTCTCAGTAAGAGATAAGGATTATGGAAAATCATGAAGAATTAGGCATGGAGGTTGAGATTTCACACATTTGAACAGGAATTGTCATGATTCCAATAGAAAGAAAAGGATGTCTTTGATGAAGATTTGGGGTGATGGGGGTGTGTGGGGTCCAGAGATGATGGCCAAGAAACAATTCTTGTAGATGTCTTTGGTGCAAAAAGGTGATTTTTATCAAAGCATGGGGACAGGACCCATGGGCAGGAAGAGCTGCACTGGGGTCGTGACAAGTAACTCATTCTGTACCCTTAGGTTGGGAGGGGGTCAGGGATAGAGTAAGTCTCTAAGGAATTTGGGAAGCAAGGTTTCCAGTGCCTTGAGGGGCTAGCTGTTGCTAGGGAAACACCATTTATTACCGTTTTATAAAACCACAGTCATGAGACCCTTCAGATGTATATCGGGGCAGGGAGGGGCATAAGCTTGGAGTATGATTGCCAGCATATATCTTGGGGAAGCTGAGATAAAGGAAGTAGACTTACAGGATCCTCAAGGTTGGGATAACATTAAGCTAAGATTGTCTTTTGCCCCCAGCAAAATGTCATCATCTAGGCAGCTGAGCTCCTAGAGGGAGGTCACTCTACTGGTTTCAAGGACTTGTCTATGGGCTGTAGGCAGTAAGGGAATTTAATTTTTCATTTGCCTTAGTTTCCCACATCACCATGGCAAGCACTTTAACCCCTTTCCTTTGTTCTTGGATAGCCAGGAGTGTCCCAGGAAAATTACACATATTCCACCAGGGGGCGGTGCTGTTAGCCTGTATTTTGCCCTCAGCTTGCCCCCACACTCCCTTATCATCTGGAAGATAGAACTCTTGCCTTGACCAGACACTTTATGCTGCTACCAAAAGCTCAACCCCATCTTGAAGGCTTTCCATGACCAGAGATTTCCCCTAAATAACACAGTGAATCAGTTATATTTTACGTACATTTTATTTTTCTTGTTGAACTATGCACAAGTTGATGATGTTTGAAAAGAATTAGCTAATATGAGTAAAATGTAAGAGCTTTATTAAAATAAAAGGCCAAGTTTTGAATGCACTGTACTGGTAGGTCCATAGCTCTTGCTGTGAAGTATGCAAAGATGAGTAGGCTGTATCCTGCACTCTCAGGAGGTATGTAATTTAATGGTAGGCAATGACAGGCAAAACTAACTGTAAATAAACAGAAGACAATTACATAACAACAAAAATACAGCAGCAACACAGTAAAATAATTTGTTTGGGAGATAAAACCATTTCCAAAATAATCCCAGCCCTGTATGTAGAGTGGGGACTTCTTTACAGTTGGTAAAGATATAAGGATGAAACAAGCCATCCCACCAAGGGCCGATTCCCCAACAGGAGGCTCATTTTATCTTTATCTTTTTTTTAAGTCATTTTTGTCCAGCTTAACTTTCACTTTGATAGTCTGAGCTAAAATGGCAAGACAGCATTCTTTGAAGGATGAATCAAGAACATATTCCCAATTTCTCTTGTTTTTGTTGTTGTTGTATCATGTTCGCAATGCTATTCGTTGCCATCCAGAACAGAAGGCTCGCTCACCGTTCACAATGAACATGTATTACAGTGAGAGGGAATTTGCCATTGCTAAGATTATATGACGCAACTTTAATTTTCTATCTCAGGCCTGGATGATGTTACTGAGCCTTGATTTCTAAGAGAAGCCAGCCTTTTGTTTTGTGGGGTTTTGTTTTGTCTGGTGGGTCCATTCTACTTCTTCTTTCTTGGAACTCCCTTGCCCTATCAATTTCCTTGAGATCTAATTTGGCTGAAGTTATGGACAATCCTATAGTTTACTTTTATTAAGTCATTTATCATTTCCTTTTATTATTGATGGCATGAAAATTCCTTCTTCATTCTACATAAATGAATTAAGTGCCTTTTACACACCAGTGTTCTTTAGATGGGAAATACAGTGGTGAATGAAACCAGCCAAGTTGTTGCCTTTCAGAATTCACAGTTTAAGCCAGGGGACAGACAATAGTCCTGGATACAAAAAAATTATTAGAAGAATAAAATTCCAGGTGGTAGTGAGTTGTCTGAATGTTAATGTGTCAGAGTAAGGTTGTGGAGAAGAGCAACATTACTACTTCTGGTAAGATGCTCTGGAAAGGCTGCTTGGGGAGACCAATTGAAGCTGGAATGAAGTGAGGGATGTAGCCCTGTGAGCTTCTGGAGGGAAAGGGTTCTCAGGAGAGCAAATGAAAGGCCCTCTTAGGATGAAGTCTTTGGTGTGACCAAGAGGCAGCAAGTGACCAGGTAGCTAAATTGCAGTGAACAAAGCAGAAAGAATAGGGGATGAGGGCAGAGAGGTAGTCAAGGACCAACTCTGATTAAGTCTTTTTTTTTTCCCTAAGCTAAAACTATCATTTTCATCAATATGTCTGTGGTCCCATGGTCATAGCCCCCTTTACCTGCTTTCTCAGGCCTTGACCCAGCGTTGACTTTGTCCTCTCTTCTCTAGATTTTCCTGTAAAGATACTTCTACTCATGTCCCTGCTTCCAACATACATACGTGTGATTTGTTGTGCTCGTGAAATAATTAGGAATATATTTATATTTGTCAAGACATTTCACATATGGCTTATTTATAAGGTTCACCTTTGTAGCAGTGAATTGCTTAAGGTAAAGACATAGAAGGGTATTAGTAATAATTTGAGGGTTGGTGCAGAGGACAACCAATATTTGTAACAACAAATGCCAAATTCAAAAAGAATGTATTTCATTATTAGGGTCTTAAAATAAAGAAGGTGGTAGGGAACCTCCGCTTCAGGCTGAGTAGGGCAAGAACTACCCCCTCCCCCTTCCAGTCTATTTCCCTGCACCTATGACCAATGATTATCACTCACCCATCAGATCCAACTCATTGAAGGGGCAAAAACATTGATGTAGCTGCTTTGAAACGCAGCAGATTCAAAAATCACATCCATAGCATGGTTTTTGAGGATCCTCTGTCTTTTCCAGTCATCAACCCCTCAGGTATGCTAAGTAGCTCTAATATAATTTATCCTCTAAACCAAGAACCAGAAGAAAAAAAGTTATGTCTAATCCCCCTATCTCACTTTATCTGTTTTACAGTTTCTGTTCTCTAGGTGAATAGAAAGGGTAGGGAAGGAATCAAAGAAAAAGGAAAAAAAATAAAACTTAAAGAAACCTACCCTTTGTCTTTTTTTTTTTTTTTTTTTTTTTGTCCATAAATAATCTCTGGGCAAAATTATATGTTATAAGGAAATGCATTCCAAAACTTAATTAGGGTTTTTAAAATTCAAGCCCAGCATATTATTTTACTTAATTTATATGGGGAATAGGAAGTTCTAACTCAAAGGAAACAATTCAGTTTGTAGCCTGTTCTCCAGAAGAGGGAGGCCAAGCCACATTTACCCTCAAGTTTAACCAATGTTTATATTAATCTTAACAATGTTTTCCATTCTGGCTCTGGATGTGCACCTAAGAATTGTCCTTCATGGAACACTTTTACATGGGGCCTGGTATCCAGAATGGTCTTGTCCTGGGGTTCTTAGGAGTAGAATGTGTACGCAGAAATGGTTTAAGTAAGCAGAAAGATCTAAACTTTAACCTTGGTTTTTTTTGAACTACCTGAAAGGTCACTAAGTTCTACTTACACTGGCCTTCCTTTTTATCTTGGTCTCAACAAAGCATTGTCCAATCTCAAGGACATCTGTGTGGATCCCATTTTCTAAGCTATTCCAATGATTATCTCAGTTAAATATTACCTACCCTGGGAAGCCTTATGGTATCAACATAAATAAATAACATCCTCCAATCCAATTCTTTCTACCACGTTATTGTACTAGCCAATTATATTTATTACACAGGATTCAAAGATTATACACAGATAATTCAAAATTATCTACTTTATTTACTAGTTTCCTGGTTTTGTCTGTTCTGATCCACTAGAATACAGGCACTATGATTCTAGCTATGTTATTTTCTTGTTAATCTAGAACAGTGCCTGTCACACGTGCTGTTTAATAACAATTTTCATACTTTCATTGTAGGAAAATAGAAAAATTACAGAAAAGTTACAAGAAAATAACAAAGAATGCTCATATACCATTAAACCAGATTCATCAGTTGTTACCATTTTTCCACATTTGTTTTATAACTTTTCCTAAATATTTATGTCTTTCTGTCTACATGTATGTATTTTCTAAGAATATTATAATACCTATCAGTGTAGGAAGTGAAGTCAAGAGATTTATTATTTTCACAGTATTATTAGTTAATCCAATGTCCATATTCATATTTCACTATTGTACCAAAATATTCTCTTAGCATGCCTTTTTTTCTGATGTAGGATCCGATCCACAAGCATGCATCACATTTAGTTGTCATATGTTTTGGGCATCCTTCAATCTGGAATAGTTTCTCAGCTTTTTTTCTCTTACATGACCATGAAATTTTTTAGGAGTAATTTTATTTAGGAGCATAATTATTTTGTTGAATGTCAATAATTATTTTTTGGAATTTGAATACATGAATACTAACTAACTGCCATTTAGAATTGTCTTGTCCCTATCTAAAGACACATAAGAATTGGAAACATATATATAAAATTTTCAAAACTTCACTCAGTCCATTCCAAGATCTAAGAATAAAATGGGGACTAAGCCAGTCTTTGGGAGAGTCCCAATTTCCAATCTTCCAGAGTTTTCAATTTTCATAACTAAATAAATAATTGCAACAGACTTCTGAAATTTTGTATTAAGCTAGTTAAGAATATACCATGAAAATTTAAATAAGCTATTAGAATATATTTTATGTGGACCTCCTTTAAGGAACATGCATCAATAATTACACCAATCTTGTTTAAAATCAAGACTTAACCAGCTTTCTTTTCCAATTCCAGGTTCCAGAATTATCCTTTATTGATTATAAAAACAAAGGAAATATTGTTTGACTCAGGTTTATTTTCAACCAGGTTTTCAGGATAGAGGTTGCCATGGGCCAGCACATCACTCTCCAAAGGAGAGAATCCAAATACGGTGTGCCAACAAAATCACTTAACAATCTCAGATTTTAATATTTTTGAAATTCCAGTACAAGTATATCATGCCCTGGCCATTATTATCTACTTGTCTTCTGTGAAGAAATGGGCAGAATGCTCAGTTTAAGTAAATTCGTTCCAACACCTGGGAGCTAGGAATTCTCCCTTTCACCACGAAATTTCATCACCAAAAGGTCCTAAAACACCTTGTATCTCCATGTAATTTTTCCTTTATCTGATAGGAAAACCTGCCTCATCTTTTTAGTCAAGTCACTAGTTTCCCAGTGCTGGAGATTTATTGGAGTAGCTGAGGAACTTGGAATAGCTAGCAATTCTTGAGCGCCACCACTAGCGATTCTGATGTAATTGTTCTGGAGCGAATTCTTAATAGTTGGTGTTGTCTAAAAGAACTCCAGGTACTTCTAAACTGTAACCAGAGTTGAAGATCACTGATCTGAACCAAGGAAATTCCCATTACCCAGTGATATCAGTCAAGTAGAATGTTGAAATACTTTCCAGTCGGATAGCCCTGCTTCTTATATAATATGCTCATCTTATCCTTTCCCCTGGTTACAAACCAATGTGTGTGGCTAATATGAATCATACCTTTTTTTTTAATTTTTTTTTTTTAACGTTTATTTATTTTTGAGACAGAGAGAGACAGAGCATGAGCAGGGGAGGGTCAGAGAGAGAGGGAGACACAGAATCTGAAACGGGCTCCAGGCTCCGAGCTGTCAGCCCAGAGCCCGACACGGGGCTCGAAACTGAAAGGAACAGCTTTGAATCCAAATGACAGCCCTGCCTTAGTTTAAAGCTAGGTTCTCTTTTCTGCTTATTATGGATCTTTGATAAGAAATACAATTGCTGAGAAGTCTGTTTTGCTTGCTGTTTGCTATGAGCATTGTGAGACCTTTCCTGATTGTAACCCGCTGTAGAATGGGCTGTAAAACTTCCTAAATGTAGTCTGATATGTAATGGAATGAGTGATTGTATACAAACTAACCGGCATTTCTCGCTTCTGTAAACCTGCCTGCTTAGCACATTCCTCACCTACCCCCTTCCCCCTTTCTTCCTCCCGCCACAAGTAAAAAACCTCCCCTGTGCTATTTGTCTCTGTCTATAAAAACGCTATACCAACCCTATTCGTGGCCTCTTGTGTCACCGGCGACGAGTGCGCAGAGGACCAGGTTCGAACCTGCAATAAACGACCCTTGCCGCTTGGCTTTGACTTACGACTCTGGTGGTCTTTTGTGGGAGGTTTTGGAACTTCAGGCATTACAGAACCCACAGACCGTGAGATCATGACCTGAGCCGAAGTAGGACGCTTAACCGACTGAGCCACCCAGGCACCCCGAATCATACCTTTTAATTCCAATTAGGTGCCATGGATTAAGACTCTTGACTAGAATAAACTGGACCATTGTGTTGCATGAATATGTGATCAAGAAACCAGAAACCATGCTAACTTTGTCAACATCAATTACATTGTTAGAATTGATTATACCTCTTATATCCCTTCTTTACGTTAAATCTTTGATCATTTGCTTGATTTCTTCTTTAGGAATTGTCATAGTTTTTTATTGCAATGATGACTCATTTAGGTAAGAGATTTTCAGCTGTATAGAAATCAAAAGCATTTGATTTATCACCAGTGAAAGAACATGATAGATTATAAAACTTTTCAAGAGACCATTATGTAGTTAAAGCATTTATATATCCTTTTTTATTTGGTCTCTACAAATATGGGTATTATGATGCAAATAGTTAAAGACAAAATAAAACACAACAATGTCCTTGTTGTCTGTACTCTTTCCCTGTAATTTAATCTGGGTTTTTGAAAACTACCCATTTCTGAGCTCATCAATGGTTCTTGAATATCAGGTGCACCCTATTTAATCAATAACTAAGCCTTCATTAGGTTGAATGAGCTGTTGATATGTACTTTTACATATTCAAAGTCTGTTCCTCAGTATAGATACTAATTGGATCTTTATTGAATGAAAAGGTCAAGTCGGACTTTCCCTTGGCAGTGCTGCTAGCTCCCTCAGATTCTCATTAACAAAACCATGTTATTGCTGCACAAAGAACGCTTATAGAAGAAAAAAAGAGTATTGACTTCACTGTATGTATTATATTCCCTGAAAATATTTAGAAATGGGCATTCGTTACAGAAGCAAGGAACTTGACAGCTTATTGATTATGCAAATGTTCCCTGCACTTACTTAAAATGAACTAATTAGTGCAAGGGTTGGCAAACTCTTAAAGGGCCAGGTAGTTACAGTTTTAGGCTTCGCTGGCCACATGGTCTGTCACAACTATTTAACTCTGCTGTTGTAATGCAAAAGTAGCCATAGATAATATGTAAAGAAATGGATGTGGCTCTGTTACAATAAAAGTTTGTTTACAGAAACAGATGGTGGGGCGGTGGGTTATAGTTTGCTCACCCCTGGATTAGTGGGGTAAACTATGTCCCGTATATATAATACACATATGCATACACATACATGTGTTTTGTTTGCAAAATGGAATTGTCTCTTTTAGCCAATTGAGCACTGTAAAGTAAACCTGCAAGAGTTTAGTGAAACTCTCTATCCGAGCCTACTTTACTTAAGTAAACTTCCCTGAAGGTATTTGGTATAGCGTTTCCTGAAGAAAATCAGTCGAAAAATTTAGCTATTTATTAACTCTGGACACTTTTAAATAAGTAAATAAATACTCTCCTATTTGGTTGTTTGGCTAGAAATTTGCACATAAGATACTTCAAGCTCTCCTCACAGAGACACATTTCATTATCTCAGCGAAGGCACACACAGGTCATATTTCAAAAGACATTCTAGTTGTTTTCTGTGGAGGGAACAGAACTCTATCATCAAATCTAAGTGCACTTAATTTGGGAAGAGGGGCAGGTGGTTAAAGGTTTGGTATCAAAGAAATAGATAGTGAATTGAAGAGGAAGAATGTTCCTAAAGTGGTCTAAACGGATGGACTCTAAAATCAGTCTCATCTTTCAAAATATTGCTGCCTCACAGGGTCTTGTGGTAATTTTTCTTCGTGATATGCCCTGATACCTGATCATAGGAATACACACATGAAAAGGAGAAAAAAAAAAAAAAAAAGCAATGTTACCCTTCTGGTCTATTTCAGCTGCCTACAGTGACCTCCTTTATAGTCATCTGTTAACTTTTCCCTCTTGCATTCTGGAACTTGTATTGTACATGTCCAGAAATGACAGTTACAATAAGAGTGGCCCACATATCCTCTGAGATTGAGACAGGGACATTCCCTCTAACACTCAAATCTAGTATTACAAAAGAGAAACCCAACTAACCAGTGAGACTTTCACTGCTGTCTGTCTCACAGAAGCAGAGCAGCTTCTCATTCACTACCTAAGTATTGTAGAGAGGGTGCTGCAGTGCATGTGCCTGCAACAGAGAGTAGCTGGGCTTACACTCTTTATGTGTATTTGGCTGTATAGTCCACAGGAGTCTGGTATCAACTTCTGAGACATGGCTCCACACTTTAACTGAATCATGTGTATCTTTAAAAGGAAACATATTAAAAGAAAAAGCTTCTGCCCTGCAAAGGAAGCAATCCACAAAACTAAGAGGCAACGTGTGGAATGGGAGAAAATATTTGCAAATGACACATCCAATAAAGGATTAGTATCTGAAATATATAAGGAATTTATAAAACAACACCCCAAAAGCAAAGAATCCAATTTAAAAATGGGCAGAAGACATGAACAAATGTTTCTCCAAAGAAGACATACGGATGGTCAACGGACACTCATCATCACTCATCATCAGGGAAATACAAATCAAAACCACAATGAGCTACCTCCTCACACCTGTCAGAATGGCTAAAATCAGTAACACAAGAAACAACAGATGTTGGCGAGGATGTGGAAGAAAAGGAACCCTCTTGCATTGTTGGTGGGAATGCAAACTGGTGTAGTCACTGTGGAAGACAGTATGGAGTTTCCTCAAAAAGTTAAAAATAGAACCACCTTATGATCTAGTGATCTCACTCCTGGGTATTTACCCAAACAATGTGAGAGCACTAATTCAAAGGAATACATGCACCCCTCATTATTTACAACAGCCAAGATACGGAAGTAGCCCAAGTGTCCATCAGTTGATGAATGGATAAAGAAATGGTATGTGTGTGTGTGTATGTATATGTATATATACAATATGGAATATTATTCAGCCATAAAAAGGATGAAATCTTGCCATCTGCAACAATATGGATGGAACTAGAGAGTATAATGTTAAGCAAAGTAAGTCAAACAGAGAGAGACACATACCCTATGTTTTCCACTCATATGTGGAATTTAAGAAACAAAACAAATAAGAAAAGGGAAAAAAATAAGAGAGCAAGAGACAAATCAAGAAACAGACTCTTCATTCTAGAGAACAAACTGATCATTACCAGAGGGAAGATGAATGAGGGGATGGGTGAAAAGGTGATGGGGATTAAGGAGCTCACTTGTGCTGAACACCAGGTGCTCTACGGAAGTGTTGAATCACTGTATTGTACACCTGAAGCTATTATTACACTTAACTGGAATTAAAATCAAAACTTAAAAAAATAAAAGTAAATATATTATTCTTTTTTTATTTTGTTTTTTTTTGTTGTTGAAGTATAGTTGAGTTACAATGTTGTATTAGTTTCAGGTGTACATCACAGTAATTTGACAACTATATACATTACAAAAAGCTCACCATAGTAAGTGTAGTTACCATTTGTCACCATACAAAGTTATTGCAGTATTATTGACTACATTCCCTATGCTGTACTTTTCCTCTTTTTGACTTATTTATTTTATAATTAGAAGTTTGTACCTCTTTATCCTCTTCACACACTTCCCCATCCCTCCCCCATTCTTCTCCCCTTGGGCAACCACCCATCTGTTCTCTGTATTTGTAAACATATTATCCTTGATGCTTTTTAAGACTGTTGACATATATCTTATACAGCAACTACATGTAGAGATTTCATTTCTATGACTATGAATGCAAATAGTAATGTATCTGTTACTTAATAGTTTTCACATATGAAAAAATACTACTGATGAAAATATAGATCAATGATCTTGGGAAAATTAATCTAACTGCACATTTGCCAGAAGTTTGCAAATGATTTGTTTGTGTGGATTCTTTGTTATGTTTTATGGTAATTTTGAAAATTGGCTCCGTAGAATAAAGTAAAAAGCAATTTTATTAGCTTTTATAAAAAGCTTTTAAATGATTTCACTAAACATTTAAAAATAAAAATAAATAACATCTGAGACATATCACTGAGATTATCTTAAAAGTCTCTGGGGCGTACTTATGACTTATTTGCTATTTTGGAAAGCTTTTAACCAACTTCCCCTCCCAAAAAAACCTGTGTATTTTGTATTCCAAATAATTCCATAATGTATTCATTTGTTTCACAAACAAGCAAAGGCTATTTCCAAAACCAGTATTTATTTGAAGCCTTAGGAAATTTGACCTAAACAGAGTTTAGGTACCTCCTAAATACCCTAAACCCTAATAATAGGGTAACTCCTATTATTCTAGTGTTCGCTACCTGTGAAGCAGCGCTAGGCTCATCCCTCCTAGTGAGTATCCAACACATACGGAACGGACTATGCACAAAAGCTAAATCTCCTACAGTGCTAAAAATTATGATTCCAACTATAATACTAATTCCATTGACATGGCTATCAAAACCCAATATAATGTGAATTAAGAGCCCACAGCCTACTAATTAGCCTCATCAACCTTACCTACCTTAACCAACAAAACAACAACAATCTCAGCTTCTCACTACTGCTCTTCTCAGACCCGCTCTCTGCACCCCTCTTGGCATTAACAGCATGACTAACACTAATACTTATAGCCAGCCAATCACACTTACCAAAAGAAACCCTTGCCCGAAAAAGACGATACATCACAATACTCACCCTTTTGCAACTATTCCTAATTATAACCTTCACCGCCATCGAACTAATTTTGCTCTATATTTTATTTGAAGCTACACTAGTTCCCACCGTGATTATTATCACCCGATGAGGTAATCAAACAGAACAACTGAATGCAGGCCTTTACTTTCCATTCTACACCCTAGTAGGTTCATTATCTCTCCTAGTCACATTACTATATATCCAAAACACATCAAGCTCCCTAAATATTCTAATCATACAATACTGAACTGAACCAATCTCAACCACTTGATCTAATATTTTCCTTTGACTAGCATGTATAATAGCATTCATACTAAAAATACCCCTATATAGACTATGTCTCTAATTACCCAAAGCACATGTGGAGGCCTGTATTGCTGGATCAATAGTACTCGCCACTGTGCTCCTGAAACTAGGTGGGTATGGAATAATACCTATTGCGATAGTACTTAATCCACTAACAGACCAAATAGCATACCCTTTCCTAATATTATCCCTATGAGGAATAATTATAACAAGCTCTATTTGCCTACACCAAACAGATCTAAAATCCCTAATCGTGTACTCATCCGTAAGCCATATAGCCCTAGTTATTGTAGCAATTCTTATCCAAACACCATGAAGCTATATTATTAGTACATATATTATATATATATAGTTTTTGGTGAATACTGATTATTACAACTTCCATGTATTTAATGCCTACACTATGCCAGGCATATTTAAAATATTGTTAATACTCAAAATAATAAAAATGAAAACCAGCGATTATCCCCATTCTAAAGAGGATGAAATTGAGGCTTGGAGGGAAACTCCTCGGAGTTCAGTGGGTGGTAAATGGCACTGGCAAAAAAAAAAAAAAAAAAAAAAAAAAGGCAAGATCTTTTTTCTCTAACTATAAATTATACCTTTCCTTTTGGTAAAAACATCATTTGCAGCATATGGAATATTTTGTGAGGTGGTGGGGAGGGAATGACCCATGTAAAGGGGTTTTTCTAATATCTAGAGCTTGTGAAACTTGTTAGTGTTGTGTAATCAATTATTTTTCTAGGCTAATTCCTTGAATCACATTTTCTAATAGAAAGTATCTATCATTTGAATGAAAAGATTACCAGATGCCTTCATCTGGGTTTCCTGGAAGGGCCTCTCCTGTCTATAGAGCTGCACGTTTCGGTACAGTAATTTTTATATTTCCACGTTCTTAACGATATGTAGGCTTCTGCTAGTAACCGAAGTGGCGGTCTGTCACCCTGCTGCTTCTGCTCACTGTCTGCCTGACAGCTACGACAGAAAAGAGCTATCGGCTCTGCCACTCTTGCTCCCAGGAGTCCACAGCCCTGCCACCTAATCTGAATGTTGTGCTTCAGTAACTCCTTAAGATGTTCTTCTGCCCACTCAGCTTATGTTCCCTAACCACACGGCAGCTGCTCGGGAAGCTGGCTCTCATCAGTCCTCCACAGAGCGCTCTCAACAGAGTTGCTCTGCAGCAAATGTGGATTTAGGAATGGCAGGCTCCACCTTCCTGATGCTTCGGCCATCACACCATTCACAGATAAATACGAGTCACTGACCACACTTACAGAATTATTCACAAACCCATCCATGCTCCATATTAGCCTGCCTGAATTGCTGATGCCATCGGAAGACACTAGTGGAGACTCAGGGTAGGGCAACCCTATACTGGAATGTTTGAGAAGGAGGAATGTGCCCAGCTTATTTTGTGAGGGTGCAGGAAATCCCAGGTTCATCGGAACTCCGTTTGTTTCAGTGTTATTTTAAAAATGTCTTTGTCCTCCTAGTCACACTTGAGTGATTCTCCAAATATTTGTTCTGAAAAATAATTCTC
The DNA here is from genome assembly GCF_024362965.1 of Panthera pardus. NCBI lineage: Eukaryota > Metazoa > Chordata > Mammalia > Carnivora > Felidae > Panthera > Panthera pardus. The sequence continues at coordinate 102,513,242 of NW_026526843.1, forward strand.
TCGCTCTCATCATAATTTGCTTTGGAACTCAGAGATCTTCATCCTACTCTTGTTTCTGTTATGGTTAGTTGCAAAGAAAGTAAACTAATGTTGTCATCCTAACGGGGTATTTTCTTTTAGTTTTTTTTTTTTTTTATTCAATTCGGGTTTCTAGCAGCGTGCCTACAAAGCTAAAACTCCCCAATTTACATTTTGTAAATTTGTATGCTCTGTGAATGAGTACATGCATGAACCTGTACATTGTGGAATGTGGAATATACACCATATTCACATTTGTGTTTGAAAACCTGGTTTTTGAATTACAGTACTTTGAGATCAGTTCAGTATATCAGAATGAATGACAAAATGTACCAGTGTCAGAAACTGGCCAGAGTGGGACATAGATACTTCTCAAATTTGTTTTTGTGTGTGACTAAAATATATTTGCAGGATTACTTTTTTTTGTTTATTTATTTCTTTTGAGAGGGAGAGAGAGTGCGTATGAGCAGGAGGAGGGACAGAGAGAGAGAGGGAGAGAGAGATTCCCAAGCAACCTCCACGCTGTCAGTGTGGAGACCAACATGCAGCTCGATCTCATGAACCGTGAGATCATGACCTGAGCCAAAATCAAGAGTCGGACACTTAATAACCGACTTCTTTGCTTTCCGTCTTTAAACTTGGGAACATTCTGGGGTTCAGTCCCTTCGCTTGTCTTCTTTGTGTGTATCGGCTCTGTACGTGAGCTCCTCTAGCTTTAAATCCAGTCTCTGTAACAATTACTCTATATTTTTTGCTACAGCCCTGAATTCTTCCCTGAACTCCAATTGTGCAGCTGACATGACTTGGCTATATAATAGGATTTCAATCTTTTTTTTTTAAGGATTTCAATCTTAACATGTCTAAAACCAAACTTTTGATTTATCACTGACTGAAACTAATCTATATTATTTGCCATCTGAATAAATGACATCTCCATTCTACCAGTTGTTTTAGAGCAAGAAACTTGGAATGATTTTTTTAGTCCCCGATCCCTCACATTTCACATCAAATCCAGAAGTAAATCCCATTGACACTAATTTTCATATATATCCACATTTTGACCAGATATTCTTTTCACTGAACAAAGCCACTATCATCCCTTCCTTTAACTGTAATTAGAGTCTCCTGGTTAGTCTACCTGCTTCCATTGTTTTTAAGAGTTTTATCCAGTTATATTTTACATATGAAATTCACAAAATTTCAAGTGTACAATTCAATGATTTTAGTGACTTTCCTGAGTAGTACAACCATTATAATACAACAGTTTTGAAGCATTTTCATCCTCTTAGTGAAGTCTCTCATGCCCATTCCCACCCTTAACTGTAGCAACCACTAGTCTACTTTCTGTCCGTGATCATTTCACATAAATAGAACGATGCAATATGTAGTCTCATATCTGGCTTTTTTCACATAGCATAGTATTTTTGGGGATCATCCCTGACATAGCACGTATCCATATTTTTTTTTCCTTTCTCTTGCTATAGAGAATTTCATTGTATGGAAGCACATTCTGTCTATCTATTTATAAGTTGATAAACACTTAGGTAGTTTCCAGTTTGGGGCTATTATGAATAATCCTCTTTTGAACTTTGATATGCATGTCTTTGTGTGTAGGTGTGTTTTCATTCCTCTTGAGTATTTATCCAGGAGTACAATTGCTGGCTTATATGGTACCTGTATGTTTAACATCTTGAGAAGCTGCAAAACTGTTCTCTAAAGTGGCTGTATCATATTGTATTTCCACCAGCAACGTATGAGGGTGACTACTCATCTACATCCTTTCTTATTTATACTAGCCATTCTAGTGCATGTAAAAAGGTATCAGTGACTAATGATGTTAAGCACCTTTTCATGTGCTTATTGGTCATTCATATATCTCCTTTGATGAAATGTCCATATCTTTTGGTCATTTTCTGATTGAGTCTTTTGTCTTATTATTGAGGCATCAAGGTTTTAAAAAAATAAATTCTGGACACAAATCTCATATTGGATATGTGTCTGCAAATATTTTCTTACAGTTTGTTGTTTGTCTTTTCCTTTCTTAACTTTGATAAGTTCCAATTGATCAATTTTTTTTTTCATGGACAATATTTTAGTGTTATATTTAAGAAATTGTTGCTTAGGGGGTGAAGGGGATGGGCAAAATGAGTGAAGGGGAGTAGGAGTTACAGGCTTCCACTTATGGAATGAGTAAGTCATGGGGATGAAAGGTACAACACTGAGGGGTGCCTGGGTGGCTCATTCGGTTGAGCATCCAACTTCAGCTCAGGTCATGATTTCACAATTCGTGAGTTTGAGCCCCACATTGGGCTCTCTGCTATTAGCGCAGAACACACTCCAGATCCTCTGCCCCCCACCTCTGCACCTCCCCCACTCTCTCTGTAAAAAAAAATAAACATTATTTTTAAAAAAAGGTACAGCATAGAGAATATAGTCAATGGTATTACCATAGTGTTGTATGGTGACAGATGGTAGCTATACTTGTGGTGAGTACAGTATAATGTATAGATTTGTCAAATCACTATGTTGTACACCTGAAACTAACATAACATTATGTGTCAACTATACCTCTGTTGAAACTATTCATGAAATATTATGCAGCCGTTAAAAAGAATGAATTATATAGCAAAACCAGTGGATTTAGTTAGGATTTTTATGAAGTATTATTGAGTGAGAAAATCGAGCTGCAGAAGTGTGTAACACTGCATTTCTTTTAAAAATACCAGAAAACAAAGAAAAAAGTATGACATTTTTATAGATACATATAAAAGAAACCTTGACTTAGTATGAGCTCTCAAAGGTCTTCTATGTTCCTTTTGAAGGTCTTTTTTAGGGGCACCTGGGTGGCTCAGTGGCTGAGTGACCACCTCTTGATTTCGGCTTAGGTCATGATCCCAAGGTCGTGGAGTTGAACCCCACATCCAGCTACGTGCTGAGCATGGAGCCTGCTTAAGTTCCTCTCTCTCTCCCTCTCAAAAAATTAAATAAATAAAATAGAAAGGTTTTATTATTTAGCTCTTATATTTAAGTTTATGATCCAATTTGAATTGATGTTTGTGTATGATGTGGGGTTCCCTGCTCCCTCTTTAGTCACCTGTATTCTGACACCTGGCGACTGACACCAGGAAGAACAGTCATTTAAAATTTCCATTTGGACCATATGACTCCTTCTATTAAGGCACTCTAATGCCTTCACATTTCATTCCAAGTGATATTCAAAGTCCTACAGTGTCCTGAATTTCCTACCTTTTGGTATCATCTCCTACTTCTTTCTAACCTGCATGGTTCACTTCAGAATTACGGGCTTCCTTGCTGTTGCTCAGTGTCTAATATCCACTTCAAGGTTTCTGCACATGCTGCTTTATCTGCCAGGTGTGTTCTGTCATCTGCACAGACAACTTCCCTGAACACCGGACGGCACAAACTCGTGCTCCCTGTTGTATTCTCTATCCCCTAATCCTTTCATATTTTCCTTCATGGCCTGTAGCATCTCCCAGCACAATATAGGAAATATTCATGTAGGTACCTGTGTTTGTTAATATGTGGTCAGCTTCCCTCACTAAAATTAAAAGCTCTGTAATATCAGAAACATTATTCTTTTGTTCACTCTTCTATCTGTATTACCTAGAAGTGTATGTGACACATAGTAAGAACTCACTGAATGTGAATTAAAAGCATACATGACTCATGGTTCCTATTTTGCCTCCAATAACATGTCTAGGACTGGTATGGAAGTGCAAGTATGCTTATATTCTTAAAGAAAAATTGAAGTGGAGTAATAGAAAGCTTGCTTTATTTGTACAGACACACATATCACTGGACAATGTAAAATGTTATAAAGGATTTTCTGAATGGTTTTACAAAAGGGAAATCTGTATTTGAGTTACCTGAGAATGATATTGATTGTAATTTAGAATTATTTGACAATATATTTAAATTTTTGCATAGGTATTGGCAAAAGATTTTTCAAAAATAATTTATATAGAAATGTTCCATGTTAGAGGGATATGTGCATATTGTTTCCTAGATGTTGCAGTCCTTTTTCCTTTTGTTTGATTTTTTATCTTTATTTTCTTAATTTAATTTTTAGTTAACATACAGAGCATTGATGGTTTCAGGAGTAGAATTCAGTGATTCATCACTTGCGTACAACACCAAGTGCTCATCACAAGTGTCCTCCTCAATACCCATCATCCATCTAGCCCATCTCCCACCCAACCCTCAGTTTCTTCTCTATTGTTAAGGGTCTCTTGTGGTTTCCCTCTCTTCTCTTCCCTCCACCTTCCCCTGTGTTCATCTCTTTTGCTTCTTAAATTCCACTTATGAGGAAAATCAGATGGTATTTGTCTTTATCTGATTAACTTAGTTCACTTGGCATAATACATGCTAGCTCCATCCACTTTGTTTCAAATGGCAAGATTTTGTTCTTTTTGATGGCTGAGTAATATTCCCTTTTGTATGTATACCACATCTTCTTTATCCATTCAGCAGTCGATGGATATTTGGGCTCTCTTCATCGTTTGGTTATTGTTGGTAGTGCTGCTTGTTGTAATCCTTTTCTGACTGCCATATCTAAAAATCATCTTTTTCTTTCTCTTCCCATTTATTGTAATTTATGTGTACCCACTTTTTTGAGAGTTATCATTTGGTTATCAATCTCTATTTGAATTAAAGACATATCTTCCTTTTTGTTTTAAATCTATCTGAATAGCTTATAGAATACTAGTGGGCAGAATCCATATCTTATCTATGATTGCATTTTCCAGAAATACTTTGCATGAAGTTCACACATACATTGCTGTCCAAAAATAGTAAGGAACTAGCTAATATGACAAAATTTGAAAGTCACATTGTCAAATTAGATTGAACAATGTATGATAATTCTGACTTTGTGTTTATAAGCTCATAGAGCGTATGAGCTATTTTCAAAAAGTTTACGCATATAACTATATGCCATTGCTTTCTGGGTCCTATTACTGAGAAATTCTAGCAATATATTGCATAGGTATTTATATGACTATATCCGAAATAATTATTTTTCAGGAAGCCATTTGGCACAACCCAGTTTGATTGATACTTTATTTTTATCCTCGTGTAATTATCACTGTTGCTTCAAGCGTACATATGAACTGAAACAACAATGCCTGTATGTGTTTGTATGTTTATGCACCTATACTCGGGGTCTGATAATGGGGCATATTAACTTTTATTCAGGTGAAATCTGTGTTTAACAACTATGAGGGAGATAGTGGAGGTAGAGTTGCTTATAGTGCCCAATAAATAAGTTGTGCTGCTAACATTTTGATACACAGGATCTCAGTCCAAAGCGCATGCACCTAAGCACAAAACATTACTGCTTGTTCTGTGAAGAGCATTCTTTACATAATCCCTCTGTGTCAGTTTAATTATCTTTGTAATAAGGATATTTATTTACCTCATTAAGGTGTGAATAAATAAGAATGTGTATGTGTGTGTGTGTATTGGTTAGGCCAGTGTTTAGCATATAGCAATTGATGTTATCGTTTTTCTGTTTGACAGTATATTACATTTATAATGGAAAAAAATGAAATGCTGGAAAAATAGAACAAAAGAAAACAAAGTTGTTCAGATGACAAACCTTAAATAAATAAAGGACATCAAGGGAAATTAGAAAATTTAACCCTTAGTTGCGTCAGTGCCCAGGTGATGTCAAAATTAGAGGTGGAAACACAGGTAGAAAAGATGTGGGGCTGGTGATGCTGGATAACATGTAATTTTAACATTATATTATGTCAGGTATAACCCAGTTTTAAACCATCTAAACTTTACCGTAGGAAGGATATGGTCAAAAGAGGGAACTGTATCTAATGTTTTATCCTGTATCTAGGAGGTTTAAATGGAGATTGTTGTTTTGAACAGGCTTCTTCAAATATTGTCTTTCCAGAGAGAGAATAGCTGAATGTTTTTCCTGTCACCATTACTGAGAATTCACATCTGTAGTCATCGAAGTTACAGGCAGAAAAGAACTAAATGCCACCATCGTATAATTCTTCTCTGGAAACACTGTAAGAGGATTTATTTTAGAATATCTTCAATATCTGAAAAATGGGAGGAGAGCATGAAGAGGAATCTAAAATTTTAAAATTGTATCTTTCTTTGAATGACCTGGGGGATGTTCTCTTGTAGAGCTATAGAGTGTTAAGATCTTTGAGGTTTCTGAGGAAGTTTTGGAATGATTGCAGTCTGAGGTGCTTTTTCGAGAACATGCTGTGCTTGTTCCTCTGTGGTAGTATGTACAATTCTTATTTGGACTTCTTGGATTAAAATCCATGCCCTTTAGTGTTTGAAGGTTGGAAAAGCTGCTCTCAAATCTCCTATGACTAATGAAGATGGAATGCTCGAATATCATCTGTCCTTGTTTATTTAGGTAAAGTAATTCCATTTTGCAAGATCCTTCTAGGAGGATTAGCAGAGAAGCTTTAAGAGACTAAGAAGTCAAATAAAGTTGTCCTATGACAAGAGCCAATTCTGATGAACAAATATGTGGGTGAGATACTATTATAATAAGGCACGTCTCAAGCACCCATATTTTCACTTCTACCAAACAGCACTGAACATTTTAGAGAATTAAAACTACTCTTAGGGGTGAAAGGGCTATAACCTCAAGTTTGCTAAAAAGCTGCAGAAGCTCTGAATTATTTAGTGAATTATCAAGTCAAGGCTGTGATACCAACAAAAAACAAAAGGCATCAGGTCTTGAGAGAACCAGGCCTCTTTGATTCCTCAGTCCTTTTTGAACCTTGTGGTAAAAGATATGTAACAAGTCAAATTGATACCTGAAATAGTACTCAGATTACACTCTTGATTTAGCATATCCTTATCTTGCTCAATCTCTGTTGAATTGCTAATTTGGGATTTGGGCACCTTAGGGGCCATACTAGAAGGAGACAAAGAAAAGAAAAGAAAAACTATAACTTTGGTCAAAATATAGCTATCTGATAGTGGCACTCCATACTTGATTCACTAGTTTCTTGCCTCATGACAGATAAGGCCAGATGTATGTGTGTGTGAATCTTTTTTTTAGGCATGTATTGATAACATCACACTTGTCTACGTGCCTACAAGTATTGGACTAAATGGATTTTATTGACTCTAATGTCAGTATTAACCAAAAAAACCTGCTCAGCAACAAGGATGTTGAAACTTTCTGTCTGTGGTACCAACCCATATGCATTGAGAGAGAATAGTGAAACATTTGAAATTTTCAAAGTGCTGGTTGTGTGACTTTGGAGACATGACAGAAAGCTTGGGACTGTGGCAGACCACAGACTGTGCCATTGATGGCTGCAACCTGGGGTTCTGGGCTAATGAGGTATCTCAGTTGGTAGTACAAAAGCAGAGGAAACACGGCGAATAACACTAAACCATCTAAAAAACATGCAGCTAACTTGATAGGCATCAAGGCAAAAAAAGCGAACTACTTTCCAGTTGATATTTGAAAATTACTACTCTGGAACACTAAAGACTAAAGAATATTAGTCAAATGATGAATAAGACGGAGAAGAGAAACAATGACACACTAGAGAGGGCAGTTAGTTAGCCTCCACCCCTAGAAGGTAACCCATTTATGGTACCATTTAAACTCATAGTGAATGGAAAAAGCCAGTGGATTCTGATAACCCACCCTTGGGGGAAAGTTACCACCAGGGAGAAGAAGAGATATATGGTCCACAGGACTCAAGTGAACACATACAAATTCTGATAGAGGTGCTTGAGAATTTGCTTGAATTCCAGTTCACTACTGTTAATGCTCATAGGTTGGGTTGACCTTAAAAATATAACAGCCTGTTATTTTATCAGCAAAATGAATTTATTTCAGAATAACAGAGAATTGTAACTCAGGACATGCAAGTATGGCAAAACCATAGGCAAGTCCCAAGGGCAAAGGAGAGGAATTTTCTTTCACATAGGGAAGGGGAGAGTTGGTAGGGGTTCTTATAAACAAAAAGTCCATTGAAGTAAACTTGGAGTTTGAACTGTAGTCGCTTTTCAGTGACTGAGCTGTGACAGTCTTTCATTGGCTGGGCTGTTACTGGGCAAGAAGAAATGCTTTCTTCCTTCTGCTAGGATAGAAAAGTATACGCTTCTTCTTCCTGTTGAGAATGCAAGGTACATCTCTACCTGCCTGCAAGTGATGATGGAGGAGTAGTGGGGCATGAGAGATACCCCATGTGGCTCCATGACTCCATTTTAAATGAGGTTTCCTTTGGCTACCAGCAGAATATGTAGTTGTTGTAAATATGGGAGTTAAAGTTCTAGGGGCAAACTCCCAGGATTGAAACCTTGCATGCCAGCTGTAAAATCGCTCCCTCTACCTTCAGAGAGGGATCATTGGGTGGCTGTGGATTCATACCCACTGAAAACAGCCTCATGGGTGATGTCATATGGTGCCGTATCAAAAGGGGGAGGGACATTCACGTAATACATGTCATCTATTTGAATGTTTTTTGCGAAAATGTTGTGACAGGTAGAAGCAATGTATCTTCTTCTACTACAGTCAGTTTATTGTAACAAATCTCCAATAGAGGCAATACAGTATCTTGAGACTGGGTTACTTTTCTAATTTGCACAAAGGCACTAGCATAGCACTGACTGTTTCTCCTTTTCACAGGACTGCAAAATATGTACTAAGTGTGTGAATGGTCTGTCCCTGGAGGAGGAAAAGTAAGTATGTTTGGGTTTTATTTTTGTGAGAAATTGTGTCTATGTGACATAAGTTATCTCTTGTTGTTAAACTAGTTTCCTGTCCTGCCTTGATATTGGCAGTATATCTGGGACCAAGGTGGTAAATTATGTGGAAATTGAAATATATTCATGAAGCCTAAAAATTCAGTACAGTTCAGATCAAAAACATATGGCAGATCTAGACCCAGCTTTAAAGTCCCAGAATCATTTTATGAAATGTGGCCTGCTTGGCTTTCAGCTGTTGCTGCTTTGTATGGGTCAGAGTATCCATAACAAAGTTAAAATATCCTTTGCTTTTTTAATGGAGGCTGTATAGAATAGTGGTTAAGAACAAAGAATCTGCAGCCAGATGATCTGGATTCAAATGCCATCTTCTTTTCCTACTATCTTTATGCCCTTGGGCAAATCATTGAACTTTCCTATGCCTCAGTTTCTTCAAATGTAAATGGTGTCGAGAGTATTAGTATGTACCTCTTAGGACTATTATAAAGGTTAAATGGAGGGGGAAGGCAGGAAGTGGAGGAGAAGGTTAGCTAAAGTGTACAAGGTGTCTTTCTGAGGTGAGGCGAATGTTCTAATTATGGTGATGGTGGTGCAAATCCGTGAATATACTAAAAACCATTGATTTGTACATTCAGAGTGGGGGAATTCTGTGGTATGTGGTTTCTATCTCAATAAAGCTGTTAAGGGAAAAAAAAAAGTTAAACTGATTCACCTATGAAAAGCATTTTAACCAAACCAACCTGCTATCACAATAGAATTCTTTGCTGCTACTTCTAATACTGTTACTACTAAATAATAATGATTAAGTAGTGGTTATATTTTGTCTAATGTTCTTTACCTCAAATAAGAAATGATTGTGGAAATTTTTGTACCAGAAGGTAAATATTTATGCATATGTGGGCATTTTGGCATTCTTCAAATTAATATATATTAGTATATTACTAATTTTTCGTTTACATTCTGTCAAAGTATCTTTACAACGTTATAGGTACTCGCCTATTTGTGCTAACCTTTTGGCACAGCTTTGGACATATATGCATAAAAACCCTCTATATTTCTACTTCTATAAAGTATTTCTTGCCATGTCTGGCACAATTATAACAATGTTCAGTATGGCTGTCTATATGTAAGGATAATAGAGACAAAGAACGCATAGTGTACATCTCTTCCTTCTCTGTTTTTAACATTATTAAAAAAAAGTATGGAATAAAAACTAACATTTGAATCTAAAAAATAAGAAATAAAACACTAGTCTTGGATATGACCAGATTTAGACACTTAGACATTGAAAATTTGAGATATATTTAAGGTTCCATATATATATACATACACACACACACACACACACACACACATATATATAATTTGGGGGGTTTGGGGTTTTTTTAAGTTTGTTTATTTATTTTGAGAAAGAGAGAGTGGTGTGTGCATGTGTGCATGCACGCACACACGTGAGTTGGGGAGAGGCATACAGAGGAGAAAGGATCCCAAGCAGGTTCCACGCTGTCAGCGCAGAGCCCAATGCGGGGATCGATCATACAAACCGAGATCATGACCTGAGCAGAAATCAACAGTTGGACACTTAACTGATTGAGCCACCCAGGTGCCCATATAATGTGAGTCACGTATCAAACAAGAAACTTTTTTACAGGAGCAGTTTCACTTACTAATTCCATAACGTGGGCTGTAGTAGAATATTTGGTGGTGGGTGTTCTAAAAGTCTGGATCGGAAATTTTTACTCACTCTAACTTTTTTTTATGAAGCAAGCAAATTATTTGCAGTCATACTAAACAGATGAGAATTTAGATGATAGTATAAAACATCAGTCTGATAATGTATAGACGTTTAAGTATTATTTAAGACTGCAGACTTAAGGGGATTGTCAACAAGATGGTTCTCATAGTTGGTGATATTAAGTGTAATTGTATACTGCTGTTTTTCATTTGAATGGCAAAAATGCGTGATATGGCTAAGTCATCCAACAGGAATGCTTTGTAATTGCTGTTTGAAGTTACTCTTTACCTTGTAGTATGATGTAAAGTGACAAACCTGAAAACCTGAGCTACCCAGCACTCTATTCCTTATTTATACCTTTGTTATGTTTGCACCACATACAGATAAGCAATACAGTTATCTATCTGCCTGGCTGGCTGGTCCTTAAACTGCTATGGTCCTGAGTCTGCTACTAAATTACTTATTGGTTTGAGTAAATCATCTTAATCCCATTCACCATTCTTTTCCTGGGATATCATATTAAACGATGAATTCAAGCTCATTATGGTTTTGTTTATATTCTTTCTAATAGGGCTGAAGTTGGAGGCTTTTACTTTTAAATGATTTCAACTTATCTTTCCGATTTCTCAATAGCCTTCAATTAATTTGCAATTTGTGTTTTTAGGAGTACATAAAATATTAAAACATGATTGAAAAAATGTTCTTGCTTATGAACAAGTACTAATGAAATATTTATGACACTTTTGAATAGAAATCAATTACTGGAGCTCTCCAGGGCTTAAAAAATAGTATTTAAATTGTTGAAATGACCTTTATTCTGCATTATGGACGTGACCAAAGTATTCCATGAATATATTCTGATGCTCCAAATTTTAGTGTGAGTAGTTTTAGCATCTCTACCACTATATTTTTGTATGTATTAAAATATCACATATCATGTGAAGACATTTAAGCTGTCGGATAAAACTACAACTTGAAACAGAAGATTGAGTTCCTTTTCCAGATCCTTTTATGCTGCCACGGCAAGGACGTTTTATTCTGTCACTAAAATTTCAAACTATTTCCATGAACTAAGTTTAGTACCTTTTTGTTAATATGCCAGGTAATACTATTTTCTTTGTAACATAGCAATTTCATTTTTATTTCAGAACATTTTTAACAAAGTTTAATGCCATGCAAAAGGTATACAGTCCTTTGGAATAGCTACAATAATAGCAAAGGTATTTCACTATCAATCAATATAGGGGCCTATTCTTTAGTCTTTCAGATGGAAATAAAAATAACATGCCTCTGATAAAAGCTGGCCTCTCTAATCCATCTGTCACCGGAGCCATGCAAATTTACACACCATAATATTTTCCTAAAACCCAACATCATCAACACATATCAATTATGGATATTATTAAATAAAATTTTGTACTTTATAATTCAGGCTGCTAATTGAGGACAGTTTGAACTTTGAAAGAGGCAACCCATTTGATATTGGGAGAAGAAACCAGAAAGACGTGACTTGAAGGATGAGGGAGGTAAGGAAATGAACACAACACGCATATTACCACTGGCAATAGTTCGAAGAAGAAACTATTGATTGGTTGGTTGGTCTTAATGAATATAATTTTTTTTAAGTATACTTATAAACGTGTAAACTTGACCAGAGAGAAATTAAAGGTTAAAACTGGACTTATAAAGAGAGCCAGCTTAATATGATGGACCCTGAGAAAGTTCATGTTAGTGAAGTCAAGAGTGAATGAAGGAGATATATAATTGGCATCAAACAACTTTTGCTTTTTCTCTGAAAAAAAAATAATAAAGGGGGGGGTGCTTTTAAAATCAAGTGAAGCTTTAAGAGACTGGAAAGGAAAACTGAAAGATTGCACATTTTAGTACCTCTATTTTCCATTAAAAGTAGAAGGCAGATTCATTCATTAACTGGCATCTAGTGGTAGGTGGAGACTTTGGAAGCTCAGAAACACACTAAATATTTGATTCAGGATTTAGAACACGAGGTCTCTTCACATAGCCAGGCATTATGCCCTTGCACACTGCCTTCAGTCTGGACTTCTGATATTCCAATGACATGGATTTGATTATTTAGACTGAATTGGTCTACATTTATGTACACGTAACTTCAATTGTCTAAACCTTGTATTTCTTTTAATGTTGCCATACAGTTCCTGTTTCCACCACAAATTTCAAGCATCTTTTTAATTCACACACAAATTTGTGCTAAATATCTAGTTTCTTTACTAAAATAATACTTGTAAGTCTAGAATTGCACTGTCGAATGTGGTAGCCACTAGCCATGTGGCTATTTAAAGTTAAAGAAAATTAAAATTTTAGTTTCTCATGCATACTAGTTACATTTCATATGTTCACTAGTGCCGGAGACCAGCTCCAGCAACCAGGGGTTCCCGAAGGAAGAACGGCGTCGGTGAAAATAAAACAAAACTAAAATAAAAAACTGGAAAATAAAAAAACTAAAATAAAAAACTAAAACTAAAAAATGGACACAGACAACAGCAGTGTGTTGAACTGGCCGATTTATTGTAGCAAACGTGGCATTATATTTGCTAGTGATTTCCTTGTAGCGTACGTCATCTATGTTTTTCTAACATTATCTAATATTGAAAATGCTCCTGTGTGTAAACAACCTTTAAGAAATAACGTGGTGATTTTCCCCTAACTTCCCCACATACCCTTTGATTATAGATTAATTTCTTACATTATTCCATTATGCATCTGCGTTTATCTATAATCTACAAAGCGTTTGCTTTGCCGTTCTCGTGAAAGGCCCTCCATTTCTCAACACCTCAAGTGGAACAGTTACAGGGACACGACCTCCTGACCACATGAGGCCACAAGAACAATGTGTTTACCTCGGTCCGAGGTGTCAGGAAGGGGCCGAAAAAGCCTTAGAAACCCATGCCCCATACATTCTCAGAGAGACCCTGCACCTAGGAACCAATGAACCATTCTGTAGCTTAACCGACTAGGTTCAGTCATCATCTGGAATGCCTCCTGGGGGCCAGGTGGGCCTAGGGGTTGAAGTCACCCGTGCCCAGAGATACACCCCTTAGTTGCCGGAGTGGGGCTTTCAAATCCGTATGTCTCTCCATTACAGGCCCTCTTTGCTGACAGAGGTGTGAGGCTATCCTTCCTGTAAGTAGAGGAGTCTCCATGGGGGATGGCAAGGGCTAGACGTAAGGCCCCTCAATTTCTGGCGGAACCTTATTTTCTTCCCTAATGGTTCTTTTCCCAGGGGGCCTGCCGAGGGCCATTCCCCAGCAGACAATACCCCAGGTAGTTTTAAGGCCGAATTACCTATAAGCGGGAGGACAAGAAGCTTCGCTGTCGGTGGGCCGCCTTGCTGTCACCAATCCGTCCACAGCCCGGGCCCTGCCACTCAGGCTGGGAGAGCTCGGCTTCCAGCACACTAGACAGCAGCGGGGCATTGGCTGACATCTTTAATAACATAAATATATTTCCATCGTTGCAGAAAGTTATATTGGATAATTGTGGTCTAGAACAATGCCATTCCTACTTGGGTAATTTTTACTTAAATGAAGATGATCTGTTAAAAATATGTTTATTGGTGCTTTTAAATTGAGTGCATTCCTGATACAGTGATTTCATATCCCTGTGCTATTTCCATGCCCATATATAAAAGAAATATATGCCTCCAAAAATGAGAAGATTCAGCCTCAGGAGTCTTAATATTTACAAAGCTGCAGTCTTTGACTTTCTACTGGCAATTCAGCTCCAATCCTAAGTTTATATTGGAGGAATTGAAGTAATTTATCATCAATCTTCCTCTTTGACTCATTCCTGATCTTGTACCCCAACTAGAATAAATGAGCTTCTAAATTTTTCTCAAGGCTTCAGCCATACCCTTTAAACTCCATACTGCTGAACAAACCTGGTAAGTTTTGTTTTTTCTATTTTCTAGCCCGGAAAGTATAATGTTGCAGCACAATTTTTTTTTTTTTTTAACCAAGGACTTGAATTTGTTCCAACTCTGTCACAAACAAGTTTTTTGGTTCTTCTGATATTCAGTTTCCATATTTATTGAATTCACTTTAAAATTCCATCTTTCAGTGTAAAATGAGCAAATACATTTAAAGTGAAGCTAAAAAAATTATCCTCATTTTAGTAATTCCAAGCATATATGGTGCTACCTATGTGTATACACTGTGTTAAGAGGTTTCTGTAAGTGTGTTAACTAAGTTTTCACAATAACCCCTCAAAGCAGTTACACACACTCAATGTGTTTTCATTTTTTTTTTATTAAGGTGGTATATCCCCATGATTAAGAAGCCTGTATTAGTTGGTGTATGTTAGGGTAGATAACATAACCAATAAGCCCCAAAACTAGATGAATAATAATTGCTTATAAAAGGAATAAATATGAATATTCAAGGATGGCTTTCAACTTGGTGATGGACCAGGCCAGATTTTTCCAACTGGTGGCGTCACCGTAGACTAGGGCCCTGGAGACATTTTTTTACAGCCAGAAAATGAAAAAAAGAAAGAGTAGAGACGGCAGTCACTTCCTAAATACTTTGACCTAGAAAAGAAACAGATCATTTCTACTCATGTGCGACTTGTGAGCACTAATCATAAGGACTCAGCTAGATACAAAGGCTACTGGAAAATGTAGCTTCTTGCCATGCAATTATTTTTCGATAATCAACTTGTGTCTATAGACAAGGAGTGTGAATCAAATATCCCCTTACTGTGTGACCATAACTTTAACTTATATAACTTTTGTTTTCCTACTTTCTATAATGGATTAAATAACCTTATCTCACAAGTATTAAATGAACTTAAACTTTTAACTTCAGGGCTCAAATATAATAAGCACTCAGTAAGTAGTAGCTCATTAATTCATTGCCATCTTTAATAAGCTACAAAATATTCTGGTGCCTGCAAGATTGGGGCTTCATTTGATTCTGGCAGTTTCTTTATCTACTCCAGCGACTGACCTAATTAGGAGGACTCTGTCATGGCAGCTAGTGTTCCATAATGCTCAACACCTGCCTGCTCTTTGTCCCCAAATATCACTTTGCTTTTAATTATGCACCACTGTGCTATGCTTATTTATTGGAATTTCCTTGTTTTTTAAATTTTTAAATTTTCTTTTTATCTTGGGCTCCTGATGACAACTGTACATTTATTTCACTTACTCCTTGAAAACTGTGCTTTTCCCATAAGTGGATGCTTTCTCTGTGGCTGAAATTGAGGATACGTCTCTAATTGCAGCCTTGTCCAAGTTGCAGGTTTAATTTCAGTCTTTGGTAAGATTGATCCACACTGTATGTATATCATCAAAGGACAGCTTTTGAGGGGTCAGCAACCAAACAGGCTAAATGAAGCCGGACAGTATATGCAGAGGAAATGATGCGTATAGAAATCTTTTTTTGCGTTCCTTTTTACTTTATCCTTTTTGGACACACATACGTGTTTGTACGTATGTACAGGTTGCATAAGGAGTGTGTGTGTGTTTAGTTTTGGCTTGGGTGGTAAAACGGAAGAAATTTATATAATGTAAGCAACTGTTTGTCATTAAGAGATCTGTGATAAAGAGAAGCATTTAGTGAAGAAGATGTTAATAGCAGTGAAGGTGAATATTATTGTTATTGACCCAGTGGTGTTTGCTTGAAAAAAAACAAACAAACGAGATTTACATTTCTCTTCCAGAGTCTGGAATATTGTATGTGTTCAAGAAAGATAGAATAATATTTCAAAACGGAAGTGTTGACTAAATCGCATTATAAAATAATGTATTAGACCAAGATGTGAACATGTTAAAAACAACAGGGAAGTGTTCAGAATTTTAATCTTCTTAACCCTATAAGGATATTAAAAGGTGGGGCTGATTAGAGGAAGACTGGGAAGAGAATTCTCTTGGTGTCCCCTGTGCCTTAGGGACCTCCTTAGCCTGACGTGTGAAGGAGAGAATACTTCCAAACCTCAAGTGGAATCAGAGTAGCTTCACAGTTTATTTGAGAATATTTTTAGCAGGTTTATTTGGAGAGCACTTTTCCCCTCCCAGAGGAGAGGGTGTGGTGTTCCTTCCAAATCCAAAGTCAGTAGAGAGTGTAATGAGTAGTAAATAAGCTATACAGATCAAATGCACAGTATAATGAATATAGTCAACAGTGCTACCGCATAATGATGTAATGTGACAAATAGTGCTTCAGTGGCAATCATATTACAATATATAAATGTATCAAAGTAATACACTGTACACCTTAAGTTTACAAATTGTAACATGGCAAGTTAATCAAATAAAAAAGAGAGAGGTGCTTTAATGAGATGCCACAATAAGCTTAATGCGTGTCCCTATAAATTCCCTGTACGCTGGGAACTGGCATTTAACTCATACCAGCAGCAAGAGAGAGCTGTTTGTGTAGCGATCATATTGCCCTCCAGGTGTTTGAGTTAAAATTGACTCTTTCCTCTGTCCTAGATGTGGACCATGAACAAGAGAAAGAAAGAATATGCTTTGCTTTTCTTAGCTTTTGTTGAGGAAGTCCCTGAAAATGTTAGCTAGGTCATACAATAAATGATCTGGAAGTCTTTCCAGGGGTCTCAGGACTGGAGAACGAAAGGACAACTCCTGAGTATAGAAATGCCCATGATTTTCATCATCAAAGAAAAAACATAAGAGATATTTCTCCATAATTGGGGAAGCCCCAACAGAACTCATGGCAGTGCCTGCATCAGATACCTGTTGTCACGGTTATATTGCATAACATGTGACCAACAAACAAAGAAACAAACAAAAGCTTATTCACATACAATAGCAAGTTTATAATTCCTGCGCCTAGGGCTGCCACACAGATGTCTCTACTGATCCTGGCTTGGCTCATATATGCTCTTAGGGATTGGTTGACTCTCAGCTTTCTCTCAGATGCTTTCGGCTAGAGCAACTGAGATGGCATTTGTCTCTTATCCTCTAAGAAGCAAGGATAAGCATGTTCTCATGGCAATGATAGAGGCACAAAAGTGAGGATAAGCCCATTTACACAAGTATTTTTCAAGCCCCTACTAACAACATGATTTTTCACATTTCATTGGCCAAAACAAGCCATGTGACCATCTCTAGACCCAAAGTGAAGGAGCATTATCAAGTTTCAGGGAGAAGGTAGTGGATAAAGGAAGGGTAAAGGTTTGGGGGCATTCTTGAATTAGTCCATCACAGTGCCATGAAAAAAAAAAAAAAAGTCAGATTTGATCACCTACCAGAGCCAAAGAGTGCTGGAGTTAAATCACCATATCCTTACCAGGAAAACAAGAGCTCTCCTACTCAGGCTACTTCCTCTCTTACCCCAGTATTCAACCATGTTGTAATTATACACTATGATCAGTGAAGTCAGGGAAGGATATTTTAAAAAGTCTAGGTGATAACACAGTTCACTCCCACCTGACGTTGGACCAAGCTCAGGCAGGTGAGAAGACTAAATGTTAGAGCAAGTTGAGACATTTTAAAAATTATTTTGTGAGACTGGTTATCTCAGTTACTGAATTGAGACTGTATTTCGGAACTGAAAGCAACAGTTGAACATTTATTACCTTAGTGTCGAGAAGCTATAGGGCTTGCCTTGAATTTTCAACCTGAGCCTGGTGAAAAACTAAACGTACTCAAAATAAATACAGAGAGGCAGTGATAGACAAAACTAAAGCTAGTTTATGGATTAAGTCCAACCACTTATTCTTCTTTAAGTGACTACCTTACCCCAATAAATGGTATACCATACTGCTTGAGAACTGGAAATCAAGAGCCAAGGGCAGATCGGTGCCTGGATGTCTCAATCACTTGAGCATCTGACTCTTGATTTTGGCTCAGGTCATGATCTCAAGGTGGTGAGATTGAGCCCAGTGTTGGGCTCTGTGCTGACAGCGTGGGGCCTGCTTGGGATTCTCTCTTTCTCTCTGCCCCTTCCCTGCTCACACATGCCCTTGCTCTCAAAATAAATAAATAATTAAAAAAAAAAAAAGAGCCAACGACAGAGTCCTTGAATTCAAATCTTAGTTTTGCTTCTTCTTGTTTTGAGCCTGATTTGATTTTTTACATTTATGCTTCAGTTTTCTCACCTAGACAATTGGGATATTTTTACCAACCTCAAAAGGTCGTTTCAAGTTTGGACTGAGTTAATACATGTAAAGCATTTCAAATTATGCCTGGTACACAGTAAGCACTTGATAGCTACTACTACAATTTGCTATTTCTGTTTAAAAATAAACTTCTCTATCATGATATATGAAATGGAATCATCTGAATGGAGATCACACCGGCCCCTGATGCACAGTCTGTCAAAGGTGTGTTATTACACACGATTTAGGGAGAAAAACATGCTCTTATGCTTGTGCAAAAGCCTTGTATTCAATCCCTTCTTTCCAAACCCAGATTCTCATTTTACCAAGCTCGTCTTGGCAGGGTTTTCCCTTGGAAATTGTCTTGGAATTTTTTTTTTTTTTTTTGCCACCAGTGACATTTCTCAGATTGTCATGCACGAGTCCTTTAGTAGATTGTGTGTATTTATTATCTGTTAGTGAGCCTTTAGCACAGAAAGTGATCGTTCTAACCTTCAAAAGGCAACTACTAAAAGATGCATTCTGAGAGCTGACTTTTAAGGCTGATAATTTCACTAATTTCTTTAGAAAACAGTGAGTCTAGGTCTCAGTATGAGATATAAAGTCACAAGTTTTGGGCTAGAAGGGACTTTAGAGATAGTTTATTCGACTCCCTTACTTTATAGATGAGAAAATCAAGGCCAAAATGCATACAATTATGTGCCCAGAGTTACAGACTCTTTTCAGAGTCAAGACTATTAGTAATACCTTCAGATCCACAAGCCCACTGCTCCTTGCATGAATAGGGAAAAGAAGAATTTGGATAAGATGGGTAAGCAGGGGTTAATGTCAAAAACTTGAGTGCAGATCCAAGGCAGGTAATAAAAATCAATTTTTTTGTTTTGAATTTATTTTTTTTTTTCAACTTTTTTTTTTTTTTATTTTTTTTTTATTTTTGGGACAGAGAGAGACAGAGCATGAACGGGGGAGGGGCAGATAGAGGGAGACACAGAATCGGAAACAGGCTCCAGGCTCTGAGCCATCAGCCCAGAGCCCGACGCGGGGCTCGAACTCACGGACCGTGAGATCGTGACCTGGCTGAAGTCGGACGCTTAACCGACTGCGCCACCCAGGCGCCCCTGTTTTGAATTTATTTTTATTTTTTGTTGTGAATAACAGTGTTGTGACTCTGTTTTGGATATATATCCAGAAGGGGAATTACTAGATGATATGGTAATATAATTTTTAAGTTTTTCAGAATAAACTCATTTTTAAATTGAAAACTGATTATGGTGATGGAACCTTAAATGGCCTTTTCACAAAAATGTGGTGGGAAGTGCTCGATAGGAGGCACGAGGGAAATGAAGAACCTCCCGTACACCTTTGTTTCTTCGTCAAAGGACTACTGGAAATTCCTGTTTTTCCATCCCATTCCCCTTTCACAATGATGCGATCCCACTCTGAGTAATATTGTTGTCTTTGTTAGTGCCCTGAAGGCCTTGCTAAAACACAAATCCCTGCACCTCTCCTCCAGAGTTTGAGTTGTGGTGCTGAGATTACATTTTTGACAACTTCTCAGGTGATTCTGATGCTGTCAGTCTGTGGATCAAACTGTGTATCACTGACCTATGGAAACAGTAGTAAACAGTAATACAACAAATATGTACAGGAGTGCCTGCGTGGCTCAGTCGGTTAAGCGTCTGACTCTTGATTTTGGCTCAGGTCATGATCTCACAGTTTGTGAGTTCAAGCTCTACATCGGGCTCTGTGCTGACCGTGAGGAGCCTGCCTGGGATTCTCTCTCTCCCTCTCTCTCCCCCTCTCTCTATGCACCTCCCTTACACACACACACACACACACACACACACACACACACACACACACTTTCTCTCTCTCTCTCTCTCTCTCTCTCTCTCTCTTTCTCTCTCAAAATAAATAAACTTAAAAAAAACCCAAATACATATGAAGTTGTACGTCATGCTAAAAATTCCACGTATAGCATGTGTATATATACTACATTTTGCATACAAGAATATCTTCCTGTCAGAAGTGAAGAGAATCAAAGACCTCATAATATATGACACAAGGTTCGTGTATATATTTCACCTTGGTTTTGTATGTGACTAGTTACTTTCAAGACGTTGCTGCAGCATTTGATATCTCAAGAGATAGAGTTTAGGATTATCTTGGCTTTAGCTTCATAGCTGCTATAAATTACTCTAAGATCTCTTTTAACCTAAAGAACTCTTCATTTATTTTATTTCCATAAGAACAGCTCAGTAAACCCTTTATTGAGCAATCTCTCCTGTCTTAACATGTCTTTTCTTCCCTCACAATCTGTCTGTATATTGGATCAGTCTTAAAATCTTTATGCAAGAATATGAATTCTGGCTGCTCTGCATATACATCATGTGGTTCCATATTGCTTTCCAACTTTAAAATGACACATTTGTACCAAAAATATTTCTGGAAGGCTTTTGGAGAGTTCAAAATACTTTATGCTCTTTGAAAAAAATGTTTCTATGTGATCTTTTGATTCCAAATTGGAGGCATTTATGAGGATGGCTAGGCACAAGTATATGGAATATAGTAGAGACAGATCATGACAAGCATGTAAAGTGAAATGGATATTCACAAACAATGACCTTAGACTGTCACCATGTCCAGATACGTGTGTCTGCCTTCATCCTGTCTCTTCTACTCTTCTTTGACTCTGGGCCCCTGGGAGGTCCCCAGTCCAGCTTTCACCCATGAGCTTCTAGTACTACTCACCTCCCCAGCTTTCTCCTCCCTTCCCTGTCCCTCACTCTCTCTGATACACTTCCCGAGAAACTCCCCCGTTTATTGGCATTCAGGAAACACCAAGGGATCATCAAAAATCCTTTTCACCTGCCAACTCCCAAATGACATTTTTATGTTTTAATAAGAGTCAGATAGATGTAAATGGCCTCAATTTGAAAGTGAGAACTTCGGGTAGCCTAGAAAGAAAAATATATATATACAAACGAGATACTTAGTTTTTCTTAAAGTCACATCACATATACAGTTGCTTCCTTGCCTACAGATGAATAGTTCCAAAGAGAAAATAAAAGAAATAAAAAGGGAAAATAAAACCAGATGGTGATGTTTGCTGATTTCTGTTATTTCCATATTTGATACTTATAAGTATGATTAAAAAGATGGAGATAAACATGTTTACTGCCAGCAACATAATTATCTACCTCAGATTATAATTACTTGAGGTTAGATCTTTTCTTCCTTCCTATGAGTTCTGAATGCCAAAAGCTATGACATTTTCACCTCCCAAAGCACCTATCATGGCATTTGTCACATAGCAAGCATTACTAATAAAAAATAATAGTACTATAACAATAATAACAGCTATCATAGCTTTTGAAGGGAAGATCACAAAATGAAATACAAATAACCAGAAGAAGAAAGATAATTTAAGGGAAAGAAATATCTGTTCCAAAGAGAATGTATTTTGAGAACAGCTTGGTGATTCTTAAGATTATCCTTAAATCCTTCCCAGTGATCCCATGCCTGAATTCCAAGGAGGAATGGAGTTTTCAAGTGGGAAATGGCAAGGGTATTGTTCATATGACTCTGTGGGATGTGACAAGTTACCTGGACATTACTACACAAATTGTGACAGAGGGGCGCTTAGTAATGAGGATAGATGTTTTGTTTTCTGAGTCCAAAGAACAGGCTTAGCCTACTGTGGTCTGGCATGATGAGACTTCCAGAAGCCCCTGCAGAAGGAGAGGACAAAGGAAGTCATCTCATTGGCCTGTCCCCATGTCATGGGTCTCACTCATGGGTCTATCCCCAAAAGGAGAGACGAAACAGGAAAAAATTAAATGTAGCTCAAAGTACTGAACAAACCTTTCAGAAGCATCATTGAGATAACTTCTATGGATGCCAGAGCAATGTAGGATGTTATTTGGGTGAGGGAAAGAATGCCCAATTTACCAAGTAGCAATGTAGGAGTGCCAATGTGGCTTAAATACCTTCGTATGCATACAGCGCTGTCCAATAACATATGGTTTTTTGGCAATTGAAATACAGCTAGTGTGACCAAGGAAGTTGGTTTTAATTTTAATGTAAATGAAATAACTTACATTAAATTTAAGAGGCCATATGTGGTAGTGGCTACTGTATTGGACAGTACAGATTCTAATCCTCACGAGAAGTGAGAGATTATGTTTTTAATACTCTGTATTTTAGAAATGTAGAAACTCAGTAAGTAACTTGATCAAGATCACATCTAGATTGTAGCTGTCTACAACATAAATCCAGGGGTTTCTGACAAAAGTAAATATTCTTTTTCAGTATTATATCTCTTTGTCCAGTTTTCTGAAATGACTGATAATTTTTCTCTTAGTTTAAAACTGAGTTTATGCATATCAAAAATATATGTTAGAATGCATTATTCTTTGGAATAGACCCTGCACTGGAAACTAACTACTCATAAGACCAACAAGTTGAATAAGCAAATTGTGTTCTATTCACACAATAGAATATTATACAGCAATGAGAATGAAGTATCTATAACTCTATGTAACAATTTATTTTTATTTTTAATCTTTTTACATTTATTTATTTTTGAGAGACAGAGTGAGACAAAGTGAAAGTGGCTGAGGGGCAGAAAGAGAGGGAGACACAGAATCGGAAGCAGTCTCCAGGTTCTGAGCTGTCAGCACACAGCCTGACGTGGGGTTTGAACCCACAAACCGTGAGATCATGACCTGAGCCGAAGTGGGACGCTCAACAGACTGAGCCACCCAGGCACCCCTCTATGTAACAATTTAGATAAACTTTGCCAATGATATTGTCCATTTAAAGCCAGAGAGGCAAAGCCAGAAGAGAATATAATAAATTATTCCATTTATATAAAGTACTTCAGCAGATGAAACTAACCTATACTGTTAAAAATCTGAGCACTTGTTTTTCCTGGGGACAGAGGTGAAAGAATGGTGAGTAGTGGGTGGGGCCGTGGCTGGAAGGGAGTGTAAGAGCAACTTCTGAGACATTGTACTATTTTTTTTAATTTTTTACAATATTTTTTTATTGTTTGTTTATTTTGAGAGAGAGAGAGAGAGAGGGAGAGTGCACGAGTGGTGAGGGGCAGAGAGAGAGGGAGAGAGAGAATCCCAAGCAGGCTCCCTGCTGTCAGCATAGAGCCTGATGTGGAGCTCTATCTCACGAACCTTGAGATCATGACCTGAGCCGAGATCAAGAGTCAGACACTTAACTGACTGAGTCACTCAGGCACCCTCATTGTACTATTTCTTGTTCAGGATACTGATTATACTTTGTGAAAATTTGTTGACTTGTGCACTTATGGTAAATCCATTATATTAGTTTTCTGTTGCTGCATAACCCATTACCTAAAACTTAGTGGCTTAAAACAACACAAATTTATTACCTTAGTTTCTGTAAGGAGAACTCTGGGCATGGCATGGATGGATTCTTTGCTTACATATTCACCGGGCTGACATTAAGGTGCTGTCTAGTTCTCATTTGGACCTCAGCATCCTCTTTCAAGCTCACTGGTTGTTAGAATTAATGACCTTGTGGTTGTAAGACTTAGGTCGTCCTTTTCCTGTTAGCTTCAGACTGCTCTTAGAATCTAGAGACTGTCCATAGTTTCTTGCCTTGTGGTCCTCATAGCACTTCACACACACGTATATTTGCTTTCTGGGCCAACTGGATTATGTCTGCCTGACTTCCTCCTCTTTGATCACCTCAAGAAAACTGTTTACTTTTAAAGGGATCAAGCCTCCCCAGGTAACCACCATATCTTAAGGTCACTTGATCTGGGATCTTAATTATGTTATCAAAATCCCTTTTCAGCAATACCTACATTAGTATTTGAATGAATATCTGGGAGAAGGTGTGCATATAGCACGGGCTGAGAATCTACTGGTGCCATCTATCAATTCTGTCTATTGCAGATACCTTTTTATGTCTAGATAAAAACTTTTTTAAAATTCTTAGCATAACCTATGGAGTACCAGGAATAAGCTCTCTATCTAGGTACTACAGTCCTTCATCAGCATTGCTTTAGAGCAAGAATTAGCATGAGAAAGGAAGTTCTGTGGATGGCATTACAGGTGTTGGGATGTAACACAGCTAATCAGTATTTTCATTTTGTAGTCTCTATCTTTTGCTTTGCCCAAATAGTGACAAGAGGGAATGCAAGCCTACACATTTACTGGACTCCTAAATATGAATTTAAGTGTCCTGTTCCAGACAAATTATCTCCTAACATATTGAGAAATTTATAGCAATGGTCACTGACCTCAACGGTCTTTGAAAACACTATGTTGATAGAGCAGGGATAGTTTCATACATTAAAAAGAGATAGGACTGAGGTGCATATGGGCCTGTACAGTCTCTTAGGATAAAGGGCCTGTGTTTTATGTCAAAACATCTTCCCTTGACATCCCCAGGCCAAGCATGACTTGATAGATTGTGAAGATCTCCAGCTCTAGAATTAACATTCAAATAGAGAAAATCTTAGTTCCAAAAGAAGGCTTTATCAAGAATGGTCATCACAGTCCACAAGAACAAATCACATGAAGCTAAACTACAGAGAACTGTGTACATCTGGACATCAGCAAAGCATGTGGCATTTTCTCTGATATTTGCATGAGAAGCTGTAGACACAAGCCATAGATATGAGTTCAATTAGTCAAAATTATATGTGGTTGACTACACAGAGAAAAGGAGGCTCTGTCTTGCGTAATATTGTCAATCACTACTGCCAATTTCTGGAAAACA
This sequence comes from Panthera pardus, assembly GCF_024362965.1. Lineage (NCBI taxonomy): Eukaryota > Metazoa > Chordata > Mammalia > Carnivora > Felidae > Panthera > Panthera pardus. Next base: position 102,538,584 of record NW_026526843.1, read on the forward strand.
TGATTATCGAAATTATAGATGACACAAAAGTAGAAAGAATAAATTGGCTGGATAACAGAATCTGTATTCAAAAAGATGTTAATAGACTGGAAGGGTGAGCCAGATCTAACAAGGGGAAATTGAACGAAAACACTTAAAGAGCCTTACATATACACTCCCAAATTGAAATGCGCATAGTTGGGATGCCTAGGTGGCTCAGTCAGTTAAGCATCTGATTCTTGATTTTGGCTCAGGTCATGGTCTCAAGGTTCATGAGTTTGAGCCCCACATCGGGCTCTAGGCTGGCAGTGTGGAGCCTTCGGGGGATCCTCTCTTTCCTTTTCTCCCTGCCCCTCCCCTGCTTGCTCCCTGTCTGTCTCTCAAAATAAAAAAAATAAATAAAATGCCCATAGCTACCTAGTTTAAAATGACACATTACTGTGCATAATTAATTGCACATTTAATAAGTGAGAATTTAATTTATATTATCTAATTTCCTCTTTTTTTATGTTTATTTATTTAGTTTGAGAGAGAGAGAGAGCAGGGGAGGGGCAGAGAGAGAGGGAGACAGAGAATCCCAAGCAGGCTCCTCACTGTCAGCACAGAGCCTGAGGTGGAGCTCAAACCCACGAATATGAGATCATGACTGGAGCAGAAACCAAGAGTCAGACCCTTATCCGACTGAGCCACCCAGGCACCCCTCTAATTTTGTCTTTATAACCATACTGTTAGGATGGGTGTATTTTCCTTAATTATGCAATAGTAGAAGTTTGGAGAGGTCCATTTATGTTGAGCAGGCCAGAGTTGGTACAGTGAACTACTCTGTAACACATACAAGTTTGGAGGAGCTTCTGGACTAGGGACTGTACATTTGGAGTGGGATATAATTTTACTTATTAAACTCAACCTATTAATGGTAAGATGTAGGCAAAAACAGATAATATATAAATCCTAACTCCTCATAAACACAGTGTCTAGAATCCCAAAGAGGAGAATTTTGTTTTGCCTTATCTGCTGAGCACTGGGTACAGATCTTAACACCATAATTTTACATGAATATAGACAAAGTAGAGCCACTTCAAAATCTGTCACAATTACTATCGTGACAAGGCTCAACATTACCTCAAAAGAAGAAAAAGAAAATGAGATTTATTTTGTATTTCTGAAAAGATTTATTAAGGTTCCTTACAGCTACAAATAGTAGAAGGACTTGCTGACAAAAAGCCTAGTGAAAGATGAATCAAGCTTGCAAAATGGGGAACTAGGACACTGGATATTATTTAGTCTAAGGAAAAGCTATTTCTACACAAGAAAATATATCAAGTAATATTTATTGTATAACTTAATATTGTATGGTATTATGATTATTAATTATCTTATTTAACAAAATAAATTGTAGCTCTGAATGGCTTGGTTAATAGTTAAAAAGGGGGCACCTAGATACCTCTGTCGGTTAAGCATCTGACTTCAGCTCAGATCATGATCTCACGGTTCGTGGGTTTGAGTCCCACACCAGGCTCTGTGCTGACAGCTCAGACAGCTCAGAGCCTGGAGCTTGCTTCAGAATCTGTGTCTCCTTCTATCTCTTCCTCTCCCCTGCTCAAGCTCTGTCTCTCTCTGTCTCAAAAATAAACAGTAAAATAAATTTTAAAAAAAAACAGTTAAAAAACAATATAAACAAAATCTACTTTCCCATGTAACTTTGAAATTAAGCTCTTTTGCAAAGGTAAACAGCTTTCTTTTTTACAGACGGGCTTAATTTTCTAGTATGTGGTGCTTTTGTTTTAATTTAAATTTTAGTTGATGTACAATATTGGTTTCAGAAGTAGAATTCGTGATTCATCACTTACATACAACACCTAGTGCTCATCACAAGTGCCCTCCCATCACCCATCTAGCCCATCTCCCACCTACCTCCCTCCATCAACCCTCAGTTGTTCTCTCTTGTTAAGAGCCTCTTGGGGTTCGTTTCCCTCTCTTCTCTTATTTCCCCCACCCCTTCCTATGTATCATCTGTTTTGTTTCTTAAATTCCAAGTATGTGGTGATTTTTAGAGCCTCTCTCTCTCAGAGTGAGTGGCTCAATCAGTTAAGTGTCTAACTCTTGATTTTGGCTCAGGTCATGATCTCACGGTTTGTGGGATTGAGCCCCAAGTTGGGCTCTACACCAACTGCAAGGAGCCTGCTTGGGATTCTCTCTCTCTCTCTCTCTCTCTCTCTCTCTCTCTCTCTCTCTCTCTGTCTCTGTCTCTCTCTCTGTGTCTCTCTGTCTCTCTCTCTGCTCCTCCCCTGCTCATGTTCTCTCTCTCTTTTTCGTGTCTCTCAAAATATATATATATATATATATATATATATATATATATATATATATATATATATTTATATATATATATATATATTTTAAAAAGTCTGTCTCTCATGGTTAGATTTCATGAAGCATTTACAGTTTCTTATTCTGAGTATGTTGTTCATTTAAACTGGCTCAATTTTAAGTAGGTTTATTTTTTATAATTTTTTTAAGTTTACTTATTTTTGAGAGAGAGACTAAGCTTGAGCCAGGGAGGGGCAGAGAGAAAGGGAGAGAGAGAATTCCAAGCAGGTTCCGTGCTGTCAGCACAGAGCCCGATGTACGACTTGATCCCACCACCCTGGGATGATGACCTAATCTGAAATCAAGAGTTGGTCACTTGACTGACTGAGGCATCCAGGTGCCCCATAAGTGGGTTTATTTTTTAAAGTTTTAGACTTAAAACTTAAAGACAAAGTATATATACAGTAGCAAAGTAAAGTTTTAAAGATTACACAAATTAACTATTTTTGGCATAGAAATTTCATTTCAATATTTCATGGGTTACTATCAATATTTACAAAAATAATTTTCTTCCATACAGAATTACACTCCTGAATTTCTTTTTCTTTACGATGAAGAAAACTGTCACTTATCATGTCTTCATAAAAATGCTCTGTAGTACAAAGTTTTATGGTGCTTCCTTCTCTTAGAAAGGCATTGTGATTGTGGCTAGAAGTGAAAGGGGGAACAAAAAACACGTGAAGTGAATTCACTTTCTGTCGTTCCCAATTAGAGACTTGTTGATGACAACCTTTCTCCCTAGCTCGTTTTTTGTTTGTTTGTTTGTTTGTTTGTTTGTTTGTTTTCCTGGAATAGTTTAGAAATTACTGTAGGATAACAGTAATATTATATGGGACTATGCTCATTAAATTCAAGTAGTTGTGCTCTTTGTAGAATACTAATTGTGAGACAATTAAGGTTCATCATTTTGCATTTAGATTTTGTGCTTTAGCTGCAAAACTATAGAGAATGTAAGATAAACAGACAATGCAGATATAATACTCCTTTTCCTCTAGGTTGGTGTGACTAGTAATCAGTATTGTCATTTGTATGTTGGCTTATATAGCCAAGATCATTAGTAGTCCACAAAAGTAAAGGACTAGGATAAGAAGTAAAAAAAAATTACTGAACATTGGCTTAATTGCACAAAACACATAAGAGGGTTAAAGTACAATGGAAATGAAAATCATACGTTTAATAATCTTTTGAATCTAAAAAAGATTATAAGTTATCTCCTGTAACCTGTAGATGGTGATATGTTGATGAACAAACAAAAAATGAAATTCAGTAGGGATTAATGTAAATTCTATCGACTTGCTAATGTTCAGGTATTTCTCTATATTCAGAAGTTTAACATTCTGGGAACAGAAATTCTCAGTAACCGGATAGATTTTTTTGGAAGTATAAAATGTTTTATATTTTAAGTCAATTTTGTTGTTCGCTAAGCTCTGTTAAATATATCGCCTCAACCCTAAAATGTCTAAACCCCCTTCTCTTATCCACAAAATCTGCAAATAGCAACTGCATCCAGGTCTTCCTGGGCGTGCGGTCTGTGCAGTTTGTAGAAGCCCCGCTGTGATCATCTTAACATTTTCAATAATTTTGTACCAAAATGCCCTGCATTTTCGTTATGCCCTGGGCTCCACCAGTTAGGTAACCAGTTGACTGACTCCATGTGACAACCACTTAATCGAAAAATCTTAGCCATACCCCCTATCCCAACTCTCAATACTTACTATTTTCTCTGCATTCAGATTATATTTACTCCTCATCATTTAACTACTACCACACAAATTCAAGCCCCCAGCATCCATCCACAGCCTCCTAATCAGTCTCTTCTCCTTTCTTGGCCGACTCCCCCAGGCCTTTTCTCAGTAGAGCAGCTGAGGTGAACTTTCTAAAAGAGAGGTCAAGTCGTGTCACTCTTTGGCTCAAATTCCTCCAATTTCTTGTTTCAGTTGACCAAAGGCCCAAGTCCTTGCAGTGGCCTACAAGGTTCTACATGATCTGGTTCCCTAAAATACCTCTCGCCTCATCTCTTCGTATCCTTTTTCTTGTCCACTCAATGTTATCAACAATCATATCCTTCCCATGCCTGTAGCCTTCTAGCTATGGGCCTTAGAATTTTGTATGTAGCTTCTGTTTCTCTGCTGAAATCCATCATCTGTTAATTTATATGTATATATTTTCCTTTAGGTTCCTGAAAGTATTTCATAGCTGCTTTAGCGTCCTTGTCTCACAATTGCAACATCTGGGCCATCTTGGGGTTGGTTTATTGACTTTTTTTTTTCTTGAGTAGGGATCCAGTTTTTCTGTTACTTTCCATGTCTAGTCATTTCTGTATGAATACTGGATATAAGTGATATGCGGTAGAGACTCTAGATTCTGTTCTTCTGAATAGCGATTTTCATTCTAGGGGCTAGATAACTTGGGAGGACTCAAGTTCCAAATTCTCTCTCCCCTGTGGGTTGCAAAAGATGAAACCACCACTCAGTTCTTGGAGTTTCCAGCAGGTGAGATTTTGGGGGGCCTCGTCTGTCTTTACCATGATTTACAGATCAGCCAAGGGTCTGGGTAGATTGTATACACAGATATCGGGGCTTGCCCCATTTGCAGCTCTCTCCCTTCCAGGATTAATCATTTCTTGCCTGTTCTGCTCTCCCAACTCAATCCCTGGTTGGGCCACAGCTTTTTGTTGTCTCCCAATACAGAGAGATCTAGGCATACTAGAAAATGTGAACTCACACATTTCACCAAGTACAGATATATTCTTTCAAGGATAGATTTCCTTCCAGTTTCTGCTTCTTTTGTTCTTTTTTCTATACCTTGAAATTCTCATTATTTTATATTTTGTCCAGATTTTGTAATTGCTATCTGTGGGAAGTTAGGCCAGTTCAGGTCCTAGCTGCACGTATTCAGGCAAATGATTTGTCCTCCCTGTGCCTCGTTTTCTTCATCTGTAAGATGCAGGCAGATGAGATACAGATAATAATAGGTTTAGTATGAGGCTTGAATATGTTCTATACGTGTCATGAGTGTGTACCGTGTCACCTTAGCTGACCTGGAACTGTGTTTCTCAGAATTCCCTTTTCTTAGTAGAGACCTTTTGTATGGGGATTGGAAGGTGAAAGCAAGGAATACATTTTTTGCCCTTGGAAGCACAGCACTGGACCCCAGTCCCTGCCGCTCACGCAGGTGGTCACTGATCTGCCGACTTACCTTGTTCGTGTGGGGCAGCAGCTGCGCCCGTAGCTCTTCCACCTCCTCCCTGGTCTCCCGCTTCAGCTTCTCCAACTTTTGCGTCCTCCCCCACCCCTGTTTAGCTCTGGAAAAAAAAAAAAAGCACTCACTGGAGCAAGATTCGAGCATTAAAAAGATATGACAGGGAAAGCCAAATCAACATGGTTACAGATTGTCTATATTGTCCTGTCAGATATACTAGAAATAAATTCACCAGTAGTTCACATGGTATCTACTGGCTGGGTTCCTTGAGAAGCAGTCTCGGAGTCTGAATTTAGACCTCAGCCTGTGTGCCCTTGGGTACAGCTGTGGAAGAAAGAGGAAAGACGCAGGACCAAGTAGATGGAGAAACTGCATGGCAGGCCCAAACAGAGGTTTCAGCTGACTCCCGCAGAGAACTCTGTGGCTAACTGGCCTGTCAAAATTGTGCATTAGATGTGTTGAACCCCAACTTGATTGATCAGTCATGGCATGACAGTCTCCCTTGGAGGACATGACCTTGGGCGTGGGAGTACTCGGCAGCTGAGGCAGTCCCTGAAAGGGCTCACAAAGAAAGGGTGCCTGCTGTTAGTATCCAAGCAGCTGGGGTAGCATCTTTCACTGAGAGATCTGGACTGTGCATCTTTATGTCCATCGTGGTATCCAGTGAAGCCATGAAAGAAAAACAGGTGAAATTGTGATTCCCTTCTCCAAGGAATGCAACCTGTGCATAACAAAAGCAATTGTGTCAGAGAAAGACAAGCTAAGCAGATATTCTCTTATCACCCTTAACATTGTTTTGAAAAGTGATCCTTGGCCACCCTGAGCCATGAGGGTCAGTTATTTCCAAGGCACAGTGCTGGCATCTATCCAATCATCCTTGATAGAAGGAGAGTCACTATCCAATCATCCTTGGGGAACACGGATTTTATTTCATAAGAAAAGTTTATTTAATATAGTGGATGATGTTCAGGTTTGGATTTCAAACTAAACAATTTTGTATGCAAATTTTTATCCCTCAAGTGATTTGCATTTCACTTTAGAAGTATATCATTCTTATTATATTTGTTTTCAAATAGGGTATTAATTACCAAGGATTGCCTGGAGGAGAATATTTGTGAATTAATTCAAATATGGCATGTGTATAGGTGTAGTATATTGTCAGAAATTTAGGCTAATTTTGGAAAATGTGACTGGAATTAGTGAAATGACACGTAGTTTTGTTATGGTGCTGATATTTTCAACACAGTTTTGGAATCTTTTTTGGAACTGTGCCTGAGGACATTTGACAAGCTGCACAAGATAATCAGTCAACCGTCTATATTGTCATCCTTCATTTTCGATCTAAAGTAGAATTATCCACCTTGATTTGCTTTCTCTCTCAGTTAATATGAAGAATCAATAATTATTGCTGATTTTAATTCTGCTTCCTGGCTTTGAAAGGGTAACTTTCCATAGTCATTCATTTTCCTCAATCCTTATGATAAATTATTGACCATGTCACATTTTGTCTATGCATAACATACTGAATTAAATACTGAGGTTGTTTTTGACATTATTAAAGACTGACGTGTGTGGAGAAGTTGAATTTCTCTAATAATAATCTACTCATAATTCTTTCTTTGACTTCCTTCATCCCTCTCTCCCTTCCTTCCTTTCTTCCTTCGCATCCTTCCTGCTTGAAACGCATTATGAATACCTACTAAGGGTTTCTGTCTCTACCAAGCAGGGGGAGAAATAAACTTAATATAATGTGTTTATCCATCATGAGTTGTCTACACAGACTCAAAAACACTTCACACATACTGAAATGTCTTAGGCACTAACAACTTTATGTAAATAATACATTCTATTTATACTCAAATTATACTATTTATACCCTATTTACATTGCTTATACTAGTTATACATTCTATTTATACCTTATTCAATCTGGAAGGAGAGAATATATCAAAATCTATTCAGAAGACTTTGACCAGCACTTCTCAGCCTTTTGGCTAAGTTCAAGTGCAGAAGATTTTGAGCAAATCAGAGTGACTGATTAGGGCCCTAATGTGGATGGTGATAATGTGTATATATACTATTTTTTACCTTTCAAAAGGTAAATGGTGATGAACCTTGAATATTTTTAGGTTAAGAATTTTACACATGATCTTTTAGGCAATGAGAGGATACTGAGTATCTTTAGGTACTGAAGTTGCATGTTGCAAACATTGAATTTCTTATGATGTACAGGATGAAGTGAAGGAGAGAGAGATTCCAGAAGTAAATGACCTATGGAGAAAACTATTGTGTACCCAGGTTCATTGTCATGTGCACAATGTATAATATGGAACTTGTCTCATTGGCATATCTAATGATGCTACAGTAAAAAGAAATAGAGAAACTGGGAACACCAGGTGGCTCAGTCGGTTAAGCATCTGACGATTTCGGCTCAGGTCTTGATCTCACGGTTTGTGAGTTTGAGCCCCACATGAGGCTCTGTGCTGACCGTGCAGAGACAGCTTGGGATTCTCCATCTCTCCCTCTCTCTTTGCCCCTCCGCTGCTTGGTTTCTCTCTATCAAAAATAAAAAATAAATAAAAAATATTTTTTAAAAAAGTAATAGAGAAACAATAATAACCAAGTAAAGAAAAATTTTGGAATAGTGCATGATAGATAGTAATATGAGGAGTTAGTTTAAAATAGTTTATATTTCAACAGCATTATGAAACATAAACATGAATCAAATGTTGATGATATTGTGAAAGAGAAAGCACAGGAGTGGAGCTTCCATTTTTAAGGTCACTTATCTAGCCAAATAGTTACTTTGTATTTGAGAAGAGTTCAGAAAGCAAAACAGATAGCATTGTTAATTATTTTTGAGCACAAAAACCCTTCTGGTGTGGAGGTTAACTTCTGTTGTATTTAAAAGAGAAAAAATATGGCTCCTATGCTAGGCAGTTTACACAAGTCAGAGCACTTATACTAAAAGAAAGATCTTCCATTTGAAACGAAGAGGATTCTCTGGTTAGAGAAATATCAGAGGGAAAAAAAGAATAATTGACTGGTTCTCTCTGATAATTTCTGCCCTAATACTTAGCATTTGATTAGCACACCATGGTGTAAAAGCATGTGGTCCTCAGACCATGAGTCTGAATGACTCATGAAACAAAGTGAGAAAAGTAAGAAAAAAATAAAACTTTCTTGGTACACTTTCATATTGAAATTACCCTCTACATATTCAAAATGGAGATAAATAGAGAATTTTCATATTTTCAATAGAAGCAATTCCATGCTTCAAGAATCAGTATTTTAAAAAAGGAGACATCACACATAAAGCAGAGTGAACTCATTTTCGTTTTTTCTTTTCTTTCTCTCTGTCCCTTCTTTCTTCCCTCCCTCTTGTTTTTTTCACTAAAACTACTCCAATTTGGGATATTTCAGCATCAACTATAACATCAATAAAGCTGTCCTAACAAAGGCAAATGTCAGCCTTTTAATATAAGTGGTAACATCTTGATCTGTTGTTTGAAAGTATCCTTTGCTTAAGACAAATGCAGAGGTTGGAAATGGGGTAAAAAAGAAAACTTTTAACGAGTACATACTCTTGCCCCCTTGTTTAATTCACTCTCAACTTACTATGTGTGATATGTCACGGGCCTTAAACAAGCTGTGGCAGAGCACTGAGAGAAAACACAATTCCTAGGACACATGTAATGTCACATATGTAACAAAATGAGAGTATGGTAGCCAGACTGGAGCTCTTGGTCCTACCTTGATACTTGTTATCCATGTGTCCTTGGATCATTTCTATAACCTCTCTAAGGATAAATTTGCTTAAGTGGCTACTAATTATGGTTGGCTCTCATAAAAGACACCTGACTAGATAGGCATAAATAGATACGGTGTGATAGTCTCAAGCAATACTAAGTATGGAAGTTGGAGACCGATGGTGTGGGTCCAGTTGCTTCAAGGACAAAGGGCCAAGTCTGTGATATGGTCTTGATCTTTGTCTCATAATTCTCACACGGCTTCCAGAGTTGTTTCTAGTCAACAGTAGGAAGGAGAATGTTCAGAGAATTATAGAGTACTTTCCTGGATGCCCCACAAACTTCTGCTTCATTTTATTAACCACTTCTGTCTTCAAAAGGATGAAAAAGAGGTGAGCACATTGCTGGGATGTTATTAATAAAGAAGAAGAAATAAATGGATAGAGAAAATAAGATGTCTCTTATATGAATACCTTAGCAGATTATGGTAAAAGTTAAATGAGAAAGGTATAGTACTCTTATTCTTATTACTAGAGGAAGTTGCTATTTGTAGATTTTAAACACATTATTCTCTGTGCCAAGCAAAAATAGTTTAAAATAATGAAATGTTGATCCAGGAAAGTCTCTCAGGCTAAATTATGTCTGATTTGGTGTGTGCCAAGCAGTGTGTAAAACATATCACATCATCTTAGGCCATCTATTATAATGTAATATTTAGGTGGGAAAACTTTATGCATAAATACGATGCCTTTCCTCCACTGTGGCCATCATTCACTTGTTTTATATATATATACACGTGTGTGTGTGTGTGTGTGTGTGTGTGTGTGTGTGTGCGCGCACATGTGTCTGTCTATCTATCATCTATCTATAGAATAGTATAAACTTCCATCTAGGTAAAGTAAACTGGTACAAGATATTTAAGAAAAACAAAACTGATAATAGCATTTTACTTTTTAGAAAATCTGAACTTTGAAAGAGGACATTGAAATAAGTCTTAGAATATGAATTTCTGAAATGATAATATAAAATTACAAACTTACTATGATCTACCAAGTTTGCCATTAGGCAGTAATTTCTGTAAAGATACGCTTCACATAGATTATTCTCCACTTATGACCACAGATTTTAAATTTCCTGTTATTGACATCTAAGAGATGAATAATGATCATTTATTCCATTTATCTGTATTGACCATACTAGTGCTGGGCACCTAGTGGACTTGAAAAAAAAAAAAAGACAACATTCCTGGGTTCTAAAAGCTTACATTTGGGTGAATGAGGCAAAACATTAAACAAAGTAAGGTAGTATATGCCAGATGGAGGTGGGATAGGAAATGTCTTTTGAATGGCCCATGGAGGTGGTGATATGGAAGCTAAACCTTGAAAGGTGAGAAAGAACTCACCAAACACATAAATGAGGTTAAGGAATCACAGAAAAGGAGGACAATTTGAGCAGACAGATAGGTTGAAGAGGATATTTCTTATCCTAGGGACTGCACAAGTGAGGTATGACAACAAATGCTCTCAGAAATATAGTCAGAGGAAAAATCATGAATTTTTATGACCTGGTTACTAATAAATAGTTTTCCCTGTAGGCAATAGGGAGTCATGCCTAATAGTCAACAAGGGGCTTATTCATAGTTGTATTCTACCATGATCAATCTGACAGATGTGTGGTAGATGAATGCAAGAGACAAGGTTTTAGGCAAAGAGTTCAATTCTTACATCATATCACAGGTAAGAAATTATAAGAGTTTAAATACAGGAAGATAAACTCAATATAGGAAGATAAATATATGTAGATAGATATGCATGCCTGCATTTTTAAGATAATTTCAAAAAAGAAATGACTACAGTTGTCGATTAATTAGATATGGTCCTTAAGGAGGAAGTTCAGAATTATTTGGTGTTGTCAGGTGAAATATTTAATACAAGAAGAATTTTGGTGCAAGAAGAGGATCACTTAAGCTTTCAGCAAGTTGATTTTGAGAGTTCTATGGCATTTTCAGATATGGTCCAATAGGTATTAAAAAACCCAACCTCATGCTAAGAGAGAGAGAGATTACAGCAGATACTATAAATTTAGAGATCATCCATTTTCAAGTTGGAAAATAAAACTGTAATTGTAGGTCTACTAGCCAAATAAAGTGTGGGGAATGATGAAGAAGTAGGTTAAAAGTTAGAATCCTAGGAAAACCAATATTTAAATATAGGAGGAAAGCCAATATTTAAAGTAAATATAGGAGCAATATGTAGAGTTTATCAGACATCAGTTACTCTGAGAAGATTTCACTGAAAAACACACCCCCCTCCCCTTGGCTGATTTAAATGTCCAATTGCAAAATATCCATAATTTCCTGTATTTATAACACACAATATCAGTGTAACCATCAATTTACCTCTCTGTCACTTCCATTAAATGGTACATCTTTCTGTGTCAGTTCCTAACTGACACTTTATTCCTAATGCCTAACAGTATGAGGTACATAGTAATCACTAAGTTTAAAAGAAAGAATGTTATTGCACTGATCATTAGGCAAATCAGGGGAGAGTAGAGCCTTAGAAACCAAAGCAGAATATTTTCAATAAAGTGGGATTAAAAACATCAAATCCCATGAAGAACATAAATCAGATATGAATGGTTAAGTGTCTACTGAATGTTTTGGAATTTGTTTTATTATTATATTATTTTGGGGTATGTCTTTCTTTTGAAAATTAAAGCATCATATTTGAAGTAGGTATTTTTCTTCTTCAGTGTGTAGTTATGTTATTAAACTGTTTAAGATGTGGTTATTGTAGTGGACGTTTGTCTTTCTTTTTGTCTACCCAGTAACTGAATCTCCATCTTGTGTTCAAGGTATAACTATCTTGGTGAGGCAAAATCTGCCTTTCACTAGAGAAGAGAAATAGAAATAATTTCACGCTTGCCTACAGCTGAGGAGTGGGCAAATGCGGCTACATGCTTCCTCCATGTATCAGGGGCCCTGGATCAGTGAATGCCATTAAACTATTAATCAAATAAGTGGCCATGACAGGCAATTCTTAATTATTTCAAAGATGGTAATCTCATCTGTCCATTAATCATCACCCTTCTCTTTTTCTTTCTTCCATTCTCCTTTGAGGATGAAAAAAAGAAAAAGAAAAGAAAGAAAAGAAAGGAGAAACTTGCAATGTTCCTATTTATTAAATTTTGTAGGTGGAAGCTTAAAATAATGGTTAATAAGAGATATTTGGATCAATGATGTATTTGACATCTCTATAATTTTCCTATCTCTTATTTCTATAGACGACTAAAAAGAGTTCCCTCTATTTTTACTTATATAAATTATCTGTGTGTGCATCTATTTTAGGTCAGAAATCACATGATTATAAAATTGTCCATAAATATTTATAATAGGAAATATTTTATATTTTCAATGGCCTTGTTCCTTTGAAGTTTTCACTTAGGGTTGACTGTGATAACATAGCTCACTTTCTTAGTTAAGTAGACTCATGTAACACTTGGCATCTCACCCATCTCAAAGTGTTGGCATAAAAAAATAAAAAAATGAATCATGACCTTGAGGTTTTTAAGTAGAAATCAATGTCAGTCATTATTTTTGGCAGTTTTATAGGTAAACCTATACCTAAAATATTTAAAAGCAAACAAGCCAAAAGATCACACGTTCTAAAGAACTTGGAACATTTACATGGGAGCGGCAAACTGGGCTAGTGGCAACATGGGAACCAGATTTGGCAAGTAGACAAGTAGGTATTTCCTGAGACTACCAAAGAAATACACTTGGCACTTTATGAGTAATTAATAAAATATATGAGTAATTATTTTATTTGTTATTATTTTTATAAAATAAAGTTGGGCCATAATGAGGGGGAGGAATACAGTCTTATATTTTGAAAAGGGTATTAATTTTACATAAAATTAAATTCTACTAGAGAAGAATCACCTAATGATATGAAGCCTAGTAATTTCTGTAGGAATTCCTTTGCAAATTGATGAACAAGCACTTTATTTGTTTAACTAGCTGAGGGGTATAATTGCAGGATTAAGTCAATTGTATTATGGTACGAATTTATTCCTGCTTTGGAGATGTCAATCTTCTGTTTTCTGTCTATTCACAGTTTATTATTTTTTTTCAAAGTGCACATGCTGTAAATGAAATACAATGAATAACACTACACCATGCACTTCATGCCACAAAACAAATTTAGGAAAGCCTCTAGGTATTAATATGGCTGATATTGATAATGTAGCAGGTTCTTTTTAAAGAAAAAAATAATAAATATAGATCCATTACCTGGCTACTCCAGTAATTTCCTCCTCGTCACAATTTTAAGTCTGTTTTCATCTTATTCCAGTGAACATGTTCCTGATCTGACCTGCTTCATTATTCAGGTGTAATTGTGGTCTGTTGGCATGGTTCTACTTGCTTGGCTTTAGCTGCTAGAAAACAATTATACCTGATTATTTCTGGTAGTTATTGCTGCTATTATCACTTGCCTGCCCAAGACCTGCCAAGACTTCCCAAATTCCGTGACAATTTTGTTCAAGAAAAAAAGAGAAAGAGAACTATTTCATTCTTGTATTTGCATCTCTCTTGGGAACCACAACTGTGATGTTTGCATTTTTGCAATATTTTCTTTTTGCTGATTTTCATACTACACTACATGGGTGTAATGCCAGTCAGAACTGGGTGTCGAGCCCCTCAAATTATGGTGGGTATTTGTGTGTGTGTGTGTGTGTGTGTGTGTGTGTGTGTGTGTGTGTGGTTTCTACAGGATTCTATTCTGTAACATACATACCAGCTAACCTAGCTATTATTTTCTCAGGATATGGTTTACTCCTGCCCACTTCCAATCTAAAACCAATCTTTTATAATGCAGGTTCCAGAATGTACAAATGTAATCGGAGTATGCTCTGGGTTTTATACCCCTGCCCCTTATTTTCTCGCGAAGTAGACCTGATGTTCACTATCTCCTCTACTTTTGTTGATGGTTCTTGATTTACTCCAACAGTTTTAATGACTACACTGGTCTTTCATACTGCCTGCATGGAGGGAATATTTAATTTAAACTGAAAAATACTGGACACTGATGTCAACAGTCCCAAATAACACCAAAAGCAACAGATGTACGGGAACATTTTGGGAAACTAATGGGGTCTTTGTGGGAAGAAGCTCAATGATAGAATGTTCATGCTCTCTCACCTTTTGGATTGTTATGCATACATATTACAGATTACATTTTGGTCCAGTCATTTTCTTTTGGCATACAAAAAATTAAGTAAGTAAATTAAATACATTATTTTTTCTTCATTCGAGCCAGATTGAGCCAAGAAGGTACTTTGAAAGAAGATAACTTCTGCTATTTAAACAGCACAGAATCAATTGTATTAATAAATACATTAATAAATACCTTTTGGATTGTTATGCATACATATTACAAATTACATTTTGATCCAGTCATTTTCTTTTGGCACACAAAAAATTAAATTAAGTAAATAAATTAAATACATTATTTTTTCTTTATTCGAGCCAGATTAAGCCAAGAAGGTATTTTGAAAGAAGATAACTTCTGCTATTTAAAAAGCACAGATTCAAATGTATTAATAAATCATTCTCACTTAGAGTCAGCCATACTCAAAATCCTGTTGGTTTCATGGGTATAAATTATAAAATCTAAAGCTTGCCTTCTAGGAACTTGACGTCATTTTGTGGAGAAAGATGTATGGAGCTTTAGCTATAAACGCAAATATAAAAGAACTAACGGCCACAGTAGGTTATGATCGTTGTCAGAGTCAGTGTGGCCTCATCCCCATCACACTTGTCTACAGTGGTCCCTCGGCTAGCTCTGCCCCCAGAGCCAGCAGGATCCCTGCTTGGTCACATAGCACAGCTTCCCTTTACATCGGCACCATGGGGATTCGGAAGTGATTTTTCTGATGCTGTAGGCTCTTTACCTTTCTCTCTAGTCGATCTCATTTTCTGCCTATTCCATCACCCGGGGTTATTTCTAACTTCTGTCATTGTAGTTGGCGTCCTTCCCACTCGCCTCCCCTTCCTAGCTGGGCCTCCCCTTCCGCTCAGCCCGCCATATGGCTAGCAGTGCACACGAGTCTATGCTAATCCTTTTATGACTGTGAGTGCCAAGTCTGTACTGCAGTTTTTAACTCGACAGGAATTTAAATAAGTGAGAGATTACTCTGGACCAGGTTATCAGGGATCTTGATCTGCCTATAAATCAGAAAGTAGAAAGAAAAAGGGAAGGCTTTCCAGGTGGAGAAACTAATGAGTCGAGTGAAAGATAAGAAAATGTTTAAGTGCAGAATGATGATAGGAATTTGCTTAGACGAAAGAGCTTATGGAAACAGAGATGAAAATATAGTTTGGGGCTAAATTGTGCATGTTTTTAAAGCTAAGATATTGCAATTGTATGTAATAGAAAGTCATTGAATATTTTTAGCGCAGGGATGTCATATTTAAAAGCTACATTCTAAGCATTGGGTTATGTAAACATGTTTAGTATTGCTTACTTGCCTTGCTGAGTTGCCTTGTTTTATTGAAGAGACACTGTAATCATCAAAATGATATAACTGGGGCTCATATAACTGGCATATGTCATCAACTTTAACGGCTTAGATTGTAAAGAAAAGCCAAGAAGTAATCTATCCCTGCTGTTCATTCCTCCCTGTATTTACCTGCTTTGCCATGTGACTTTGCATCCCCTTGTCCTACAGGCAGAATACAATTCCCACTCATTGAGATTAGGCTTGACCATATGACTGGCCCTAAGCAGTACTGTGTGCCAGTTCTGAGCCTAGAGCATAAGAGGTCTTGCATCACTCCCCTTCAGCCTCTTCCATTTCTCAAAGTAGTTCTCTGGTTAATGGAAAATGAAACCGACATGGAGCAAATCTAAACCTCAGTGCAACTTGAAGCCAAACCCAGTTGAGCTCAACCTAGATAGACTAACACCCAGCTGACAAGCAGACATGTGGACAAGAATAAATTATGTGTGTCATAAACCACCATCTGCTTGGGGTAGCATTAAACAGCATCCTTGTTGAAATAACTGATCCATGCACCTTTTGTTTTAACTGGTAGAAGAATATAATCCAAACATAAATGTGAATAGTTTACTATGTGCCGGAAATGCTAGACCAAAATATTGCAATCATTATATGAGAGATAAAACCAACAATCAAAATCATGGGGAAACTTAATATTATGCCAATAAGAAAAGAGTGAAGGAACTGAGGGCATATATGTTACAGAAGAAAACGTGAAGGCAGGAAGAGAGGACTACAAATTCAAATATTTGGATATATATCAGTTAACAAGCAATTAAAACCTGGCTCAGACTGACTCAGCATCAAAGAATTCATATACCTGGACATTCTGAGCTGGAAGGAGTTTCAGACTGAACTCAAAAAGATCTCCAGCTTCATTGCTCTGAGTCTATGTGCTAACTTTGCCTTCATAATTTTTTTCAAAGCATAGGATTTCTGTTAGTAACTGTGAAAAGGGTTAATGTGTTCATATCCAGCTGAAAGACAATGTGTTACTTCCAGACCTTTCTTTTGAGTAGGAAAGCACTTTCCCAGAGTTCTTAGCAAGCCTTTCTTTGCATCCCACTGATCAGTATCGGGAACGTGTGCAGTGCAGGACTGTGGTGGTAAATTGACCTAAAGAAAGCCACTTTCTCTAAGTTCTGTCATATAAATGCTCCCATGATGGCTATTTCAAGCTACCAATGTCACACTATTGAAACCAGAATAGTGAAGCGAGGTGCATAGTCATCTCTTGTGAGCCATTTCCAGCACAACAGTGGACACATGTCCCTTCTTGAAACAACCATTGGATTAATACATGGGATTGCTCTTCTTACTGATAACCACACATTGAAATCCTGAGTTTCTAAATTTTCTACAATAAATCTGTATTGCTTTTATTTTTTTTTCTTTTCAATTTTTATTTAAATCCCAGTTAGTTAATATGCAATGCAATATCAGTTTCAGGTGTAGAATTCAATGATTCACCACTCCATATAACATCCAGTGCTCCTCAAAACAAGTGCCCTCCTTGATACCCATCACCCATCTAGCCCATCCCCCCACCCACCTCCCTCCATCAACCCTGTTTGTTCTGTAAATTTAAGAGTCTCTTGGGGCACCTGGGGAGCTCAGTCAGTTGAGTGTTCGACTTCAGCTCAGGTCATGATCTCATGGTTCGTGAGTTCGAGCCCCGTGTCGGGCTCTGTGCTGACAGCTCAGAGCCTAGAGCCTGTTTTGGATTCTGTGTCTCCCTCTCTCTCTGTCCCTCCCCTGCTCGCACTCTGTATCTCTCTCTCAAAAATAAATAAACATTAAAAAAAACTAATAAAAAGAGTCTCTTATGGTTTGTTTCTCTGGTTTTCTTTTGCCCTCACCCTCCCATATGTTCATCTCTTTTGTTTCTTACCACATATGAGTGAAATCGTATGGTATTTGTCTTTGTCTTATTTCGCTTAGCATAATACATTCTAGCTCCATCCACGTCATTGCAAATGACAAGATTTCATTCTTTTTGATGCCTTTGTAATATTCCATTATATGTGTATGTGTGTCATCAGTCAATGGACGTTCTCTTTCCATAGTTTGACTATTGTTGGTAATGCTACTATACACATCGGGGTGAGTCTACCCCTTTGAATCTGTATTTTTGTATCCTTTGGGTAAATACCTAGTTGTGCAATTGCTGGGTCTTAGGATAGTTCTGTTTTTAACTTTTTAAGGAACCTCCATACTGTTTTCCAGAGTAGCTGCACCAGTTTTCATTCCCACCAATAGTGCAACAGGGTTCCCCTTTCTTTGCATCCTTGTCAACACCTGTTGTTTCTTGTGTTGTTAATGTTAGCCATTCTGACGGGAGTGAGGGGATGTCTCATCATGGTTTTGATTTTTATTTCCCTGATGATGAGTGATGTTGAACATTTTTTCATGTGTCTGTTAGCTATCTTTATGTCTTCTTTGGAAAAATGTATATTCATGTCTTCTGCCCATTTATTAACTGGATTATTTGGTTTTGGGGTGTATTGCTTTTAAAGATGGAAAAAATACTACTTTAAAGGAAAGACTATACCAATGAAAAGTATTTATTAAAAGTAAGTCAACATTATTGTATTTATTCATTTGGCTATAGAATTTGTCCAGAGAACTTCAGAACCATTCTCAATTTTAATATTATATAATTTATTTTTAATATTTAATATATTTTAATATTTTTAATTTTACTATTTTAGTATAATGAGTCATAGTACTCACAAAGAACAGTTAGAATAATTAATTCTCCTAAGAAATTAATGTTCAGTTCAATACTGACTGCATACCTACTATGTTCTAGGTACTACATTTTGTTCTGAAAAAAATAAAAAAATGAAATGAAATTTACTGTCAAGTAAATTTAATGGAGGAAATAGACAGATGTGCCAAGGATTAACATAGAGCATTGGGTGGCAAACTGTAGTCCATGGGCCCTATTTGGATTGCTACCTGTTTTTATAAATAAAGTTTTATTGGAACACACCTACACCCATTTGTTATATATTTTTCTGTGACTGCTATCACACTACAAAGATAGACTTGGATAGTAGCAACAGAGACCATATGGCCCACAAGCTTTACATATGGCACTTTACATATAAATTTTGCAGACTCATATCATGGAGCATGACCATCACTGAGTTATACACCAGGTGAATTGGGAACACAAATAGGGGCATCACAATCAATTTCATTCACTGAGAGGGATTTTTAAGCAGAAAGTAATGGAAAATCAATATCAGTGTACTAATTACTCCAAATATGAATGGCTGTCCATATGTAGATAAAAATCTTGAAGATTAGCTGAACCTGTGAGATATTTTAGTTTCTTTTAGATACAGCATGACAAAAAGAGTTGATTAAGCGCAGCTATGTTCATTATGGTTTGTGAATTATTGTTTGACTCTGTCAAACATAAAGTGATTAAATCATGAGTTGTTTTATTTAAAGCAATGAAATTCAAAGTAAAACTCTCTTAAGTGTGACTTTTTATATAATGGCCACAATTCATTTGCTGCATTCTAGTGGTATGTCATATAAAATCAGTCTTTCCAAAGTATCTCTTTTCTCAGATCAAAGGTCTTATGTATCTTGAATTATTTTATTCACTTTCTTTTCCTTTTAAGATTTTATTTTTAAGGAATCTCTACACCCAACATGGGGCTCGAACTTATAACCCTGAGGTCAAGAGTCATATGCTCTATCAACTGAGCCAGTCAGGTGCCCCTCTTGAATTATTTTAATTTGTTTTTTGGTTTCCATTTGGAGTATTCATTGAATAGTATATTTAAAAGAGCCTGAATTCATTTAACACAATTATACTACTGTGATAACACTTAATCATTTATTGAACATGTTTTCCTAAAGTATTCTGATCTGTGTTCCAAAAAGAAATAGTCAAAATAAGCTTATAAAAAAATTTAACCTCTTATTTCTTCTTCACTGTGTTCTAACCTTGATCCACTTTAATGATATGCATGCCTTTAATAGTGCATTTTTTTATCTAAGTCACTTTTTTTCTTTTTTAAGTTTTTATTTAAATTCCAGATACCTAAGTCACTTTGCATCCAAATTATATACATCAAAAAAATAAAAAATGTGGCTGTTTTAAATGCAGTGATCATTCAGAAATGAAACCTGTTGTGTAAGTAATTGGATGCTGAATCTACAAAATGAAGGGCATACTTACTGTTTGTTTTCTTAATTCAATAAAGAAAAAAGTAATCTGAAATTACTCATATGCTTGAAGGAAGAGGAGAGTCCAGAACTCCTAATGGTCACTATATCATGGTCCCCCTTTCCAAATATCTAGTGCTTCAACAACAGGATAAACACCAGGCCTCGGTCACCCAGTGTTCAGTGGTCTCCTGGAAACACTACCTCTCGTCCACCTTCACAACATGATGACAAGTAGGAAGACCGGCCCTGGAGACCAGTCATCTCTGTGAGAGCCTTATCCCTCCTTCCTGTGCCCCAACAACCACAAGCTCACCATCTCAGGAAGATTTTCCTGATTCCCCCATCCAAGCTGCTGCAGTCTGCTCCCTCACAGGAAGTAACAACTCTGTCCTTTCAATGCCACCGGTTAAAAACAGGGAGTCATTCCTGTACCTTTCCTCTCACCTCCCCCCATATTGTATCCCAACACATTGTATTTTCTCTGCTTTCCAAGTGTTTGCCAAATCCAACCAATCCTAACCACCTGTACAGATACCACATTACCTTCATCTCTGGTCCAAGTTACCACAGTCTTTGGTTAAAATTATTGTAATGTTCTTTTATTCAGCCTCATTTGTTTAGTCCTTCGACCTCTAATGTTTATTCTCAGCACAACAGCCTAGGTAGTTTGTTTGTTACTTGCTTGAAGATGTCAAACTTCTTTTTCTTGAATGTTATGTATTTTATTTTTTTTAATTTTGTTTCTTTATTTGTTTATCTAGTAGACTCTACACCCAATGTGGGGCTCAAACTCACAACTATGAGATCAGGAGTCACATGCTCTTCTGACTGAGCCAGCCAGGCACCCCAAGATGTCATGCTTCTGTTCACAACATGGCAATAGCTCTGCATCATTCTTGGTATAAAAGCCAAAATAATTGAAATGGCCTGTGTACTCTGACTTCCTGCTCTCTCTCTGACCTCAACACTTCACATTAAGTGAAATTAGAATAAATATGTTGTGTTTTGCTTTAAGTTGAATCAAAAGCATTAAACCCAATAGAAAACAAAAGTACTACGGTTATATAAATGGTATTCATTGAACAGTTATTTTAGGTCTGCCAGACCTCCCCTTATTTGCCACACATATTCTTGTGATCACAGTGAGGTGGAAGTTTTCAGCACACAAAGATTATCATCAATGAACCTCACCTATGCAGTATTCCAAATTGAGTAAGAGGCCAGATTCCACGTTTCATCCCCCCTCATTCAAGTTCTCTGAGGATATGAATCTCCAATGATCATAATGTTTACGATCGCCAGCATTAATATTTTAACTTGGTGATTTGGAGCCTGATATCTTGAACAATGTAGACCTAAGGCCCCTGTAGGGAATACACTGAGAGCAGTTCCAGACATGAAGGCTCTCATGGGCAGATTTTGTGGGTCTATGGAGAAATTCAAACATATTTCCCATTTGTCATATTTGGGACTATAAAGGACAAGTTATTCCAGATCACATCAGTGGAGGTGAATATATCAATAACACAAAAATAAGATTATTAATGAAAAAAGACATGATCTTAATCAGGTGGTATGCAAACTTGTTTTCTCTCAGAACAGTTCTTCATGATGATCAGCAATTGACAGTTTACCATGGGGATCAAGAGTGCAGACTCTTGAGCCAGGCATCCTAGTTTGAATCCTGCCTCTGCTCCTTATAGCAATTATGTTCTGTGCCTCCATTTCCTTATGAATATAATAATACTCATCTCCCAAGATTGATTCACTGTGAAGCTAATGGAACTTAAACTTTGGGACTCATCACATATATAAGTTCTTTTACAAATGAGGAAGAAAATCAGGGCTAACTGGAAGCATTTTATAAAAGTCATTTCTAAAAGTGTAATCGAAGTTTCTCATAAGAGAAGGATCAGCTCCAAAACCCCAGTAATTCCTTACAGTATCTTTTCACACTCGTGTAAATATTCATTTTCATTCCAGTTCCTCTGTTCATAATCTTGTATTAATTTTTTATAAAGAGTGCCTTGCATTAGCCTCAGGTACCACAAAATCTGGACACCCCCTGCCTACCACCTAGGATTTTTGTGAGGATTAGAGGCGCTATTATGTTTTAGGTACTTAGAACAATGCCTGGCATGCAGGTAGAAACTGTTAGCCATTATTATAAATAGGTTACTGAACAGTGATTAAGTATTTGTTAGTATTGATATGTAAGTATTGTATACAATAAGTATAGTATTGGTATATAAGTATTGGTATATAATTTTGTGAAAAGGAATTAGTTTTGAACGGCAGTGTCAGGGGTCTGAAGCCTTACTCTAGGAAAATACCATTGTTCTCCCAAAGCAAGAAGGACATGAAATGATTAGACTTCTACTGACTGAAGTTCATTGCTACATCACTAAATTTCTAATAGTTCAATTAGTATGCTCAAGTGCTGGAATCCTATGTCCACTTGTTGAAAATATCTTGGACTCTTTTCTTATCTCTGTAAGCATGGTTTTAAATCTTTAAAAACGTGATTTATGTATTTGTTTTCTTAATTATTCCCTACCTTCCATTACCTGTGCTCTTGGCTCTTAGAACTCGTGTTATATATACCTTCTGGAAAGATTAATCATTTCTGTTAACCTCTAATATACCTCAAACGTGTATTCGTTTAGCTTTACAACCTGCGTAATTTCCCCAGTTTTATCCTCTAGAATACCAGTTTGGTCTTTATTGCTTCCTACCTAGTATTTACTCTATGCATTGAATTATTATTTTTAATCACATAACTTCTATATTTCCTGGACTTCTTTTCTTTCTCTTAGTTTTTTTATACTTATTTAATTTTGTTTGTAATTATATATATTAATTCAAATTATTGGACATCATAAAATTTTATTATCTAAATTTTGTTCAGTTAACTTTGGTTTTAATATGTATATGTGTGTGTGCGCGCACACATGCATGTGTGTAGTTCAGGTTTTCATTTGTTTTTTCCATGGCATTGGTTTGCCATTATTTTATAGTAAGCTGTTTTTCTGGTCTGTATACATGGATGGTGGAATAAGTTAATTAAGGCACCTAATAGTAGATTTCTGTACAGTTATGGAGAATTGTTTCTTCAGTTTTTTTTTTCTTGATTTGAACTGCTGACATCAGTGTCTGGAGGACACTTTATTCTATGAGTGGAACACATTAGAATATTTTACTACTAGCTCAAAGGAGTTTTCCTTGATTCCACACCCTTACATTTTCCCACCATAATACCTTCTCTTGTGAAAATACTGGACAGAAACTAAATTCTTCTTTGCTTCTCTATCAGACCCAAATATCATGAGTAGGATCTCTTCTTTTGATGATTGAACCCATTTTTCAAATACTAACATCTTGGGTGAAGAACACATTTCCCTTAGTTATCTGCTTAGGACAGGAGGAGCTGATAGTCTAATTGCTCTTCAGAATGCTAATTCTTAATAAATTACTCCAGTGAGTAACCATGGTAAGTATTCTCAAAGACGGCCTCCAGTTTCCCTGAATATTCACAACCTTGTATATTCCCCTTCCATGATGAAACTGGGCTGGCTGTGTGACTCACTTAATTCAATGGCATGTAATGAAAGGATGTTGTGCTAGTTCCAGGCCTCAGCTTTAAGAAGGCCTGACAACTTTATGCTTTCATGCTCTTGGGAGTGCTGAGCTATTATATAAGGAACCTGACTGTCCTAACAGAGCGGTGTTGTTTAGAGACCATATGGAAAAGCCACAAGGAGGAGAGGCCCTGAGACTATATAGAAATAGTGAGAGACACAGTCATCCTAATGACCTGAGCTCAACTCTTCAGCTGTCCCCAACTATGTGTCAGACATAAATGAAGCATCTTGGGTATTCCGGGCCAGTTGACCTTCTAGATGTTTGCAACCCAAGCTGGAATCACATGGAGCAAACTGCCCAAATGAGCCAGTCAGCTCAGAGCATCATGAAAAAAAAAACCAACAAAATAAAAATCCGGTAATGATGACAATGGCAACAACAAAACAGTTGTTTATTTAAATTACTAAATTTTTGAAGGGTATTTATATTTTTACGTAGGAATATATTAAGAATATCCTAAATTCTCTTGGGAAAACCTTGAATCATCACCTGAGAATCCAGTGTCCTTTCCATAATACTCTAAGTCTCAATTCTCTCAATTTTCCAGAAATTCCTAAAAAAAAAAAAAAAAAAAAAGTTCCTAGTGACATGTTTTTTCCTGACCTACAATATAAATTTCATATATTTTCTCTCATTTCATTGGTACTCTAAGAAGAAGACAAGGTCATAAATGTTCTCAGTTTACCATTATGAACTAGAGGCCAATATGTATAGTTTAATCTCTAATTATATAGATGATGAAACTGACAATTTGAAAGTTTAAATATCTTGCTTAAAATCACAACTAGTCATATCTGGAATTCACATTGTTTCTATACTACATATTCAAAGGGAGTAAAAGTATATTTGTAATATATTTTACTATATTTGAAAATTGCATTTTATTACTCTCTCTCTCTCTCTCTCTCTCTCTCTCTCTCTCTCTCACACACACACACACACACACACACACACACACACACACACACACACACACTGGAGATCCCTCACCTCATTCCAGAAGTGGTAACATCATATCTAGTTACCATTTGTTTGTCAGAACAAGCCATAAGGCTCCAAACTAACTTTAAGGGAAATTAGGAAAACTTAGGAAACTCAAGAAATGTGTATTAAATACTAATTGACTCTCCATGCACTACTTGATAAATTGGTCCACTCGAGTCATCTTGAAAAGACCCTGTCTGCTGGATAAAGGATCTAGCAGCAAAAAAGATGAACTTTCTTACCAAGAAACTTAGATGTGTCTTCAATTTATTGTCTCTTAAATTGTAACCTAGCATTCGATATGTAGTTAGAATTGCTTCTAGACAAGTACCACCCTTTTTATTTCACTTAGAAGTAGTCACCTCAGGGCGCCTGGGTGGCTCAGTCGATTGAGCATCCAGCTCTTGATTTTGGCTCAGGTCATGATCTTACTTACAGTTGTGAGATGGAACCCCGTGTCAGGCTGTGTGTTGACAGTGTGGACCCTGCTTGGGATTCTGTCTCCCTCTCTCTCTCTGCCTCTATTCCTGCTCAGGCTCTCTCTCTCTCTCAAAATAAATAAACTTAAAAAAAAAGTAGTCACCTCATTTTTGTTTTGTTTGTTTATATGCATAAATGAATAATGCTTCACCAAAAAAAATCAAAGAAGACAGTATTATGCAGGTTAGGGAATGGTGTTGTGCATCATCTCATTCTTACCCTACACAGCAATCTAGAAAAACATGTGTTCAGGTGGCCCAGCTTCAAGATGGTGACGAGCTACCTGACTATCTGATCCATACAAGACTATGCAGAAATGAGAACTAAGCCGTCATTCTGTTAAGCCACAGTAAACCTTAGCATTAACCTCAACAATAAAGGCGTCCCCCTGACCATCAGGAGAACTCCTTTGGTCTTCACCAAAGTATGGGGATCAATTTACCTAATGGTAGTTCCCATCACATATAGCATTACTCTGCTTCTTACCTTCCCACTTTTTCACACGTCTTCATGGATTCTCCCAGATACTCGAGGATATGCTGGGTTTGTCCAAGATCTTGTTAGTGCTCTGCTCCAGCAGTGTTATACGGGGACCCTATCAAATTCTGCAATTCAGTAAGAACTCAGAGTGGGTCTCAAGGGGACCCTAAGATTTGAACTGAGGAATGGAGAGAAATGTCATAGCATTCTCCTGTGAAATTCTTCTTACAAAAAAATATTAAGGAAGTTTCAGCTTTTTCTTATATACCGGAGACATGGATGATGGTCATGAAACCAGTTTGGTTACTGCTTTGTCCCTTAGGCCTTGACGTGTCTAGGGTATCCTTTTAGAATGTTTGAGCTCTTACCCTCCATTAGTGTCAGCTTTGGGTCTCAGAAATCTGAAGACTATTTTTATCACTCTGTTATAAATAGAATTTATTTTCTTAGAATTTTTAGTATATAATCTTGTGTTTAAAACAGATGCAATAATGCATTCTGAAGTATTTCTTTCAATTTTCTTTCTTATTTTCCTTATAATTCCCTGATTTTGCTTTTTCCCAAAACTCAAACTGATATATGGATGGTAGTTAACTAGTTTGGGATATGTGGTTATGGGAACAAGGCCAACTCTATTTCCCACACGTCAAATCCTGATCATTACTCAGTGACTGCTAAGAAACCACTTTCAAGATCTGTAAGAAGAGAAAATCAGTTACAGATCCTGATACTAATCTAAAATCAACAAGAAAAGTTTTAGACATAAATAAAAGATAGGACTATATTCAAAGAAGGGGAAAAAAACTTAATAGGTAACAGTACAATGCTTTTTTGGAAGCAGTCCTACTACCTAAATTCTGAATGATGGGTTATATTTTTAAAAGAAATAATTATGTGACATGATAGAGGTAATAATTATCACTACAATGGCAGTCATATTACAACATATAAATTATCAAATTAACATGTTATACACCTTAAATTTACACAATGTTATATGTCAGGTATGTTTCAATTAAGAAAGAACTTACTAGTTATACTTTAAGAGATCACTGAAAAGCCATCCAAGTTCCTTGGTAAGGAATTATGTGATCTCTCTCTCTCTCTGTCTGTCTCTCTGTCTCTGTCTCTGTCTTTTAGAAATTATGTTATCTCTTGATTGCAAAATATATTATTAAAAGTTTAGCAGTCTTTATGCCCATCAAAATGTTAAGAGAACTACACGGTAGTATGGTCACTGTGATAGCCAGAATACTGATCTCCTAAAGATGTTGGTAGTCTAAGCCTCAAACCCTGTGACTATGTTACTTGACATGATAAAGGGACCTTGTAGATGTGATTAAGGTTAAGGACATTGAGATTCACAGATTGTCCTGGATAAGCCAAATTTAACGATATGAGTCCTAAAAAGTGGAAGAAAAGGACAAAAGAGGAGGTCAGTGGGAGGACAGCATAAGAAGGACTCACTGCCCCATTGCTGGTTCTGAGAAGAGGGAGTATGCAAGGATAAAGAAAGGCCTCTAGGAGCTTAGGACAGCCCTCAGATGACAGGCAGCAGGAAATGGAGATCTTTTGGAACTGAATTCTGTCAACCTCTGAATGAGCAAGGAGACACATATTCTCCTAGAGCCTCCAAAAAGGAATGCAGTCGTACCAAACCTTGATTTTAACCCAGTGAGACTCACATCGGACTTTCGGCTTAAGGACACTAAGATAATAAGTTTGTATTGTTTTAAATGACTATGTTTGTGACCAATACGTTATAGCAGCAATAGGAAGCGAATACAGTGACTGCCAAGTAATGATAGTTTTCCTTAACATGGCAATGTAAAGTTTTCTTTAAACATCTTACCTGTCAACTGATTGTCTCAGTTCTGTATTTTACTGGTGGCTCTCAGCAGTGAATCTTGACAGTTGATTAAATCTGTGGTGTCTTTCATCCACAGTAATTAATCTGTTGCTGGCTTCTTCAGTCATTGGTCCTCTGTGTGGAGACACCCATGGGCAACTGCATACTTACCTGTTATTCTTTCTGGTACATTTTATGAGTAGTCTGATACCGTTGCCGGTGTATTATTTGGGCAGCCTATTAGATAGATCTTGATTGCCACATCTGCTGGTTACTGGCTGTGAAACCTTGGGTAATTAAACTCGCCATCTGAGCTCTAGTTTTCTGTTAAAAAGAGAAGAAGGAAAGATTCACGTTTCCTTTGTAAAGATTGTAGGAAGGCTCCATGAAGAAGTCATATCGCGAAGGGCTCATCACAATGGCCTACATTTGATAAATGCTATATCGTATCTCCTCTCTCCCCCTTGTTCATTCATTCAGCACATATTTAATGGGCATTTACTATTTGTTAAATATTCTCTTTGGCACTTGGGATACTTCAGTGTACAAAAGACAAAAATCCCTCTTCTCATGAAACATATTCTAGTGTAACCTTCACTGCTTGCTCTAAGGCATTCTCTCTGTGTTAGCACAAGTAATATATTGATGTGCTGTGCAGTGCCATGCATTTATCATTTCTGGTTAATCTTGTTTCTTTTCCCTGGGACTCAAGAACTCTTTGCTGATTCAGAACTATGTTTATTCTCTATAGAATGCCCTCATGCATTGTAGTGAAGAATCACTTGCTGTCTCTCTTTAGTAATTAAGGTAGAAATATCTAAAAGAGAAGAGAACCAAGTAATAATCGTCTATTCTGGTGGTCCACACCACAACACAGATACAGAGACAGGGCCTATAAATAGGAAAATAGAAAAAAAATAGGAAAAACTTAAAAACATAAGAAATCTGTAGTGAGAGATTTTGAAAAAAAATCAAAGAAATAAAAACCGAACTGGAAACCCTGTGTAAAATTTCAGAGAAATGTCTTAGCCATAAAAATAATTCATGAACATTCTTAAAGGAGAACCAATTTTGGATAATGATATCCAGGACTATTGTTAGCTATACTTAATAACAATTTCAAAATGAAGTTTTCAAGTCGAACAGATGGCTCTATTTCAACAGTGCTACTATTAGCTATGCAACATAAATAAGTTTTGTTTGTTTGCTTATGTTTAGGTGCCAATTATATTTTTATTTACCTTATTCATTTTTAATGTTTTTTTTCCAGGCATGATTTTTCTAAGAAGAGAAAGGATAAGCTAATTTTAAGTTGTAAAATTAGCATTTTGTCTAAAAATACACAATGTATCTCTTAGGCAAATGATGGTTTACATCGAGTTTCCCTTTTTTGTCATTCAAACTCAGCACATAAAAAAAATACTTTCTGTTGAATAATTTTTATTTTGCATTTTGTATCTAAAAATTGCCCTTGGGACAATTGAAAAGTCTTAGCTCTTTGAATTTCTGGTGACTCTAGTAAAACTGATAGCCGTCTTCCATATGTTTAGCTTTCCTCTACACAAAGCCCTTCACATACAATTGAGCAAACATCAGAGTAAACCCAAGTTTATTTTAGAGTAGAGGTCCACATTTGTAGCTGGGAATAAATCCATGCAAATACGAATCAACGCTAACTTCTAAAAGCTGCCCAAATTCCTTGCAGTGGCAAGTGGTTTATGAAACAAAGAGAGTTCTCCTTTTCAGCTGCAAGTAAAAGAGATGAGTTTGGCCAAGCAGAAAGGTCATAGACTGGAAGATAAGAACCCGGAGGATAGAAGTCTGGCGAAAGACTGAGAGAATTGGTTGGGGGGTGTGAATGTTTTTTCCAGAAATGAAAAGAATTTCCATAAGAATATAAGGTGGGTCTCCAGTGAAGTAGCCAGAAGCCACAGCTATAAGTAAAGGACTTCTACAGAATGTCTTTTGGCCACTCAGTCAGATACTCAGAACTCAGTCCAGTTAAGCCGTCACCCACTAATACAGAAGTCACTCTGCCTCTCTTTCCTCTAACCTCACCAAAACAGATGGCTTCCAATGGAATCTCCTTCAGCTTGAACAATGGATCATGCTCTTGGTGCATCCTCTCTCCCGATTCCCCCCACCCCCCACCCCGGCCTTTTCTCCTCTTCACCTAATACTCACTCATCCTTCAGAACTCCTTATCAGTTGCTCTTCCTCCAGGAAGATTTTGACTCCTTCCCCAATGTACATAAGGCACTTTTCCTCTATCAAGTTCACTTAGTATCTATGACCCCTGGTCACAGCACACATCATACTAGCATGTTTGGTTTAACTGTATGTGCTATTTCGTGGACTCTAACACATTTGGGAAGGTTTCTGCCGGTATTACTAGCAAATCCCAGACGCTTGGCTTGTGGTATTGTAAATACTGAATTTGTGGAGGAACCGAACTAAAACCTGGGAAATTAGACTATTTAGTTCAAAGTGTGACCACAGTTAGTGCTTCCCCCAGGTCCCTTCAGATTTCCTTTATCATTTCTGTGAATTTAAATTTTCATAGCTCATTCAGTCAACTAAAATGCTTTTATATTCCATCAGACGGAGAGAAACCACCATTAGCACCTTGTAAATGGTTTTATAGCTACCCGAAAGTCAGAACTGTATCAGAGAAGGGGTTAAGAAGTAATGCTACCAGACTACATGAATCGGAAACATAAATCCCAACATATGGAGATTTTGGAATTGAGATTTAGTATATAAAAACCACTGAAGCTTTTTATAATTTCACTCACCAAAAAGTATCTTTGAGCATTAAGTTAGCATAACAATGTATAAATCAGAAACATAAATAATAATATAAAATTAAGTATCTCTTACCAATTTAGTCTTAAATTTTATTTCCAGATGAATAGTTCACAGAATCTTTTCCTTTTTTTTTTCCTAATCAAAATAACTCCTCCTCCTGATTCTAAAGCAATGAAATGAAATGGCTAAAATCATGTTATTTTATGATAACAATTTTACAGCTGCTAAGAGGGAGACATTTTTAAACCTCCCATATCTATTATAAACGACACTGAAATTATCATCCTTAGATTGAAGAAAAGGGTGAAATATTTGTCACAATCTAGTCTCTCCACCCCACCGTCCTGAGAAGAATGCTGTGACTCAGATTACAGAGTGCATGCAGCCTTGCTTAATTTCAGTCTTCTGCAAAAGGAGGAGAGATTTGGGCCTGAGGAGATAAATAGAGATCAGAACAAAGAGAAGCTAGTCAGTTCATGTGAGTCTCTCAACACCCTGGGTGGTAAGCCCACAGTCATCCAAGAAACAGATGCTAGGCTGAAAATTCAGTTCAGGGTGTCAGAGAATTATATTGAATCTTGTATTTTGTTTTTCTCATGAAGAAAAAGGAAAACAACATGTTTAATTTATCAAACCAGAAGCATGCTTTTTCAGAGATTTTGTGCTGATGTTCTGCTTTAATTTCACATTCTCTACTGTGTCCAAGTAGCCCTTCAAAATTATGTCGACCCATTTTTGTGGTAATACATCTCCCATGAAGAGTCTCAAGCAGTATAGTCAACATGGCCATCACAGAATGCTTGACTTTTATTTAGCATAATAGAGCATGAGTCATACATTTAAAACTTTAATATATATCTTCTGTTTAAAGACTAATCTTGTATTAGAGGGAAATAGGTAGCAGAGCGAGCAAATTACATTAGTGACAAAACTATAAGGAAACATTTAATTATCTGGAAAAAGAATATCGTGAGGCACTTTCCTCTTGCACATCCATATCTCACATTTATTATGCAGCTTTGAAAAAAAAGAAGGCACCAGTACACTGACTGGGTATTGCACTTACTAACAGAACATAACTTTCTGTCGAGTGTTTCTAAGGGGAGCTATCGCTGTTGTTTGGCGACTTTTTTTTTTTTTTTTTTTTACAGAATTGGGAATTCTTGGTCATGCTAAGAAACTTTAACAACCTAGCAGTATTTTTCTATTTAAGTACGCAGTCATATACTTAAAATACTTTTAAATGCAGGTAGATATCGTAAATGAAAATACAGCTATATGAACGTAGATGTTGTAATGCAAAGAATTCGGATTTATTCTAAGCCTTGGTTTATAAACCAGTTTTTTTTCTTAGTCACCATTTACAATTCCACTTTTTCTCTCCTAGGCAGAGATAATGCATATTGTAGGGGACTTACCGTCAGGTGCTTTGTGCCTTCATTTGAATGACTGGTGGACTCCTGGACATGTCTTTTTCACTAACAACTTTTTACAGTCTTACTAAACGTTGGTAGGGTGGCTTGTAATCATTAGATATTGTAGAGGAGGAGAAATAATTTTTCCTCTGTCCTTCTAGGTTCTTGACAGAGACACGCCCCCACACACCAAGGAATAAAAGACAGATTAATAGGAGAAAAAAAGCAAACAGAAGTTTAATTACATGTATGCCTTCTCTATGCATAGGAGACACCCAGGAAAACTGAGTAACTCCTGAAAATGGCCCTAGCCACCACCTTAATACAATCTCCAGCTAAAGACAAAAGAAGATGCTGGGGGTGGGGAGTCCGTCAAGGGAGGTTACCAGGAAGAGCACAGAAAACAAGACTAAGGATGTGGTGCAGATTTAAATCGTTGCCTTCTCCAAGGATAGGAGTCTCTAGAGATTTAAAGTTATCTTTTTCTTCCTGGCACAGCAGGCACATCCTTACAAATGGAGATTTCCCATGTAAATGTAAATGTCTCCTAGAAAAAGGTGACTTCTACTTGGTATTCAGAGCTTTTTCTCTTGTGTGATGTTTCTTAAAAATAATCAGCCTAAAATAATCTGTAAACCACAGAGGCATATTGGGGGGGGGGCATATTCTGCTTCTCTTCAAATCAAATAATTTCTGTTTCAAAGAATGTGTTCATAGATAAAATGGATTCAAAATAGATCATTTAGGACACCAGGGTGGCTCAGTCGTTTGAGCGTTTCACTTCGGCTCAGGTCATGATCTCATGGCTCATGAGTTTGAGACCTGCATCAGGCTCTCTGTTGTCAGAGCAGAGCCCACTTCAGATCCTCGGTCTCCCTCTCTCTCTGCCCCTCCCCTGCTTGAGCTCTCTCTCTCTCTCTCTCTGTCGAAAATAAACATTTAAAAGAAAGACAACAACAACAAAATAGATCATTCAGTCTCCTTACAGTATTCATTGTTTTTCAATTGATATGGTTAACAAAAGAAAAA
This sequence comes from Panthera pardus, assembly GCF_024362965.1. Taxonomy (NCBI): domain Eukaryota; kingdom Metazoa; phylum Chordata; class Mammalia; order Carnivora; family Felidae; genus Panthera; species Panthera pardus. Next base: position 102,571,324 of record NW_026526843.1, read on the forward strand.
TAGTGTTAAGGAAATAAAAATATAAAGAAACCACAGTAATACAGAATTCTAATACTAAGATTCCCAAGTCTAACTTTAATGATAATAATTACGATAAGTTTGTGTATCTAATCAGAATTTAATAATTTATATATGAAGAATTGTGAAAAGCAATTTATTTTTTTAATTATTTTTGTTTCCTCAAGCTCCTTCTAAACCCCGAGTGAGAAAGGAGGAGAGCTCCCCATTCTTTTTCAGTAGATTTCCTCCTTTTCCTCTTTCACAATATTGTCAAGAAGAAGTCATACTTTCAAGTTTTTTAACAAAGAGAACATGATAAGAGAATTGTGAGAAGAATATAGATTTACCCAGGCAGTTTTAGAAGATAATATTTATCATTTTATATGTAAAAAGTATGAATGATAATGGCATATGTTCATTTAAAGTGCAGTTATGTCAGAGAGGAAGACCTTCCTCTGCCCTATGGTCCTTCTAGGTGGAATTAGAATCAAATTGACATGAGCCACATTAAGAGGAAAAAATCTAATAGGTGTACATATGGGAATCCACATAGACAGAAAATTCCAAAGACAGCGAGGCAACTCCGAAGCTCCTAGGAGCTAAGGGGAGGGGGAGGGTCTGAGGATGGAAAGGCCATTAGCAGGAAGGAAAGGAGATGTGTGAAAAACAAAGGTTTCCTATTTAGGCAGAGAGCACTCTTCCTGGCACTAGCTCTCCTTTCCAATGCAAATTTAGTTAGACGTGGGGGACGCAAAGAGCTTATCCTGCATCTGCTGGATTTTGACTACTTTTAACTCAAAATAATCTTTATGCCAAAGTGGCCTATCCTGAGGCAGCCTGCCCTTGGCCCCTACAGATACAAATAAATCATATTTGCATATCTTATCAAAACAGTCTTGTAATTTAAGATGCTGAGAACACATGGCAGTGTTCTTTATTTTTATTCATTTTTAAAAATTATTTAAAGTTATTTATTGAGAAAGAGAGAGAGAGAGAGAGCAAGTGGGATAGGGACAGGCAGAGAGGGGAGAGAGAATCCCAAGCAGGCTCTGCACTGCCAGTGCAGAGCCCAACGTGGGGCTCGAACCCACGAACCGTGAGATCATGACCTGAGCCGAAATCAAGAGTCAGAATGCTGACTGAGCCACCCAGATGCCCCATGGCAGTGTTCTTTTAAAGCAAGGTGATTTTGGCAATTGACATAGTTAAATAAACATTTAGTGTATCCCCAAATTAAACTAAAACTGTCAGACTATTCACCAAACTAGTCTGCATATCAGCCTCTGTTTATTATCTCTGTTTGAACAGAATATTCCAGCTCAGACATCCTGAATAGGTGTCAACAAGTCATATACTCACTCTTTCTTTTCAGTAATACTCAATAAGCATCTTTTAAACAAATAGTAAATGTACAAAGGAGTCTGGTGATACTTTTTGGCAACATTGGACTTTTAGGCAAAGTGTGCAAGTACATATGTTTGGGAGAGACAGTCTGCATGTGTGTGTGTGTGTGTGTGTGTGTGTGTGTGTGTGTGTGTGTGTGTAGGAACGCATGCACACACTCATCACTGATGGGGTTTTGGGGCGCTGGTGAAGTTTGAAGCCAGCGGTCAAGAAAGAATTATTGAAGACATCTTTGATGCAAAAAAGGTGATTTTATTGAAGCACGGGGACAGGACCCATGGGCAGAAAGAGGTGCACTGGGGTTGTGACAGGTAACTGATTATATACCTTTAGGTTGGGAATGGGGTAGGGATAGCATAAGTCTCTAAGGTATTTTGGAAGCAAGGTTTCCAGGGCCTTGAGGGACTAGCTGCTGTTAGGAAAGCACATTTATTACTGTTTAGTAAAACCTCTGTCATGAGACCCTTCAGATGTATATCAGGGGGCTTCCCAGCATATATCTGGGGTAGTTAAGATAAAGGAAGTTTCCAAAGGAATTTTTATATGTTAATGTAGACTTCCAGGATCCTTGGGGGTCAGGATCATGTTAAGCCGATTCCCTTTTGCCCCCAGCAAAGTGTCATCATGGAGGCAGCTGAGCTCCTAGAGGAAGGTCACACTGCCTGTTTCAAGGACTAGTCAAATGGGCTGTAGGCAGTAAGGAAATTTCATTTTTCATTTGCCTTAGTTTCCTGCATCACCATGGCAAGCCCTTAAACCCCCTTTCATCTTGATGAGGGTGATATTAGGGCTCCAGGAAGTTGAGTCTATACGTTTCTGGAGATTAGGCTATGGATAAGATTGCCTTCTTCTTGCAGTTTACTGAGTTATCTGTAAACAGAAGGAGACTCCTGTCCTGCATGACTGTGATCTCTATCAGTCAACCATCTGCTTTCTTTCCTTTCCCTTGTTCTGGGGCAGCCAGGAGTGTCAGAGGAATATCACACATATCCCACTGGGGGGTGGGGGGGTGCTGTTAGCCTGTACTTCACCCTCAGCTTGTCCCACGCTCTCTCCTCAGTTACCATACTGTGTTTTGCTTCCATTATTGGGCTCATTGCTCTTCCTTTTGGGGGACATAGATACAACATACTTTCCAGAAGGTTTTTATGTATTTACACAAATACATAAAGTACATAAGTAGGTTTAAAATCCCTACTTAATATTTTCTGGGTCCAGCTTATGCAACACAGTGATATTTTAATTAGACAGGCTTTCCATTATTTTGGAGCATTGTGAGAAACATAATAAAATTATTGTTAGCATGTTTGTGTGTGTATATGTGTGTATTCGGTTCACAGCAATTAAGAAGAGCGAATACTATATCTCTTGAGTTATAAACCAACAAACAAAGGCAGGTAGAAAACAAAAGCAAACAAACAAAAGGGCCCTAATTCTCAATGATGATTTTTCTGTAATAGAAGTCTCATTTCTTCTAACCAAAACATAACCCATCTGGAAAATAAATAAGACAAAGCAAACAATTCAAAATTCAAGTGAGTTGTATCTTATCAGATAATAACTTGTTGGTGCTTATGTGAATGGTAATACATTCATATCTAATACCAGTGAAGAGGGAAAAATGTTTTTGTTTTCCATTTGTGTTATGTGTAGCTCAGATAATATGAAAAAGCTTTATTAGAAAGCTTATGTAATGATAAATTAGGTAAAAGTTTGAAAAACAGAATTTAATAATGATGTGGGAAACAAGGGCAAAAGAAAATAATTACATTTCCTTACAACTCCCAAACCACGGACATGTCCTTGAGACAGGCAGAGTGACCTTCCTGTCAGAGTTAGGCTGCCTCAATGTTGACACTTGGCTAAGGGCACAGGGCAACCTTAGCTTAACATTACCCCAACCTTCAGGATCCTGTTAAGTCTCCTTTCAACATATAAAAATTCCTTTGGAAATTTCCTTTATCTCTGTCCCCCAAAATATATGTTAGCAATCATCCTGCAAGCGTATGGCCCCCTGATATACATCTGAAGGGTCTCATGACTAAGGTTTTATTAGACAGTAATAAATGACCTTGCTTCCAAAATTCCTTAGAGATGTACGCTATCCCTACCCCTCTCCCAACCTGAAAGTATATTATCAGTTGCTTCTCACAACCCCAGTGCACCTCTTTCTGTCCACAGATTCTGTCCCTGTGCTTTAATAGAACCATCTTTTTGCACCGAAGACATCTCAAGAATTCTTTCTTGGCCTTTGGCTCCAAACCCCACCATTTCCACATCAATAAATATTCTGGTAGATATATATTCAAGTATAATATCAAATACCTATTAATGATTTGTTGTTTTAAATTCAGAAATATCATTCTTATTGAAAATACAAAAATGTAGAGCTCAGTTAAAACTTTCAAGCCCAGGATAAAGGTTTTCCTTTAAACTTTGAATAATGGAGACAGTTGAAATTTTTCTTCAGCATTTCTGTGTGATTCACTTGGCCAGAGATTGACCAAACCCCTAGGCTCAGACCAAGCTAGCAGGAAGGACAGGAAATCTAGAATATGAATTACCTGATGAAGATTAAAGTGGAACCTGTCATGTCCACATGGATAACCCTTCTTAGAACAGGGACATCTCGGGGGAACTCTTAGTCAAACTAAAAGTAACGGTATTCCCACACTGCTATGGACTTAGCAAAACATGCTGAGGATGTGACAATGGCTTTCTAACCATGAAATAACTAAATATGACAATAATGAATAGAATCTTCTTAACAGGCAAATTTTTCTTAGAGTAGTGATTCCCTATTTCAAATCTGTAACTCAAGGAAACTCTAGAAAGAGTAATGAGGGTCTGTGTGATCTCCCCCCGTCAATATTTCAGAGTCTAACAGTAGTCTTTGAATGAATTTTCTAAAGACACTCGTGAAAATCATTTTAAAAACATGAGGTCTGAGTTGGAAAAATAATGGGAGGCCTCTAGTTGGTGAAAGTAACTGCAAGTCATTGCTCTAGTATAGAAGTTCCAGATGTATATTACTCAGAAAATGATTTCTGTAGGTTAATGAGTGTTAGTAGAAACAAAAATAATTCAAATATTTGGAAATGCTCTGTTTAAAATCAATAATTTGGCTTTCTTTGCATTTGCAAAAGGGGATTGGGGGAAATTTTCCCAAATGTATTTTTTGGCCATAAAGTTATTTTTTTTTTCTTTCAAAAATATGGCAGAACTAAAGTTCCATAGAACCTAATTTGGGTAATGCTTAACCGACATGGTAGAGCCAATAATACAGGAATGGATACTGAAGACAAAACCACCCAACTGCCCTTTCATTCTGTTAGAGCCTTTTCACTTTGATGGAATAATCTGGATACCATAAGGTTTTTCTCTGGAGTCCTCTTTTGACCCAGTGAGTCAGAATCTTCTGGCTTGGGACTCATCACTATGAAGTTTGCTTTCTGACCACTTCTACAAACTATCTACCCAGGGTTATGTTTTGTCTGACTTTCCACATTATAGATGCAGGAAAGTAAGGGCCTGTTTTTGTTTTGTTTTGTTTTGTTTTGTTTTGTTTTGTTTTTTAACGTTCAGACAGGTTATGTCACAATTCAACTAAAGTGCAGGAGCACTGTGTGCCATACGTTGCAGTGAAGACAGTGTCATCCAGGCTGGCTATGGGATTAGGGCTTCGTGGAGCACATAGGATGAATGAGTTAAACAAGGAAGGTGTGCATTATTCCAACTCAGCTTGGTATGCTGGAAAGCCACGTATTTGCAAGCAAAAATATAAGAGGCCTGAATCTCACTTTGGCCTTTGTTAGCTCTGTGAATTGGGCAATTTATATAACGTTTCTAAGCCTCAACGTTTTCATTTGTAACCTGAAGACAACACTGCCAACTTTGAATACTTAAAAGATGAAATAACATAGTTTCACATAGAAGATTCAGGTATATATTAAGTATTAAATAGATGGTATTACTATTATTCATTAAATAGAATGCAGAAATTTTCTTTTAAGTCTTCTTGCTCCTACCACAATCCTCCGAACCTATTTTTTCCCACCTCTTCTTGTTCTGTACCTCCCCTAACCTCCAGACTCTAGGCAATGATTCTAAGTAGCTTAAGATGTTTCTGTTTCCAAAGATATTTTCTCTTCAGTGGAGGATGTCTGATGATCGAAAACACTTATAGATGGAAATCAACTCATTTCTTGTGATAGATGTTCAGATAATGTAAAATAATATAGAGGAGCTATTTTTACTGTGGCTGTCTCCCCAAATTTGTATCATCTCTGTGGGAGACTAATTCCTCACAAGGCTGACCCTTGACCCCACACCCAACACTCACACTCCTGGGAACCTCTCAAGCCTCCTATTCCAATGCTTTTGATAACAAAAAGTAGTAGCATATTATCTATTGTTTTTCTAGCTGTTTGGTTTTTTTGAAGTTTATTTATTTATTTTGAGAAAGAGAGAGCAGGAGAGGGGCAGAGAGAAAGGGAGAGAGAGACTCCCAAGCAGTTTCCATACTGCCAGCGCAGAGCCCAATGTGGGACTCAAACTCACCAACCGTGAGATGGTGACCTGAGCTGATACCAAGAGTCTGATGCTTAATCGAGTGAGCCACCCAGCTGCCCCTCTGCTTTTTATAACTCTGTTCAAACTCAGAGAGTAAGTCTTATGTTACACAGATTATATTCATTTTTTAAATCCTTCCCAAATTTTAAATTTATGTTCCATTTAGTTTTTTCATTCTGTCTTTTTATTACAGCACTCTAAACCAAAGTGAATTATATGATGTAGGTACTAACTGTGAACAACAGAAATAAATGTGATATTCAGATCTATCACTAAACACAATATTGCTCACATTGAAATTTTATATAAATGTAAATAAAAAGATTAGATCATTTAGTGCCACTTAAATGTCTGTATATTGCAAAATTGCTAATGTTTAGTGCCCCCTGCTGCTTAAAGTGATTTACTTGCTATGAAATATTTTTAACGATTTTTCTCTTATTGGCCAAACTGTAAGTCATACGTACTTTTACTAACAGCTCCACCAAGAGACATGTCTGCTCATCTGTGCTTGCTTATAGCTCAGCTCATGTTCTGTGTATGAGCAGTGTAGTTTTGTTCATTTTTTGCATTTTCCCAAATGGGTTGTGCACTCTTATGTGGTGGAGCCTTTACTCAGAGTTGAACACTTCCTCACATACTTTCCTACTATTTAGTCCATACTTATGTCATGTTCTTACACTCTTTTAGGATTCTGTCTCTCTCCCCAGATCTAAGCGCTTAAAAAGCAGGAAATATGCCCTACTCACTACTGTCTCTCCAAGGCCTATCACAGCCTCTGGCCCATCAGAAGTGCTTAAGAAATGATTGTCCCATGAATGAATGGATGAATGAATGTCGTTCCAGAATCCTAATTGTGAGAAGGGGTTATGTGCCATTTCCAAACAGAAATCACATGCTCAGTAATACCCCTGGGGGTGGCATATATAATTTCCAGGACAACAGTTCTAGTGATCTAGGTCTTACTATAGAGCTTATCTCATTTCTAAAAAGTTCAGATGATTAAGAAACTTTTTTGGTTATGCTGACCCCAAATCTAACTGAATGATATCTGAAAATAACATCCTCTTTTCTGGCTTCTCTCAAGGTAAAAAGTAGATCTAGTTTCATATCCGTTTGACGTTTTGTCATATCTGCACAGGGTAATTAATTCCTGACATTTTTTCTTGTTTTTGACTAAACCTCATTGAATATTCTTTTTTTGTTTGTTTTTTAAAGTTGATTTATTTATTTTGAGAAAGAGAAAGAAAAAAAAAAAAAAAAAACGTGACCAGGAGAGGGAGAGAGAGAACAGGAGAGAGAGAATCCCTAGCAGGCTCCACATTGTCAGTGCAGAGCCTGATGCGAGGCTCAGTCTCATGAACCCTGAGATCATGACCTGAGCTGAGATGAGAGACGCTTGATCAACTGAGTCACACAGGTGCCCCTCACATCCAGTATTCTAATAGTCTTTGCATGCTATGTTATAAGGTCCTAAGTCACCTTTCCAGTTGACTGAACTATAGTCCTTTTATTCAGAAAAGACCTAGAAAGTGAACAGCTTCCATCCAGAACCTGGTCAAATGGACTGTGTTTGTTTTCAACCTGGCTAAAAATAATGCATAGGAAATAGTTATAGGTCTCAGAAAAGACTAATTTGCTGCTTTTGAAGGCCTATAAATTGTCTATTTTCCTGGGGGATTCATTCTTTTTATAATCTAGTGTTTATGAGATCTCATCTCCCACAATTTCCTGACAGAAAAATAGGTATGTGACAAACTAAGTTTGGGCTTCAGCTTGCATTAGTGTAATCCATTCTATCTCAAGCTTGCACATCAAGCTTGTGTACCATTTATATTATCCCTCCTCAGTTTGACTCAATTCCTTGTTATTGATCAAACTCTGAAACTATGTACATATACATGAAACACTTGGATGAGATATTATCTCATATATATTAAAAATTCAAATCTGGGGCACCTAGGTGGCTCAGTCGGTTAAGCATACAACTTTGGCTCAGGTCATGATCTCATGCTTAGTGGGTTCGAGCCCTGCGTTGGGTTCTGGGCTGACAGCTCAGTGCCTGGAGCCTGCTTCGGATTCTGTGTCTCCCTCTCTCTCTGCTCCTGCCCCGCTCACTCTCTCCCTGTCTTTTTCTCAATAAATAAATCTCTCTCTCTCAAAAAATAAATAAAACATTAAAAAAATTTTAAATCCAAATCCTAGGGAAATGTATTCCTGCCATTTTTGCTAATATCTATGAAATAGGGACATTTCTCCAGTAATTGAGAAAAAAAAAATTAAACTGGGGCACCTGGCTGGCTCACTCAGAAGAGCATGTGACACTTGATATCAGGGTCATGAGTTCAGGTCCCAACCATGTGGGGTGTAGAGATTACTTAAATAAATTAAGATTACAAAAATTAAACTGACAGGACTTAACAAATAGGCTCCAAATATAAATGCAATGTATAGCACTCAATAAATAAACAGGAGCAAGCAGTTACGATACAACATAATAGATAGAGCTTATGGCATCAATATATTAACTTGATGAATCACCTCTTTATAGACTCTACTTTGTTTTTTAGATAATTTTATTGTAACAAATTTAATCTTTGCATAAAATTCATGAAAACGATTTAGAAAGACTGTTGAGTTAATCTATTCTGTGAGTCATACTGTATTCATTTTATTTCTCTGGCAAGTATTTTCATTGATCCTTTAAATCTATAAACACATTACCATTAACGTTGTGGGTGGGTGTGTGTGGGTGTGTGTGTGTGTGTGCACGCGTTTGTTTTACTGGACAAAACAATTCGTGAAGGATGTCTATATTTTAAACTACAATCGGTTTTCACATTAAAAGGGCTAATGTTTCAGCAGATGGTAAAGACAACATATGGGAGGGAGAATATGTACTCTTCTTTGCTCTCAAAAATATTTTTACATATTTTGGAAGCAGAAGTTGGAGTTACTCATTTTGCCTCTTAGTGAATTCGACTCTGAATGGCCAATAGAAATTAAAATGCTTTAAATTAAACCTCTTTTTAAGACACTAAAATGAGCGAACTAGAATTATGTCTTGTATCTTAGGAATTAAATGGTAGAAGGAGCTTTCTAATCACAAAAGAGTGGTTGGCTTAGACTCTAAACATGTATCAAAAGTTTACTCATATTTAGGACATAATTAAGACAGTTGCTTATTTAGTGAAGACATAAAATAGGGAAAATAATCCATACAGTGCAGGGGGATCATGCTCTTGGCATGAATCTCTTTTTATATCCAGTGATAACGTTACTAGTGAACGTTCCTTACTTAGTTCAACCTGACTTCCTACCAACAAACAACATGTAATTGAGATGTTCATAGATTGATACTGGATGGGCTTAATAAAGGGTTCTACTTCTGCACATCTCTGGAATTAAAACAAAAGGCACTAAACCTACAATTAACAGCTGGAGATAACATATAATTTTCCAGAGCCCAATAGCAGTTTTTATGTTTCTCCATTGTGCTTCATATATTGGCCTATTTGCTGCAGATTCTGCCCCGGGAAAGCTGAGAATTTGTGTGTGCTGAATTGGGATGTCATTTTCTGTGACCTCTGAATGTTAGTGATAAAAGCTTTACTGTCGGGGAAACACAGGCACCATGTTGCCTTTTTACCATTAGAGATGTTGTCATTTGCTTCTCACAACAGAAATGCCTGTGGGTTGCACCACAGCTGAGGCACAGTTTGTCAAACATCCTTAATCAGCAAACACATCAGAGAGTATAGCCACGCTTGGAGCATCCATTCCATCGCTGTGAATCACATGTTATTTAGGAAGACATTTCTGCCAAAGATATCACTGAAATAATTTGAGGTGGTAAAAAGAACAATACCACATAAATCAAGGAAAGGAGCAGCAAAACTTTTGAATTTTTCCTAGCAGCCTACTGTATGTAGTAATTCATATGAACACTTTTCTTTATTTTTTTTAATTTTTTTTTTTTAAATTTTTTTTTTTTTCAACGTTTTTTATTTTTATTTTTGGGACAGAGAGAGACAGAGCATGAACGGGGGACGGGCAGAGAGAGAGGGAGACACAGAATCGGAAACAGGCTCCAGGCTCCGAGCCATCGGCCCAGAGCCTGACGCGGGGCTCGAACTCACGGACCGCGAGATCGTGACCTGGCTGAAGTCGGAGGCTTAACCGACTGCGCCACCCAGGCGCCCCTGAACACTTTTCTTTAAAAATAAGGAAGTATCAAGTAATTGAGATGACTTCATTGAATTGCTTACACTCACACTTAACGGTGTAAAAACAGGGAAATTTAGAGCCAAAGCCGAAGCCATCATGTCCTAAGACTATAAAAACGGTAGCTCTACTAAGTAGAAATAGCTCGTATCAAATTGCATATGTGCAGAATATTCACTATTACATTTTTAAAATTTACATAAAAATAGTAGAAAAAAGTGTTCATCATACTGAGCAATGGATTATAAAGTTTTTTTATAAAAGTAAAGAGACTAAAATAATTTTGAGAAAGTCTGTTAATTGAAAAAAGTCAGGTGATCTACTAAGGTTATAGGCTTAATAGGTTAAAAATTTACTCAAAAGTATTTTTTTCTATATATAAGGGCTTATTTTTAATTTTCTTTATAAGTTTCTCCTGAGTCTGGCTTTCTGGGTCTGGGGCTTCATTTTACACTTTCTTGTCCTTTTATTTCAAATGCTGTGTATGGTAACTTACAATAAGAAAGATGACACTTGAAAAATTTTTAAAGATATATACATATTATGAAACAAGGGAAGGAATTATATACATAGGGAAATACTATGAAAAGAACAGATGTAAAGTTACTGTAGAAAAATGCACATTATAGTGTCCTTTTAATATTTAAGTTGGATTGCACATTTGGTTCTGATACCCAGATTAAAACAAAAAATGAAATGTACTAGGTTACAAATTTATATTGTATTTGTCTAAATCTCATACCACAAATGCATAGCAAGGAAATATAAAAACAGTGCAAGAGGAGAAATCCCAAATATAGCAAATAAAATGATATATGTGAATTTAACAGACCCATTGTGCCAAAGAGACTAAAATATGAAGGGTTTTTTTTTTGCATTTGATGAAAAAAATTAACTTGTTTGTATGCAATCCATGAAATGATGTGTGTGTATAGAACAGCTGAAGCTGTAAATATAGGCGTGAATATATGACCTTATGTATAGCAAAATGTTTAACTTACTGAAATTGCACACTAAATAATCCATTTTTACTCTTAAATTCTATAAATCTCTGGGACAGGAAGACTTGGAGACATTCTGAAGCTAGGAAGTAATTTCTGAGTTAATGGTAGAATGCATTCAGTTTTTATAATTGGTCAAGTTTTCTACTTTTTCTCTTGAATCACAGTTGAATTCAATAAATGTTTATTTTCTAAAATATTTTCCATGTTTTCTAAGGTCACCTTTCTACTGCCATATTATCCCTTATATTCCCCTCTGAATTTAAGGATATCTATATATAGTTACTTTTCTTTTTATGTGTTCTTTTCTCTTTTATGTTATTTATTTTTTATTTGTTTTCTTCCCTCTTAAATTGTTACTCTTTTTCTCTTTTTTGACATAATCTTTCCAGAGGAGTGTATATATTATTATTCTTTTTAAAGATTTGTATTTTTTCTTTACCAAGTCACACAAGTGATTCTTTATTTTGTCTGTCATTGATGTTCATACCTTTTTATTTCACTTTCTTTTTCTTTGGGTAACTACTGCTCTGCTTTTGATTTTCATCTTGAAATAATTTATTAAATCATTTTTGTTCTTTTTTTATAATTTAAGTATGTGAAAAATATATATGATACTCTATTTTATAAAATGTATGATATATAAGCACTAAACAAACAAATGTGTATATATAGATATATACATAAATATACATAGTGGTGGAGAAAATATGAAACTAGGCAAAGAAAGGCAGAAAAGAGAAAATTTTACAAAAATATTCACTGAAATACTAGTAGGAGATGTCTGTTGAATCTTGTTTACACTTTTCTGTGCTCTTTATGGTGACAAATGATAGACTCTTTTTTAAACCCAAGAACAATAGTTACTGGTATATTTGGAATTAAATCAGTTTTAAAAATTAGTAAGCAAATTGTGATGTAAGATGTCAAATTTAGCTCATTTACTTAAATTCCCCATTTTAAAAGTCCATATAAAATTATATTAAAGGAATCAGAAGAAAGGTACAATCTACAGCAATGTTTTATTTTATTTATTTTAATTTTTTTTAATGTTTATTTATTTTTGAGAGAGAGGGAGAGACAGAACGTATGCAGAAGGGCAGAGAGAGAGGGAAACACAGAATCTGAAGCAGTCTCTAGGCTCTGAGCTGCCACCACCAGCCAGATGCGATGCTTGAACTCACAAACTTTGAGATCATGACCTGAGCAGAAGTCAGATGCTTAACCGACTGAGCCCCCCAGGCGCCCCTACAACAATGTTTTAAAACTGAAAGATTCTAGGGGCTCTTGGGTGGCTCAGTTAGTTAAGCACCTGATTCTTGATTTTGGTTCTGGTCATGATCTCACTGTTCAGGAGCTGGAGCCCAGCATCTGGCTCTGTGCTGACAGTGAGTAGCCTGCTTGGGATTCTCTCTTTCCCTCTCTCTCTGCCCCTTCCCCCAATGCGTGTGCATGTGTACTCTCTCTCTCTCTCAAAATAGATTTTTTAAAAATGAGAGATTTCTATAGAGGATGAAAGAACTAAAAAAAAAAATTCTGAAATATGAAACACCAAAGAAGCAGCAGCTTAGAATATGTGCAGAAAGGTCAACCGTTCAAGAGGGCTTTGCTGTTGAGAAGGAAGATGACCCACCTAGCAAAATCCTGGACATCGTTTGGTCCTAGAGATGGCACATACAATGGAAGATCATAGTAAGAATGGGAATTTTAATGGGGACAAAGGTCATTCTTCACTATGGAAGTGTTTAATTCATCCCTAAATACCACCTCACCTCATTTTAATACAGAGTCATCTGAATCCACACAGCTACTCTAAAAACCTTACAGGACACTTTCCAATTGGAAGATAGGGCCTGAGACAACCAAAGCCGAACCCTGAAATAATACCCTTTCTCATTCTGATGTTTGGGAATCCTCAGTCATAAAGATGGGGATCAAATTACTCATTCTATTTTTTTTTTTAATTTTTTTTTTAACGTTTATTTATTTTTGAGACAGAGAGAGACAGAGCATGAACAAGGGAGGAGCAGAGAGAGAGGGAGACACAGAATCCAAAACAGGCTTCAGGCTCTGAGCTGTCAGCACAGAGCCCGACGCGGGGCTCGAACTCACTGACCGTGAGATCATGACCTGAGCCGAAGTCGGATGCCTAACCGACCAAGCCACCCAGGCGCCCCTCATTCTATTTTTTTTAATTTTTAAAAGTTTATTTAAAAAACTTTGAAGAGCAAGCAGGGGTGGGGCAGAGAGAGAGGTAGAGAATCCCGAGCAGGTTCCACACTGTCAGCACAAAACCCGCTGCAGGGCTTGAACTCATGAATACAATATCATGACCTGAGCAAACAAGAGGCAGAGGTTTAACCGACTGAACCACCCAGGTGCCCCCAAATTGCTCATTCTAAAGCAAAGCATTCTGATCCTCTAGACCCATACAAAGCTCAGTGACAATTCATTTTCAACCATAGATAGACCCCTAAGATTTAGAAATTGAGGGAAGATGGCCATAAATGAGAGAGTAAGGAATAGATAGTAACACAAAAATGGGAAGAAGATGATTAAAAGAACAGAAGATAGTTTAAAACAATAACAAAAAGGAGATTCAATTGTATTTTCTGAAATATTTGAAAAATCACTAATACAAAAATCTTAAATGATTAAAAAGTAACAGGAGAAGAAAAATAAAGACTGAATTTAAAAAGCAATATGGCTCAAAAAGTAAAAATCAATAATAGGTAATGAAAATCAAGAAAATAAAACAAAAACTAGAAAAGGAGAAAGCAAAAAAAAAAAAAAAAAAAAAAGGAAAAGAAAAGAAAAAAAAGGAGGGGGAGCAGTGGAGCAGGGAAAAGACACAGAGAACATCAATCCAATAGGACAAACATCCAATTTATAGCAATTCTGGGAAGATTAAATGTGAAAAAAGGTAAAAGCTATTAAAAATTATGTAAGAAAATTCCTGTGACCTGAAGAGAGGAAGGAATAGTCAAATTGAAAATGCAGAACATTTAAAGTCTAGTCTTTTAGCAACTCTGAGGTCTATAATATGGTATTATTGACTATAATCATTGACTATAATCACTATGCTGTGCCTTTGCCCTCTAGAACTTACTCATATTTTAGTTCCAAGTTTGTCCCCTTTGACCAACATCTCACCAATGTTTCCTCCACCTCCCAGCCCCTGGTAACTACCATTCTACTCTCTGTTTCTATGAGTTTGGCAAAAAACAAAAAAACAAAAAACAAACAAAAAACAAAAAAACAAAAAAACCCCAATTAGTTAGAATACTGAAAACAAAACAAAACAAAAAGGTATACAGTAAGATGCCACGAATATATCTTAGGCAGCCAGCACAAATTGACAAAAAAATTAAACAAATATCACACAATAAAAGAATTTGAAAAACAATCTTCAGTGAATTTTGTCCTCTTTTCTGAATTGATTTTCTCCATTGATCATGGTATAATTTACATATAATAAAATTCACCCTTTTTTAATGTGCACCGTTCTGTGAAATTTGACAATCTTACACGATCAAGTAACTATCAGTGAAATCAAGATATGAACATATGCCTATGACCTGGAATAGGTCATATGCCACTTTGTAGTCAATTCCTCCCTCCTCTCCGATCCTTGGCAACTACTGATCTCATTCCCATATCTGAAGTTTTAACTTTTCCAGAATGTCATATAAATTGAATTGCATAGTTTGTAGAATGTGGGGCACAGCTTCTTATGCTTAACATAATGCTTTTTGACATTTGTCCTTGTGTTTGCATGCATCAGAGGATTGTTCCTTTTTGTTGCTGAGTAGTCATGGTATGTGTGTTTCACAGTTTAAGCATTCACCTGCTGATGAATGTTTGGGTTGTTTCCAGCTCTTGTTCATTATGAGTAAAGCAGATGTAAACATCCACTTATAGTCTTTGTGTATAAATGTGAGTTCATTTCTCTTGGGTATGTACCTACATGTGAAATGGGTGGAAAATAGAGCAAGTATGTGTTAAAAAATATAAAAACTGCCAGATTATTTTCCAAAGTTTGTATTTTCACCACAAATATGTGAGAGCTCTGGTTGTGTTCATATATTGGAAGTCTCAATACGTCAAGATGTCAGTTCCCCCCAAATTGATCTACAGATTCGGTGCAATGGTCTTCTTAATCCCAACAGGTGTTTTTGTAGAATTTGACAAGGTGACTCTAAAATTTATGTGGGAAAGCAAAACACCTAGATATGCCAAAGATTTTTTTTAGAAAGAAGAACAAAGTTGGGAGACGCTCACAACCTGATTTCAAGAATGAATACAAAGCTGTAGTAATGAAGACTGTGTTTTATTGGTGAAAGAATAGACACATAATGTAAGGAGATGGAATAGAGTACAGAAATAGACCTACACATATATGGTCAATTGATTTTTTTCTTAGTAAGGAGAGACTTCATTCAAAAGCACTATTGCAAGGGAAGGGAGGGACTACAGCAATAGGGAGAATGCTGTGCCCATAAGATCTGCAAGGATGGCAAGAATTAGGCAAATAGAAATGTTTTTTATAGCGTGTAGCAAACGAGGCTAGAAAGAACTGTGGAAGGTGAAATGAAACCCTAGCTTGATGAGATAATGTATCACGCACTGTTTTACTCTGAGGCCAGCCTATTTTCCTAGAGGAGCCATGATGTTGGGCCTGTGCGCTGACTCAGGCAGAGGGTGGGCCAAAATTCAGGGGCTTCAAAAAAGGAGAAAAAACTTTGTTCCAATTGATCAGCGAGGTAGCAATTCAGCTAATTATGAGACCAAAAAATGGGAATTTGGTGTGTGTGTGTCTGGCTTTGTCATGGGTAAACAAGGGATGTGAGGTCTCATCTGGACCTTGTTCTATTCTGTTGAGGGGTGGTATCAAAGGTCAGTTGTTTTAGTGTCAGACATCTTAAAAGAGGGATATCAGTAATGAAAAAGATAAATATTAATCTAAAGTGTCGTACTAAACATTAATACATTAAATCATGCAGGAGGTTGGTAGACGGAAATCTTTTGATTATGCAGCACTGCTCACTGAGTTTCTTGAAGTTAAGATATCAGTGCTTTTAGTGATGCTGCCCAGTCTTGGTTGCCTATCATATACAAGTTTGTGTGACCTGGACATTTTTGGACAGATTTGGACAGATTTGCTTAGTGACCCAGACAGCAGCTTGTCCAGGAAGAAATCCAGCCCATGAGTAGTCACTTGGAGGGATGAGTCCTTCGATGTCTATATCAAGTCAATGAGCCGTAACTCTCAATGCTTCTTCAGCTCCCGGGAGAAAGGACCGACTGCAAGACAACCTAGAGTCTTGATGAGGATCTGGGCAATCAAGTTTCTGTTCTCAGTGATGCCAAGTCAGGAGGGAGGGAGAACAATTGGAAATGCTAGTTTGGAAAGTTGTAGTTGGATCCTGAAGGAAACTAAGTACAAGAATTAAAAGTTTACTAATGGGTGACATATGCAAGGTGACAGGATTCAGTTCAATTTCCAGGGAGACGATAAAACCAGGCAGTTTATGAGGAGGTACAAAATAGGTCACAATGAACAGGACCAGACTATGATAATCCATAATCATCTGCTATAGTTTACAATTGAAACACAAACTTTGTACAGTCAAGCCCTTTTTCATCAAAGACAATCACAAAGAAAGATTATTCTTGATCACAGAATATATCTCTCATTAGATTTGATCAGATTATTTAAATAGGTGCAGCAAAAATGACAATTTACTACATAGGCATTTTAAATTATGCTTTGCCAGAAGTTTTTAAAAGGAGTTTTAAATTGGGCTTTTAAAAACCTTTTAAGGCACGTAAGCAAAGCCAAGACCTCACCAGCAGATTTCACCTGCAGTACCTATTAAGTTTGGATAAATTCACCTCTTCTCAAAGTTCCCCAAGTATCTTAAACTTCTTGGGCCTACCAGGAGGTGATCTTCCTTACTCACCTGAGTTGGTGGGGATCTGTCAGCCAGGTGTCAGGCTGGCTCTTCCAAGAGGGCTTTGTAAGCAGTGGTTTCAAAAAGTCTAGGTGAGGGGCTCCTGGGTGACTCAGTCGGTTAAGCGGCCGACTTCAGCTCAGGTCATGATCTCGCGGTCAGCGAGTTCAAGCCCCGCGTCGGGCTCTGTGCTGACAGCTCAGAGCCTGGAGCCTGTTTCAGATTCTGTGTCTCCCTCTCACTGACTCTCCCTCGGGTCTGTCTCTCTCTGTCTCAAAAATAAATAAACGTTAAAAAGAAAAAAAAGTCGAGGTGAGTTCTTTAAAGCATCTGGTCACATCTGATTCTACAAGCATCATTCTCAAATATGGCATTCTAGTCAAAGCCCTCGTTACAGAACCAGTGTTGCCAATTATGTTCTAATGACAGATTCTTATTAAACCCATGCAGACAATTATTTTTCCGTGAAAATGACAATATTCAATAAGAGTTTCTGAACTCTGGAAGTATCAGGCAAGGCAAAAAAGAAAAGAAATGATTCATTTCTGTTTATAAAATTATAATCTACTCAACTGTCATAAATTATAACTAGTTCAAAAAAAAAGAAAAATGGGTTCATTATATTCAGAAAATAAAACGTGAAAACATGAATATTTTAGACAAAACCCATAATCATCCTTCAGAAGTTCATTCAGTCCTATGCAATTAATTCTCTTTCAGTTGGATCTTGAATTAGGAGTCTTGTGAACTCATCAGCTTCACCACTAGACTTCTGCAAATCCTGATTCAGTTCAGTGGTTACTTAAGCAAGGCTATCAGAATCTCAGAGTACTTGGCATAGTCCTCATCATGGGTCTCTTAGAAAGATAAACATCCAGGCCTGATTGCCAGAACTTTCAGGGAAGCCTCAGATTAAAACAGAAAACTATACGTAGGTGACAAAAGACTTAAAATAGCCACAGTTAAATACCTGAGGAGGCTGAATTATAAAAATAAATACAATTGACAAGGAAATGTGGTTGTTTCTGTGTCTTACAACATTTAAAAAAAAAAAATAACTGAAGGTATGACCCATGACACTATACTATTGTTGGTCTATTATTAGAGAAAACAGCACCAGAACATATCATGGACAGCAAGGCCATTGACAGATCTCTAAGAACTTCACACAATTTATGAAATATTTATAACATTTTCCCTCATACAAACCTTAACTAGGGAAGGTTAAGCATCTCTTGTGATTTGATAATATTTGCCACGCAACTGAAAGCATATCAAATCAATCTAATTATTTCTAGTCCCTCTCTTTTTACAAAGTGAAAGATCCTTTGTGATTTTCTTGGGATCCTCTGGGAAATCTCAAAAACAGTTCATATGCAGATATCAAGCAGATATCTTTTAAGATTTATTTTCCGGAGTGTGAAATGTCAAAAGTTGTCAGGATGTATGAATACTTGATTATATAAAATCATGGGTCACTGAGAAGCAATATTTGGATATATATTTAACCAAAGTGACTATAAATAGATTTCAGATATGAACATAGTAAGTAACATGATTTTACAAAGCCTTAGCTTTTCAAGTAACTCATTGAAAAAAATTAAAACATTATCCTTAAATCAACTGAAATAGCTTTTCGTCACCTTAACTGTATGTTACGAAAACTTAAATCTATACACACTTCACTAAATGTCCCAAATTTATTGGTACCCGGTGGGGTTTTTCAACATATTGTACTGCATATTTGTATGAATAGGTTATGCCACCTCCTTATAAAATAATTTTATCTTTTGTCCTTTTAAAATTAAATACATTTCTCTTTCTAATTGTTCATTTCTATTAATGGGTATTTTTATAACTGAATTTGACTGTGTTTATGATGCTTCTTTTCAGGATATAAACAAATTTTTTTTTCTTCCAGATACTGATATTCATTTGCTCATTCTTCAGGATGATTTTATCAAATTTTCTCTACCACTGTGCTTCCTCAAGTTAATTACAATTCAGTTGTGACAAAAATTATGTAAAGGTCAAGAAGTATCTTGGGGCACGGAACAAATAAACTTTTTATTCTGGTTGTGTTTTAATGTAACATAACTTTTCAAACATTTTAAGCAAATGAAGGGTTTTTCTTTTAAGAAAAAAAGAATCCCTTTGTGGATATCTAAAAAATGGGTATAACCAGACTCTGTGGTGCAGTTGTAAATTTGAATTGTTACAGATATTTCTTTCAATACCTGGTTATTGTATTCCTTGATTTTTCAAGCGAAAAATCTAAGAAATACTATTCTCTTTCTCAAGCAATCCAAATGTCAAGGATAAAAGAAGGGTGGCTAAAAGAAGGAATATAATAGAAATTGTTTTTGCCCCCTCAAACTCAAAGGTTAGAGCGACTTCCCGTTATTGGAATGATGGCAGTCCTGTGTGTGAAACACTAGCTGGGTGAAATTCAGCCTTTGGTTTAAAAAAGACAAAAGAAGCTAGTATCCATCCGTAGTTATAAATTACAAACAGAATGGACATTGAATAAACTACACATTTAAAATATTCTTAATCCATATGTATCTAGAGCTGTTGACTGATAGATTCAACCAAATCCCCAGGATTACAGAGGCATCAATACCAAGGAAATAGGTCCTTCATCTGTTGTTTTTGCTGCGGATCCTCTTTTACCCTGCCAAAACGTGAAGGAGACATTGGAGGCAGGTGATGCAGGGACAGATGAAAGGGGATCTTTTCCAACATAGAATGTTTTCCTGCAAAATTAACAGGGTAGAGACTAAAAAAATAGTAATTTGAGACAGTTACAGCTTAAGCTGTTTTTGCTTGAGATTCTCTTCCTTCTTTGCCAAGAATTGCAGGGCTGTTAGAAAAAGTTACAGTCTTCCTCATTTCTTCAGCATTAGATTAACGAAATGGCATCCACATATCCTAATTGTCAACTTCAGTTAACAAAAATCTCTATTAATAAAAATAATAGACTAAAACATAATTGATTTAATTCTAGAAGGACAAAGGAGATATAGAATATAAAAGGAAAAAGGGAGTGTGTGTGTGTATACATATATACACACACACATATATCTAATATGTATATATTATATGTATATATAGTTATACATAATATACATAATTATATGTATATATTATGTGTATAATTATATGTATATATAATATGTATATATACATGTACGTGTATATGTACATATATAATATGTATATATACATATATAATATGTATATAAAATATGTATACAAAATATGTATATAAAAATCAACCTTCTGACTTAAAATACCACTGAAAACATATCCCTGTTAGTATTCTGGATTTTTAGTATTGAAGATTTCTTCCTCTTCATTGTTGAGGAATGCAAACTGTTCCTGGCCATCTGTAATCTTTGGTGATAGTTCTGGTTTTTTCCAATGGTTCTTTCCTCAGCCTTGTGGGGGAGTTTCTTCACATTCATGCACTGATCTGTCCACAGCTTAGGATTCCCCTGGAACCCTCTGCAATTCTCTTGAGCTCTTTCTTTGTTCAGTTCTTTTTTTTTTTTCTGTGTGGCTGTGTTTTCTCCTGTATGCGGACTTGTGAGTTCTAACCTTCCTAGCTTCGCTAATTCTTTCGTATTTCCCCTCACATTCTGGTGCTTGCCCGGCTCACCATCCGGCATACCTCCCTAATGTGCAGCCTGGCTGGATATTCACCAGGGCAGTAAACTGGGGCAATCATGGGGCTCCCCTAATTTCTTTTCTCTCTTTCAGGGATTGCTGTCCTGTGCTGTGAGTTGTCTACTTCCTGACAACTTATGTTTCATGTATTTTGTCCATTTTTTAAAATTGTTGAAGGTGGGATGATTATGTTGGTCCCTATTATTCCATCGTGGCTAGAAGCAGAATTTTGAGCTAATTTTTATATTACAATTGTTCTGCTTTTCTTTTAGTTTCCCCATGTGTCTAGATAATTCTTTTTCTCAGCTTTATTGAGGTATAACTGGCAAATAAAAATTGCACATATTTAAGGTCTACAACTTGATGTTTTCATATATGTATGTTTTGTGAAATAATCACCACAGTAAAGCTAATGAACATATTCATCACTTCACACAGTTACCATTTTCTTTTTTTGTGTGTATGGTGAGAACACTTCAGATTTACTTTCTTGGTAAATTCCAAGTATCCATTGCAGTATTATTTATTGTTTATTATTTATTGTTTATTGCAGTATTATTTATTGTTAATCCTGCTGTGCGTTGGATTCCCAAAACTTATTCATTCTGTATAACTGAAACTTTGCACCGTTTGACCCACATGCCCCTGTTTCCCCCTCCTTCTCTCCCCTGGCAACCACCATTTTATTCTTTGATTCTGTGTCTGTTTTAGACTGCACATATGAGATCATACAGTATTTCTTTATGTGTCTGCCTTATTTCACTCAGCACTATGTCCTCCAGGATTATGCATTTTGTAAATGGCACGATTTCCTTCTTTTTTAAGGCTGAATAATATTCCCCTATACGTGTGTGCATGCTTGTGTGCACATATCATATTTATTTATTCTTTCAGCTGTTGGTGGATATTTAGGTTGTGAAATATTCTTAATGTATTGTTTTGTGAACTTTCTGTAAATCAAGCCTTATCAGATGTTATGCTGTGATTTGCTTCTCTTTCTCAATATTGTGTATTTGATATTCATCTATGTCGATGCATGCATTCTTATATAATATTCCATTTTATGAATAGGCACAACTGATCTGTCCATTCTTTTATTAAATGACATACGAGTTTATTTTTAATCAGTTTTCAGTTATAACAAATATAACTGTTATAACTGCCATAAACAATTTGTTCATTTTTCTTTTTCTTTTTTAATTTTATTTTTAAGTAATCTCTTTACCCAACGTAGGGCTCAAACTCACAACCTTGAGATCAAGAGTCGCATGCTCTGCTAACTGAGCCATCCAGGCACCTCAATTAGTTCGTATTTCCTAGTTTAGTTGTGCAACATTTTACCTAGGGTAATGTTTCATAAATTTCATTGTGAATATAATTCACCCTAAGTGTGTTGGCCACTGCACACTCTTTTTCAGCAAGTCTTGGGTAAGGCCTGATAATTCTGCATTTCTTAAACTCCCAGGTGATTTCACTGATGCTGGTGTTTGGACCACTCTAAATAGGGTGTAGTACGGTTGGCAAACTATGGTCCATGAGCCACATCCAGTCTGTTGCTCAAGTACTGTCCATGAGCTAAGAATTATTTTTATATTTAAAAAAGAACGAATGATATTTTGTGATAGATGAAGATTATATGAAAGTCACATTTTAGTGTCCATAAGAAAAGTTGTATAGGAATACTGCCATTCTCAATTGTTTATACATTCTCTATGGCTGCTTTCATGCCACAATGAAAGAGAGTTGGGTAGTTGTGATAGAGACTCTATGCCACACAAAACTTAAAATATTTACCATCTAGCCCTTTTGGAAAAAAAAAAAAGCCAACCCCCCCTGGAGCATATTGATGGAAGTAGCACTGCTGGATTTGGTGTAAGCACATGTTCAACTTTCTTATGCGATGTCAAAATGTTTTGGAAGTGGCAAGTAGTTGTACCATTGTAGATTTTTAGCAGTAGTTGGGTGAACCTATGAATAGTGCTTCATATTGGCTAACATATTAACTGACTTTTAATGGGTATAATGTTGTATTTCTAGTGATTTTAATTTTTGTTACCCAGATTACTAAGGAGGTTGGAAATACATATTTTTTTGTGTTTGTGGGTCACATGTATCTCCTCTTCTGCGAAGATTCTGTTTATATCTTTTGCTTTTTTTCCTTTTGGGATTTTTCACCTCTTGGGTACTTCTTATTGATTCTTTATATCGCTGTAGTGACTTTCTGTGAATCACCCACACTGAAAAGATTTCCTTCTGATTGGTGGTAGTCTTTTACTTAACAACATTTCTTTTTCATTTAGTTAGCATTTACCAATCTTTTTCTTTAGGGTTAATGCTTTTCATATGTTAAGACATTTTCCCCTAATCTGATGTACTAAATATATTTTCTTATATTGATTTGAAAAAAGTTTCATAGTTTTGCCTGTCAAAATTAAGTGTTTAATAATGATGCAGTTGATTTTTTTAAAATAGTTTAGAGGGATCAAATTGCATTCTTCGGTATGAGCCAGCAATTATTTCACCACCCACATTTCCTCAAAGGTATTCAATGGCAACTGTAGCATAAATCCACTTCTGTATAAGCATGTATCTTTCTATGGGCTGTTTAGTTGCTTTCATGGCACCAAATCCACATAATCTCTGTAATAATAGCTCTATAAATAGTTTTGATTTATTATAGAATATAACTTCACATTTGTTCCTTTGGTGGAATATCTTGCCTTTCTTGGGCCTTTTCATTCTATATAAATTTTAGAAACAACTTGTCAATTTCAAAGAAAAATCCTTTGGGAATTCATGTTGAAAATATATTGAATCTACAGAATAATTACTGAGCAAGTGACATCTTTCCAATATTGGATCTTATTGGCCATGAATGTAACATGTCAATATTTATTTAGGTCTTCTTTAACGTCTTTCCTTTTAAAAATGTATCTATGATGGGGTTGACTATATTTTGTTATTGTTATAAATGATATATTTTCCTCCAGTTTATCACATTAAAAAATTTCAAACTGAAAATTTAAGACTAATATAATAATCACCTCCATATCATCCATGTAAATGCAAAAAGTTTTCATGGTTTTCCCAGAGACTGAAGGAGGGAGGATGTAAAATATACATTTAATATGAAATCTTTTGTATGTGTGTATGTGTATGTAAACCATATTAATGCTTTTGGCTAATTCAAGAACTTTTTTGGGTTTTTGTTTTTAAGGGTTTTTTTTCTTTTTCTTTTTCTTTTTCTTTTTCTTTTTCTTTTTCTTTTTCTTTTTCTTTTTCTTTTTGTTTGTCTTTTTCTTTTCCTTTTTCTTTTTCTTTTAAGAGAAAGAGAGTATGCACACACATGCAGGGAAAGGCAGAGGGAGAGAGACAGACTCTTAAGCGGGCTCCACACTCAGGGTGGAGCCTGACTTGGGGCTCAATCCCACTACCCTGTGATCATGACTGGAGCCAAAATCAAGGGTTGGATGCTGAACCAATTAAGCCACTCAGGTGCCCCTAATTCAAGAACTTTTAACCCAGTGCTCTTAACATTCTTTGGTGATCTTTACTATAGGGATTATAAAATCATGATTTTTATTTCCAATTCTATCATTCCTTGTACGTAAAGAAGATCTTTCGACCCTCCTTCTCTCTCTATTTTGTATGGTTTTGTATGTATCACATTGTATTAATTATTTTGATTTATTTTTTAATAAGTAAAGTTTGTAATTTGTTTTGTAATTTATTTATTTACAGTAAAGTCATTCTGTACCCAACTTGACCTTTCTGAACCCTTTAAACTGGTCCCCATTTCCTATTGGAGTGATTCCACTGTTTTTAGTGCTTCCTTGTGTACTGGCACAGTATGACCCAGCTTAGCTTGTTCTTTCCCGTTTGCAAACCTCTTTGTTGCTGCAGTCTGATTTCCTCTAGGTCCTTTCAGGGGACAAACTAGAAATCATGTTATGTTTCAAAATTATGTGTTCATGTGGTTATTTCCCATTCAAATGGATTATTTCAGGGATTTCTTTAAAATATTATTTGTATCTCTTTTTCCCTACAGTGAAATGTCACTTTCTCATATATTCATTTTCTCGTATTATACTGTAATATTTATAAAATTGTTTCAAAATTGCTATATTACTACTAACATTAATATTTCTTGCAGTTAGACTCCTATGCTAAAATTTTAGGAAATAATTATTTTCTCTGTATGGTTATGTTGTCAATTTGATATACACTCAATTTTATTTGTTTCTTTTTTATTCAGCTTTTTATTTACTTTTTTTTAAGATTTTAATTTTAAGTAATCTGTATACCCAACGTGGTGTTCAAACTTATGACCCCGAGACTGAATCACATACTCTACTGACTGAGCCAGCAAAGTGCCCCTATTTGCTTTTATATCTCCCTATGTGAACTAGTTACATGATTCAAAAATCTAAAGAACATAAATAGTATATTCATCTGTCACACTCCCATTCTATCACCTGACACATGTGATAACATTAAGTCTTTCATTTTTCCTTCCTGTATTTCTTTCTGCAAAAATAAACAAAATACGTAATATCAGTATTTCCCATTCTTAAAAAAGTTTATTTATTTATTTAGAGAGCAAGAGAGAGAGCATGCATGAAAAAGGGAGGGGAAGCGAGAGAGGGAGGGGGAGAGAGAGAGAGAGAGAAATAATAAGCAGGCTCTGCACCATCAGTACAGAGCCTGACATGGAGCTCGAACCCATGATCCATGAGGTCACGACCTGAACCAAAGTCAGGAGTCAAATGCTTAACAAGCTGAGCCACCCAGTATTTCCCATTTCTTAAATGAGAGGGAGAGGACTATATACAGCTCTGCACCTAACTTCTCACTCTCTGCTAAATCCTGTGAATCACTCCACATCTGTAAATTGAGATGCATGCCATTTAGTTTTAGTATTATATAGTATTTCATCGTGTGAATGTAGTACAGTTTATCCAAGTAGGCTTCTTTATATGGTCATTTAAGTTGTTCTTGATACTTTGTCATTATAAATAATGCCACAATAAGTAATCTTCCCTATATGTTGCTTATACATTAGTGGAAGTGTATCTTCACAATAGGTTCCTTGAAGGGGGATTTCTGGGCATGTTTAATTTTGTTACCATATTAACTTCAGTAGAGGTTCTACAATGTCACACTTGCATTAGAAATGTAAACAGTGTCTTAATAGGGTCAGGATGCTTTAGGATTGTTTTTTATAGGTTACAAATTGGATTTTAACGTGGTTTTAACTTGTATTTTTCTTATTAAGAGTAATACTCAACGAGTTTTCATATATTTGAGGGCCAGCTATTATATATTTAAAGGCATATATTTATGTCTTTTTCTAGTGTTCTATTGTGTTTTGGGTCTTTCTTCTCTCTCTTCTCTTCCTACTCCTCCTCTTCTTCCTCTTCTTCCTCTTCTTTTTTCAATGTAGATGTCATATATGTAGAGTTTATTCTGATGTGTGATATAAGGTATGGAGTCAATTTCATCATTTAGTGAATGGCTATTTAGTTTATACACCTCTATTTATCAAAATGTTCAAAATTTCTCTCCTAATTGCTTTTCTTCTTTGCTCTGTCTGTGCACTTATATACCAATATCAAATTTTTTATTTGTGGAATTCGTGTAATATATTTTCATATGTGATAAGACTAGTCTCCTCCACCTCATCTTTATATAATTTAGCACGTGTCTTTTCCATGTAAAGTTTCAGATCAATTTGTCGATTTTATTAAAATATGTTGTTAATTTTCTGGCGTTCATGTTAAATGTATACATAAGTTTTGAGAGAATTGACATCTTCCTGCTGTTGAGTCATCCTGACCAAAAGGAACTTATGTTTTCCATTTTTTCAAAAGTATTTTGTTGTTTTTCAAGATAATTTACACATTTTCCTCATATACATTTTTTAACATACTTGGTTTTGATAATTCTATCTTGTAAATTTTTTCTTTACCATTTTTTGTAACTACAATAAGGGAGTATATTTTCCATTATGACTTCAAATTGATTATTATTCATCTATACTAACTGTGTCACATTTTCCATGCTGATTTTATATCCTAATAATTAACTTATTGTTTGTATTGTGTTATTTTTAACATTGTGTCCAATCAATTTTTGGGGCACACTATATGGTCTTCAGAGAGTTTTATCAGTTCATTCCAATTCTTATTATTTTAATTGTTTTTTCTAATTACAGAAGTTTATATAGTTAGTGTGCTAATACGTAGGTGTGAGCATCGATATATTGCTTGGTCCTTTAACAGAAGTGCGTCTCTTATTTTACCCTTAAGTAAGATGCTAGCTTTATGCTAAGATGTGTCTCTTTGTCCATCCATCTGTGTTGTCCATCCATGTGTATCTATCTATCCATCTATCCATCTATCATTTATCTATCTAGTCTACTGTATCATTAATATATCATCCTTCTATCCATCTATAGTTAAGGAAATTCCCAATGATTCCTAGTTTAACTGCTTTTATCAGAAATGTTTGTGGAATTTTGTCAAAGTATTTTGGTATGCAATCTCATTTTGAATATCTTTGTAGAAATTGAAGAAAGACTATTTGTAAATAGAATCCAAGCCCCTCCTCCCCCAAAACTATAACATGAACAAGTAGGGTTGATTTTAATTTTTTTTTAATTTGAGAGAGAGAGAGATTGAGAGAGAGTGCATGCAGGGGAGAGGGTCAGAGGGGGAGAGAGAGAGAGAGAGAGAGTGAGTTTGAAAGAGAGAGAGAGACATAGAGACTCTTAAGCAGAGTCCATGCTCAGTGCAGAGCCCGATATGGGACTCAATCCCACAATGCTGGGATCATGACCTGAGCCAAAATCAAGAGTCGGCCATTCAACTGACTGAACCCAGGCACCCCATGTAGGGTTGATTTTAAAAATGCAAGTCTTGTTTAATATTAGAAAATATATTAATGTTATTCACCATTTCTAAGATCTAAGAAGAAGTGAGATGAGTTTATGGGTTTACTTTTTGTGTATTATTCATTGGATTTAAATATCAATTCTATTCTTGTTTCATTTAAATTTTTTTTTAAATTAAAGATAGAAATTCATATGATCCTGCAATCCCACTTTTAGGTATTTATCCAAAAGAATTCAGAGTCTCAAAGAGATTGTTTGCCCACCCATGTTTACTGCAGCATTATTCACAGTAAAGATGTGGAAACAAACTGAATGTCAATAGATGGACGAATGAATAAGGAAAATGTAATGTATACATACAATGGAATATTATTAAGCTTTTAAAAAGAAGGAAATCCTGCCACATGCAACAACATGAATGAACCTTGAGGACGTTAAGCTAAGTGAAATAAACCAGTCACAGAGAACAAATATTACATGATTCCATTTATGTGCGTCATCTAAAGTAGCCAAACACATAGGAACAGAATAAAATAAGTGGTTGCCAGGGGCTCGGGGGAGGGGAAAATGAAGAGTTGGTGTTTAACAGGTATGAAGTGTCAGTTATGCAAGTTAAGTAAGTTCCAGAGATCTGCTGTACAACAGTGACTGAAGTTAACAATATTTTGCACATAAAAGTTTGTTAAGAGGGTAGATCCCATGTTAAGTGTTCTTACTGCAGTGAAAAGACAAATAAAACAAAAATAAATAAATATAAAACATTTAGAAGTTTTCCTTTTTCTATGCTCTGCAAAAGTTTAGGTACAGTAGTGGGATTTCCAATAAAGTAGTTTGAAGCTGCTTTTTTTTTTTTTTTTTTTTTTAAAGGGGAGTTCTTTGTCAATCTCCTTTATTTCTTCCATGGAAATTGGTTTGGCAGTATGTTTTTCTACAGGGATACATTTTGGTAGATTGTATTTTTATTTTTTTTTTAAAGTATATATTTTTTTGAGAGAGCGAGCGAGTGGGGCAGGGCCAGAGAGAAAGGTGGACAAAGGATCCAAAGCAGGCACTGTGCTGACAGCAGAGAGCCTGATGTAGGGCTCGAACTCACAAACCGTGAGATCATGACCTGAGCCAAAGTCAGACGCTTAACTGACTGAGCCACCCAGGTGCCTGGTAAATTGTATTTTTAAATCATCCATTTCACAGAGGTTTTCAAGTGTATTTGCAAAGAGCTCTGCAGATGACTTCCTCTGTCTCAATGGTTATTTCAGACCAACTGCAAATTGTACTTGTTTTCTTGGCTAGATTTTCCAGAGGGTATCTATTTCATTAATTTTCACAGAAATAAGACTTTCATATATATGTAGTTGTAATAGCTTTCTGTTTCAAATGCATTCATTACTGCTGTAATCCATATTATTTGTTTTTCCTCTCATTTTGTTGTTTGTTTTTTAGCTTTTTGAGTGATGTATTTAATTCATGTATCTTTTCCATTTGTGATGATATGAATATTTAAGGACAAGACTATCACTGCTTTAATTGTACCCCATAGAATGTAAAATGCACTATTGGGTTTTTAAATTTCCAGATAGGATGGTCTGTTGGAAAAATATATTGATTTCTAACATATTGAAGTGTGAACTAAGTATATAGTTTGTATTATTTATACACATTAAGCTTTTCTTTGTTGACTCAATTATTCTCATAAATGTCCCAAATGCATTTGAGAACAAAATGCCCATCTTCAATTACTGGAATGCCAAATTTGATATACACTCCATTAGATGGACTTGATTAATGAGTGTGCTTAGCTCTTCTATATCTCTACTGATTCAGTTCACTTGATTTGAGAGTGGTGTGTTAAGCGTTCATATTTATTAGTGTGTTGTTATTTGTTATTCTTAGCACCTCATGTCATTTCTGGTGTGTGTGGGTAATGTTATTTAGTGCATAGATAACTCATTCATAGCTGCTACGTCTATGTTGTGAATTTGACTTCAGAATTATAATGTGTTCTTGCCTTCCTGCCTGCCTTCTTTCTCCCTCCCTTTCTCTCCCTTCCTTCACTCCCTCCCTCTCTCTTTCTTTTCTGTTCTTCTTTCTTTTTGTTCTTTCCTTCTTTCTTTCTTTTCCTTCTTCTCTTTTCTTTCCTTCCTGCCTTCCTGCCTTCCTTCCTTCCCTCCTTCCTTTCTCTCCCTGTCTCTCACTCTTTGTTTCCTTCTTTCCTTCCTTCCTTATTTCTTTCTTTCTATGATTGTTTATGGCCTAAATTCTCCCTTGCCAAATATTAAGATTGCACCCAGTCCTTTTTTTTTTTTTTTCGCAGTCTCCTGGTATACTTTCTCTTATCCCTTTATATTTGGTGTTTCTGAGTCACCTTTCAAAAGTTCTCTCTCTTGATTTCAGCATAGACTTGGATTTTGTCTTATGAGCCACTCTGACAATAATTTCTATTTAGTAGGTAAGTCTAACATATTTGCTTTTATTGGGATGGCTGATATGGCTGATAATTAGATTCTGCTCTTTTAAATTATTTTATATTATGTTTAAATATGTATTATATTTTATATGTGGTATTTCACTCTCTGGGTCTCCTTATTTGAGGTGTTAGTTTTTTTGTTTGTTTATACTTAGGAAGGCTTGTTTAGATTTTTTCCTAGTGATTACCTTTAAACGAATACTCTCATATAATGTTATTACCCTCCTTCTTATTAGTCATGTTTGCTTTGTAAGCTTTAAATATTAGTCCTGGCCACCCACATCTTATCTATATGGCAAACAATGTACGTTTCAATTCTCAGTTTTAAAAGTTCTATTACATCTATTTGATGCAGCCAATAACATTTCTATTTTTTTTCAGTCTTCAGTTCTTACTTCCACCTGTGTCCTTGCTCTAAACCAACCATTCAATCCATCTGGTGCTCACCCCCAGTCATCTTTCTAAAGCTTCTTGTGTCATCAGTGGTGGTATGAAGTTTATCCTCTAATTACATGAAGGTAGTAAGTTTGTAAGGGTGTATGAGAACAATGTTCTCTGAGGTCTGGCATGTAAGACAGTGTTTTTCTTTAGCTTTTGTATTTGATGGACACATTGGCAACATACGAAGGCCTCGATCCCCACTTTATTTTCTTATATTTCTTGAAAATATTGCTTTCTCTGTCGCTTTTATTTTTCTGTCGCTTTGCTTTATGCATTGCCATCAAGATGTCAGATTTAAGCTTGATTTGTTTCCTTAGTAAGTGACATTCTTTTCACCCGGAGGTCCAGGAGAGTTTTTCCTCATCTTTTGAGTTGAATCACTTCATTAGCACAGGTTTCTGAACTGGCCAATCTGGATTTTGTACCTGTTATGCATGACGTACGTATCTCCCATGTTCTCTTCCATGTGCTCCTGTAGCTACCTTCTGGATGTTTGCTTTTGATGTATCGTTCTGTTCACTCATTCTTTCTCTCCAGTTGCGTGTAAGGTTGTTGTTGTTTCTTTTATGCCCAGTTATATTTTATTTAGTACTGCACATTGCATATGAAATAAGGTGGAAATCATTTGAGTTCTGAGGTGATGAGGCCTTCCCCTGAAGATTTATATTTGTTGGCTTCGTTTGGCAGTAGGATTTTGTCTCTAGTTTAGCTTTTCTGGATGTTTTCTTGGGCTCCGCGTCTTGGCACAGCCTGCATTCCATCGTTGTTTACCAATCCCTGTGAATCTGAAGTAGCTGTTTCTCAGACTCTCAGCAGCATCTTTAAATATTAGCAACTGTCTCAATGGGAAATTCAACACAAAGTCTGGGATTATCTCCACAGGGTTTCCTTTTTCTCTTTGGAGATCAACAAGGTGTTCCAACAGATGTTTCTGTTTTATAATTTCCTCGAATTTTCTAGCTATTCTTAGCAGGAGGGATAAAATAGAACAGCCTAATTCTCATTCCAAAATGAGGTACTTTCTTTCCCTCTTACCACTTCTGAATGGTTCCATTTAGTTAGCTTGGAGTGAGTTGCCGATACTTAGGAGCAAGATTTAGTGGCCAAGCTAACTTGTGTTCTCGATAGTATTTATAGTAATCTATATCTCCATATAAAATTCTATGGAAGAGAACTAGTTTTTGCTTTCTTGGATGAATATTGACAGGATATGAAAGTCATTACAGGATATTAAGCCATGACAACTAAGTCATGAGCAATGTTAGAATAGGTGCATGGGCATCACCATTTACCACAGAGCAGAGAGTGGATTTTCTACAGATGGCTAGGTCCAAAGATCCATTGTCATAATGTTTTGCATATTTTTACTTAATATCTGATTAGTTTGTACAGCTTCTCTGGTTTTATCTTTGAAAATAATTTTTTAAAGTAAATCTTAATACTGTTTACTTCTTTGCCATTTTCCCTTGCTGAATCTTACTGGAATTGTGTCAGATGTTTGTCTTTTGAAGCAATCAAATTTAAACATTGTTCACTGTTTATTCCCTTTGCCTTTTTTTCTTTAGTTGTTTTTCTGTTTCTTGATAACTACTTAAATTTGATAATTAGCACATTAATTTTCATACTGTCTGGTTTCCCAGTGTAAGTATTTAAGGCTATCATTTCTCAGCTGTAGTTGTAACTTTCCAATTTTGATTTGAAGTGTTTTTATCATTCAGTTATAAATATTATCTTTATTCTAATATATTTTTGACCTATGAGTTCTGGAAATATTTTGAATATTTTTAATTATCATTTCATTTTTCCCAAAATGTATTTCTACTTTCATTTTTTTTTTTTTTTTAAGTAAGCTCCAGCCACTAGGTGGAGCTTGAACTCATGACCCCAAGATTAGTAGTTGAATGCTCCACTGACTGAGCCAGCCAGGTGCCCCTAATTTAATTTCACTTTTATTTAAGATAATATATTTATGATATTTCATATGTTCAATGTATTACTTATTGGAATAGTTAGGTTAAAACTTCATAAAATATTGGTTTCTTTGTCAAGTTATCTTTGTCATTCTTTAAAAATTTTTTGATTAAATAGTATAAACCATGTTGGTAGATCCATACAAGTTTAGGAGGAAAATATTTACGATGTATGAAGTAAACCATTGTAACTTTACTAATGATTTCAAGTCCATTTTAGTTGATAATGATAAATCTTCCTTTTGTCTACATGTTCCTATTATTTCACATTCATGTATGTTCAAGTTTTTTGTACATTATTGCTTTATATGTGTCTTTTGTGAACAGCTTACTCTTGACTGTTCCTTGGATGCCCTACCAATTCAGCACAATTTAAAAGTAAATGAAATTTTTGGGGTGCCTAGGTGGCTCAGTAGATTAAGTGTCCGATTTCAGCTCAGGTGATGATCTAATGGTTTATGAGTTTGAACCCTGCGTTGGGCTCTGTGCTGACAGCTCAGAGCCTGCAGCCTGCTTCAAATTTGGTGTCTCCCTCTGTCTGCCCCTCCCCTACTCGTGCTCTGTCTCTCTCTCTCTCAAAAATAAATAAAAGCATTAAAAAAATTAAAAGTAAACGAAATTTTTAAAAAATCACGTGGACCTAAATCAAACCAGTACCTGCTTGAGTTTGATATTTCTTTACAGAATCATCATGTGGAGTTTTATTTTTTCTTTTGTTTTTTTCAGTTTATTTATTTATTTATTTAGTTATAATTTTTAAAAAATGTTCATTTATTTTGAGGGAGAGAGAAAGAGAAAGAGCATGAGCAAGGGAGGGGCATAGAGAGGTGGAGAGAGAGAAATCCTAAGAAGGCTCCATGCTGTCAGCTCAGAGCCTGATGTGGGGCTCAGTCTCACCAACCATGAGATTATGACCTAAACCAAAATCGAGAGTCGGATCCTTAACCAAATGAGACACCCAGGTGCCCCAGTTTGTTTTTAAACTGATCCCCAGTGTCTAAACTGAGTTGGGTGAATTGTCTTTTTGCATCCCTTCACTTTAGCAGGTTATTACACATTCATAGTTTGCAATTCCATTTTAATGCAGGGATTCTCCCATTGAATTACCTACCCATTGTGGATAGGTTCTAGGTTTTAAGTTCTTGCCATGATACCCACTGCAAAAATTTCAATGATCCAGATTTTAGTTAGTATACTTAAATTGAAAGCAAGCTTTGGTGCTTCTTTACCACCAAGGGTTCTTGCTTACGCCTCATTTTGGTAAGTCTAGAGAGTTCTTACCTTTATGTCAACTCAGTGATCTATATACAAATACATTTCTTTAAAATGTATAATTTTTTTGTTCTTTTACTTATCTCCTGTTTCTCTTATCTTTTATATCTTATTTCTCACTTGTACCTTTTACTTTTACTTACTTGGCAAATTACCAGCTTTCCCCTCCAATGTTTTTACTGATTTTTAAATGATATTGTTAATTTTAAGAGACCAGTCTTTTTTTAATTTTTTTAATGTTTATTTATTTTTGAGAGAGAGAGAGAGAGAGAGAGCATGAGCGGGCAAGAGGCAGAAAGAGAGGGAGACACAGAATCTGAAACAGGCTCCAAGTTCTGAGCTGTCAACACAGAGCCTGACACGGGGCTTGAACCCATGAGCAGTGATATCATGACCTGAGCCAAAGTCAGATGCTCAACTGACTTAGCCACCCAGGTGCCCCTTGAGACCAGTCTTGTTCTGTTTCTTTACCTCTCACCTAGATAAATATTTTTCTCAAATCTTTCTAAAAATACTAGTTAATAGTTTTATTCAATAGACTATTTTAAAAGTAGTTTCAGGTCCAGAAGTAAATTGAGGAGAGGGTACAGATTTTTCCCATATATTCCTTACTCCTATACATGCATGGCCTACCCCGTTATGAGAATCCCCCACCAGAGTGGCACATTTGTTAGAATTGATAAACTTATATCAACACATCATAATGACTCAAAGACCATAGTTCCCTTAGGGTTCACTCTTGGTATAGTACATAATGTGGATTTGGAGAAATGTAAAATGACATGTGTCTATCAGTATGGTGTCATACAGAGTATTTACACTGCCCAAAAAATCCCCTGTGCTCTGCCTGTTCATCCCTCACCACCCCTGGCAACCATTGATCTTTTTACTGTCTCCATAGTTCTTTCTATCCAGAATGTCATATAGTTGGAATCATAAACTATGTAGCCATTTCAGATTGGCTTCTTTGACTTAGTAAGATGAATTTAAGTTTCCTCCATGTCTTTTCACAGCTTGTTAGCTCATTATCTTCTTAGTGCTGAACAATATTTCATTGTATGTACCACAGTTTATTTATCCTTTCACCTACTGAAGGATATCTTCATTACTTCCAAGTTTTGGCATTTGTGAATAAAGCTAATCTAACATCCAGGTGCAGGTCTTGGTGTGGACATACATTTTCAACTATCTTGGACAAATACCAAAGAGCACAATTGCTGGATCACATGGTAAGAATGTGTTTAGTTTTATAAGAAACTGTCAAACTATCCTCCAAAGTAAGGAATGAGGCTTGCTGTTGCTTCACTTGCTTGCCAGCACTTAGTGTGGTCAGTGTTTTGGAATTTTTTGTCATTTTAACAGGCACATGATAGTATCTCATTATTGTTTTATTTGTAATTCCCTATTGACATATAATGCTGAGTACCTTTTTACAGGCTTGTTTGCCATATGCAGTGAGAAATTTTTCCCATTCTTAAATCATTTATTATATTCTTTTTTTCTGATGTTTATTTATTTTTGAGAGAGAAAGAGTGCATGCGAGCATGTGTGCATGTGTACACAAGTGGGGGAGGGGAGGACAGAGACTCCAAAGCGGGTTCCGCACTAACAGCAGTAAGCCCAATGCCGGCCTCAAACTCATGAATCACGAAATCATGACCTGGGCCGTAGTCGGACACTCAACCTACTGAGCCACCTAGGCACCCTGGGGTATCATGTTCTTAATGTAGAGTTTAAGAGTTCTTTGTACATTTTAAAGAACAGTCATATATAAGATAGATCTTCCCCCAGTATCTGGTTTGTCTTATTTTTTCGAGAGTGTTGTTGGAAGAGAAAACGTCTTTAATTCTAATGAAGTCCAGCTTATTAATTATTTCTTTCATGGATCATACATTGAGGGCATATACTTTGTCCTGTGGCATCACTTCTCTGACAGATTGAAGAAGAGTTGTTAACTTTTTAATTTAATTTGTTCAGCTTTTTCCTTGTTGTTGGGATGGAATGAGAACTTCTAGACTCCTTGTATGCTAGACCAGAAACTAGATATCTAATTAACAGGTCTTTAAAACTAAATGTCTTCTATCTCTTAAATTATTCTTCTTGCTTCAGAATTTATTTACCCATCCCTCTTCTATTTATCTATCTGATAGATGTTAATATATATTTCTTAGTCTTTTTTTCCATGATCCGGGAATTCTCCAGAGGTCTGGTGGTCTTTGGGTACCCCTTTACAATAGTGAATGAGTTAATAATAAAAAAGAAAAGACAAGGTGTCTACCTGCATGGTTATTCCTTCATCCAGTTCAACTTACAGGTAACCTTGGGAAAAGGTCTTTAGAGAAGCATTTTCCTTCTCCCATGGCTGCCCAACTTACAAGATCTCTTATCCTCACTACAGGAGTATTAGCACGATCTTGGAAACTTGAGCTACATACTTTTATATAAATCATTATCTTGCCAGAAGAAGTGTTTAACCTCTCTGCCATCCCCCAAATCCCCCATATTTTGGCATCAGACTTCATTGCCTTTATGTGATATACATTATTTTTAAATTCTCTGTTTGAGAAATTGCCTGCTTAATAATATTTATTGGTAACCTCAAAATCAATATACAGAGTGCTTTCACAGTCATTCACAGGTATGTGCAGAGTGATGAAGAATCTGAATTTTGCCCAGCGTGCATGTTCCTAGCTGAGGTCACACAAGACAACACTTAGCCTTTTTGCTTCAGCTCTCATACTTGTAAACAAGTGTCCTTTTTGAAGTCTACTTAATTCCATATTTTTGTGCTTTTCGATGGTGATTACACTTTTGATGGTGATTACAGCCCTAAAGTGTAGCATTGAAGTGCTTTTTAGTGTTCCTAAGTGCAAGAAAGCTATGGTGTGCATTATGGAGAAAATACACATTAGATAAGCTTCATTCAGACATGAGTCCTAGTGTTGTTGGCCATGAGTGGAATGTTAATGAAATAAAATTAGGTGTCTTTAAGTGGGAACATACATAAAACACGGTTGGGTATTTATTAGACAATGAAAATAATGTGGCTAGAAGTTCACAGGAATCAAACTCTGTATTTCTCCTAGGGGCAGTAATTCAGAATTCACTAACTCATTGTGTGCAGTGACTTTATAGAATAGAACTACAATAAATAGAGTAGCTGTACTTTAAAACTTGTAACTGGAGGTTGCAGTTGTTTATTGACTCATCGGAAATATTTATTTCTATTTCTGCTTCATTTATTTTCTTCATTTGGGATGATTTTATGGAAAATTATGGTTTTATTGCACCATCTTTGGTCAGAAATATAATATATAATTTTACTTTTTTTAAAAGTAGGCTCCATGATGAATGTAGGGCTTGAACTCACAACCCTGGGATCAAGAGTTGGATATTTCACTGACTAAGCCAGCCAGGTATCCCTAATTTTACTTTTTGAATGCTGACCTAAAGGGTTTTAAAAAGGGTATTGTGACAAATGTACCATAGTAAATGTAAGATGCTAATAGTAGGGAATACTAGATTTGGGGTATATGGGAACTCTTTGTATTATCGTAGCATTTTTCTATAAATCTAAAATTATTTTAAAGTTAAAAGGTTATTTTGAAAAAAATCACGATCACGTAATTGGAAAAAGTTAAAGAGATCTCTTTTTGCTTTAAATTACAGCATTAAATGTTACATTTGTGTCTTCCATCAGAATGCCGTCACAACACCAACAGGATCAAATTTCGCTCTTCCATCATTTGTTTTTCATGTGGGTATAAGGAATCCTGCCTTAGCTGAAAATATCCGTGAATAACCCTAAAGAGTAGGCTCTGGTCTTAATTCTTAACTGAGATTCTATCAGCTATGGAAGGAGATGAGAAAAATGCTTTCTTTCACAGGAAAATTGCTGTGGAATCTTTACATTTAAGGTGCCCATTGTGCTTCTCGGCTGCAGAACCACTCCTTTTGGGCAGATGTGGATAGGAATCAGCACAAATAAGAGGGGAGTCTTTTTACCCAACCTTTTCACCTCTGTTCCTTGTTATTTTTGGATCATCGATGATTACTTTTATCCAGGTTTCGATGTTAAAATAATTATTTATTTACAGCAGGTAGTTGAATAAATGTAGTCGTTCCGTGATTATCACTTCCTAAATGGCATCTCAACTGGGCTTAGATCTCCATTGTATTTTTTTTAGATAACCTTAAGCGAATTTGTCAAACATCAGTTTTTTGAATTTAACTTCTAGTAAATGACCTAGTTAAGTAAGAGTCATTTTCATGTTTATAACCAGCCAATATTAGCAGCAAAGTAGAATAACCGTGGATAACATGGTAACAACCCAGGACGGAATAATAGAAAATAAAATGCTGGAAGGAAGGTGCAGCTAGAGACTTTGGACTGAGTTTACTCCTCACTACAATTATCATTATAGTAATAAGTTGTAACTGTAATGGACTTGTCTTTTTGTCTTCCAAGTGTGTCTCGTGTTTGAATGAACCCACAATTATTCCAAGTAATCCTGCTTAACCCAGGAGTTTGAAAGCAGGGCTAACCCAACCGTACCATCCCTAAGAGGGATCCCTTCATGTTGCTCAGAGCACTTCTTTTCCCTGGCCTCACTGAATTGCCAGACAAGAATCCTTCTGAGGCTGTTGCCAGAACTGCAAGGAATGATCTTTCCTTTTCTTCTGTAATTATTGATTGTAAACACCGGTATTTTCCTGTTGTGTCAAGGCCCCATATGATAATAAAGCCAATACAAAGAAAAGCAGGTCTGAGAGATGAAGTGCCAATGAGATTTTTAAACAGCTATATCCAATGAAGGCGTGTTAATGTACTTCCAATGTGAGCCAATTACGTGAGCCCTTTTATTCCTTTTATAATGTAGCTCATGGTTTGGGGTACCCGGGTGGCTCAGTCAGTTGAGCATTTGACTTTTGGTTTCAGCTTAAGTCATGCTCTCACGGTTCATCGGTTTGAGCCCCTGCATTGGGCTCAGTGCTGATGTGTGGAGTGCTGATGTGTGAGAGGATTCTCTCTCTCTCCCCTCTCCCCTGCTCGTGCTCGCTCTCTCTCTCTCTCTCTCTCAAAATTAATTAATTAATTAATAATTTAGTTCATGTTTTTATAAACCTAAACTGAAAATCTTATATAACACATTGATATTTTTTGAACACGTACTATGTGTTAGAAACTGTGTTAAATGCTTTAAATATATGATCTCATTTAATTTCCATAATAACCCTATGAAGGAGATTCTACAATTAACCCCTCTGAGGTTATAAATAACGCTATAATTAAATATGAAAGAGTTTAGCATGTCCAAATTCCTCATTTTACACATGGAGAAGCAGAGGCCTAATAAAGTTAACTTAAAGTCACAAAATTAACTTTATCAAGGTCAAGGCAGTTGTGCTATGTCTGTCAGCATAAAAATCAGTGTGAGAAAATGTATAATTGTTTGACTGTCGAAACAGTCAAATTAGTTTAAAAACATCCATTCATTGACCAAATTCTAGTTTTCATTTCCAAAGCAATTTGTAAAAAGAAAAAGTGTGTTTTTGTGTATCTATATATGTATATGTATATTTTTTTCTTCTCTTCCACAACATCAAAATAATTCCATAAATAGCTAACACTTAGTAATTTGGGTATGTGACACTCCATCAATAAAGTTGTGATTGACTTTTAAAGACACTGCAGGGGCACAGTGGGTTAAGCCTCCGACTTCTGCTCAGGTCTCGGTCTCATGGTTCCTGAATTTGAGCCCCTTGTCGGTCTCAGTGCTGATGTCTCAGAGCCTGGAGCCTGCTTCGGATTCTGTGTCCTGCCCTCTCTCTCTCTGCCCCTTCCCTGCTCACGCTCTGTCTCTGTCTCTCTCAAAAATACATAAGTATTAAAAAAAATTTAAAGACACTGCAGTACATTTGTGGATAACTGAAGACACCAAATAAACTGGCCACATTGATCTTTCTCAGACAAATATTAGCTAACAGAAGATATATATGTAATTTTAGAGCGAGTGAGGGCACAAGCTGGGGAGAGGGGCAGAGAGAGAATCTTAGGCATGCTCCACCCTTGGCATGGAGCCCAACTTGGGACTCATGGGATCATGACCTGAGCCAAAATCAAGGGTCACTCAACCCTCTGAGCCACCCAGGTGCCCCTGCAGAAGATATATTTTTGGTTCATTTTTATCTTTCTTCTTTTCCTCATGCTATGAAAATACTCTGAGCATTCTTTTTTTTCTGTGCATGTATTTTAATTCTAGTGTAGTTAACATACAGTGTTAAATTAGTTTCAGGTGTGCAATATAGTGATTCAACATTTCCATATATTACTCAGGGTTCATCAAGATATGTGTACTGTTAATCCCCTTTACCTATTTCACCCATCCCATCACCAACCTCCCGTCTAGTAACCAGCAGTTTGTTCTCTATAGTTAAGAGTCTATTTCTCGGTTTGTCTCTTTTATGTGTGTAATTGTTTTGTTTCTTAATTCCATGAATGAGTGAAATAATATGGTATTTATCTTTTTCTGATTGGCTTATTTCGCTTACCATTATACTCTCTAGATCCATCTATGTTGTTGAAAATGAGAACTTTTCATTTTTATGACTGAATAATATTCCTGTGTGTGTGTGTGTGTGTGTGTGTGTGTGTGTGTGTGTGTGTACCTCATTTTCTTTATCCATTCACCTATCGATGGATACTTGGGCTGCTTCCATTGTTTGGCTATTGTAAATAATGTTGCAATAAACACAGGCGTGCATATATTCCTGTGAATTTGTGTTTTCATATTTTTTGGGTAAATACCCAGTGGTACAATTACTGGATCGTAGGGTAGTTCTATTTTTAATTTTTTGAGGAACCTTTTTATGTTCTCCACAGTGGCGACACCATTTTGCATTCCCACCAGCAGTGTTCCTTTTTCTCCGCATCCTCACCAATACTTGTTTAAGTTTTTTATTTTAGCCATTCTGACAGGTGCAAGGTGATATCTCATTGTGGTTTTGATTTGCATTTCCCTGATGGTCAGTGATGTTGAGCATTATTTAATGTGTCTGTTGGCCATCTGGATGTCTTCTTTGGAGATGTCTGTTCATGTCTTCTGCCCACTTTTTAATTGGATTATTTGGGGTTTTTTTGGTGTTGAGTTGTTAAAGTTCCTTATATATTTTGGATACTAATTTTTTTTATCAGATATGTCTTTTCCAAATGTCTTCTCACATTCAGTAGACTGCCTTTTAGTTTTATTGGTTATTTCATTTTCTGTGCAGAAGCTTGTATTTTGACTTGGTCCCAATAGTTTATTTTTGCTCATGTTTCCCTTGCTTCAGGAGACATATCTAGAAAGATGTTGCTACACCCAATATCAGAGAAGGAATTGCCTGTGCTCTCTTCTAGGATTTTTATGGTTTCAGGTCTTACGTTTGGGTCTTTGATCCATTCTGAGTTTCTTTTTGGTTATGGCGTAAAAAAGTGGTCAGTTTCCTTCTTTTCCATGTTACTGTCCTGTTTTCCCAGTACCATTTGTTGATCTGAACATTCTTAATTAGTAATCTTTCCTCAAAATTATTTTGAAATCACATATCACATAAATGTATTCATAATAAATCCATTAAGTTCAAAGTTCTAATTCTTAAAATTACCAACCCCAAGAGGAAAGTTAGGGAACTAGTGAATCTGTAGGGATGCTGAATATTAAAGCCAAAATCTGGTTCTGGGGTGCATTAATAAAACATAAATTGTCAAAGCATTTAAAATTCTAGTAGTAATGGACAACATATGGTTATGTGTTCCTTCACTTCATGTGTCTCACGATCTGTGTAATGAATACTAGCACCAAGGCACATTATCTAAATTTTCTCTTAATTCTAATTTTAAATATACATGTTAAACAAATTTGCAAAAAAAAAAAAAAACTCACCCTACTCCCATATGCTCATTTATTCTTGTTTTTAAATAATAACAAAATCAAGCTGCATAAAGAATAGAGGAAATATAGCTACTGTCATATTTTTGAAATACATTTTTAGCACATGGTTCCCATGAATTTATGATTGTTAACAGTGTTTTATAGAAACTAAATGTACATTATGGAGGTAGTTTCAATTTTAATAACCATTTCCAGTACTTTTCTCATTTGAAGTAACTCACGTATTCTTAAATTTATTTTTTTTTATTTTGTAAAAACTGAGGGAAACCTTTTTACATGTCCTCTTTTCCACTCGAGTTACTGTCTACTTGTCCTTAATTTAACATCTTAAGTGTACTAAAGTAAAAACAGTTTAGCCAATCATTATCTAAAAGCTATGTATGTATGTCCTTAGGTTTTAACTACGGCTGCCCTGAAATTAAAACTAAAGATGGAAAGCACATGGCTATGAGCTCATCATGCCATAATGAGAAGGGCTTCAGAGATTGCAAAGCGCTTCACTTCCACAATATGCAAATTGTGTACAATGCCAGATGCAGAAGCGCTGATCCATTTGCCAAGTTCTGTGGAGGGCATGGTGATTCATTCACAAATTGTCACAAATTTAGATCCTCAGGAACTAGCAGCCTGTTCAGCGCTGCCTACATGCATGGTTACTGTGGACTATTGTATGACATTCGGGCACCTGGAAGGAAATCTCAACCTTAAATTCTGTCAGAGTCTACCGTGATATCAGACTTGGTTAAACCCGGGATATAACTCGATACTTTTATGTGCCTGTGGAAATTGGATCTGCCTGCTGATGATAGAGAGAAACCATTCAATTCAAAGAAAAGAACTGACCTCAATGTAAATTAGCACCTGTTAGCACTTCTCTCCATATTCAAATTTATAGATTCCTCTTTTGAAACAAATTATTTTTGGTCCCCATCAGCTAATTTTTTAACTTCTATATTTATGAAATAGCCAATCTTAGATTCTACGTGACATATGACTACCTATATTTCATCATCTTAGAATACTGTGTTCATGTATTCAGTAAGTATTATTTGATGAGCTACCATGAGGAGACAGAAACTAAGTTGGCTGTTAAGAAGTATAAAACAAGTTAGGACGTGCCTTAAAAATATCTAAGTCTAGTGGAAATATAAGTAAGTCATATGTTCTTTGTTATCTGTGTGTGGCCAAAATGGTTTACTTTTTAAAATATTTGATTTTGTTTTGGGGGAGTGTTTGAGAATGGAACAAACATTTGATGCCGATGAAAATAAATCCTGGCCAGTTGTTGAGGTATTATTCATCCTTCTAAATAAGAGTGTACGGAGACTGCAAAAGAGGAAGTTGGTTTGTTCACTCAATCAATTTTCTGTAGGTTTATCCCTAAGGTCTAATGTTTTGGCCTAATGACTCTTTTCCCAGATATCAATCTTTTCAAAGAATGAAATACTGAGAGAGTAGAAGCTAGCGGATCTTTGAAAAATTGACTTTTTAAGAGAAAGAAAGTACATTTTTTTCTCTGTGTATAAAATGATATAGATGCGTGTGGTGTGCATATGTGATTATCAATGGAAAATATGCATTCACATTCAACAGTCTCGATAGTTTATAGTAGGGTCAGCAAACTGTGGCCTCTACGACAAATCAAGCACACAATCTTTGTAAATAAAGTTTTGTTGGAATACAGCCATGCTCACTTTTTTACATACTGTCTATGATGGCTTTCATGCTATAGGAGTAGAATTGATCTGTTGTGGTAGAGACCAGATGAGCTACAAAGCCTAAAATATTTACTTTCTGGCCCTTTACAGAGAAAGTTTGCAGACCCCTGGTTTATAGTTTTGCAATATAGTTCTTTAAAAATTAGTATTTCTTTCACTAATTAATATACATTTGCTAAGTATTGACCAAATATAAAGTGCTAAATGATAATGCTCATGCAGGTTAATTTAGATCAGATTTCACATAAAAATGCAAAATATTAAATAGATCAGAATAATCTTTTTGGGTAGAAGCCAGCCTATGGAATCTATTTAACAGGGGAATTAAAAGGAACTCGAGTACTACCCAAGGATAAGTATTTTCTACAAATTACTAAATTTTGTACTATATTTTCTGTGGGTAATAAGATTCAACAAGGAAAAAAGAATCCATACCAGGTAGTTCATTACAAGGCATTTAATGTAGAGAACTAGTAATAAAGATGTAGAAGAACTAAAACTGGGGATGGTAAGTCAAGTCAGAGATTACCACCTGTGTGGTGCCACTACATCTTAAGGACACCGGAGGTGAGGAGCTGGTGCTTCTGAGTAGAACCTGGAATCGTAGCGGTGCCACCCACTGGGAACTGGGACCATGGAGGGGTAGTGTATGAATTTCCTTGGGCTGCCATAACTACTTATCATAAACTAAATGGCTTGAAATAACAGAAATTTATTCCATTACAGGTCAGGGGCCTGAGGTCTGAAATCAAGGTGTCACTGGGGCCGTGCTCCATCGGAAGGCTCAGGGGAAAAATTCTTTTTGCCTCTTCCTAGCTTCTGGTGGCTAACTACAAGCCTTGGCATTGCTTGATTTGTTGCTGCTTCACTCCAGTTTCTACCTCAACCTCAACATAGCCATCTTCCCTCTGTGTGTCCATCTCCTCTGAGTCTCTGTATTCAAATGTCCTTCTTTTAATAAAGACACCAGTCACTGGCTTTAGAGCCAACTCTAGTCCAGTATGACCTCATATTAGAGTAACTGTATCTGGAAAGACCCTATATCCCATG
The DNA here is from genome assembly GCF_024362965.1 of Panthera pardus. NCBI lineage: Eukaryota > Metazoa > Chordata > Mammalia > Carnivora > Felidae > Panthera > Panthera pardus. The sequence continues at coordinate 102,615,886 of NW_026526843.1, forward strand.
AAGGTTACACTCACAGGTTCCAGGTGGACATGAATTTGGGGGTGGGGGACACCATTCAACTCAGTAGAGGTGCAGTGCAGGCAAGAGGTGGATCCTCTCGGGAAATTGTTGGAGATGTCACATGAAGTATTCTCCATCCACTGACTTCCATTTGCCAAACCTACCAAGAATTTAGGTGGCAACAGAAAGTGAGAAATACTGTTTACAGAGGACAGCTCTTTGGAATACAAAGCAAATCAGGGGCTAGCTAGGTATAGGTTTGAGGAATAAGCAAGCAGACAAATTGAAACAACCTATTTACCATGTTTTTAAATTCTTCAGAACCTCTTAATCTTTTATATTCACACTAAAAAACTTATGGGTGAAGTTATATGATGTTTGGGACTTAATAATGCAGAAAAGGGACAGAGTGAGTTAGGATCTAGCTAGGATCTAGACCTTTTAGGTAAGTAATTCTTTGTCATGGAGGGCTATGCATTGTGGAATATTTGCCAGTCTTTCTGGCCTCAACCCACTAGAATCCAGTAGCACCTCCTCTAACAATGTGACAAGCAAAAATGTCTCAAGACATTGACAAATTTCCAATTGGGGGCAAAGTTGACTGTGTTTGAAGATCACTGGTTTAGATGAAACAAGACTGAGTTAATAATTGTTGAAGGTGGGTGATGGGCACATTGTGGTTTGTTATATTCTTATCTCTACTTCAGTATATTTTTTAATATTTCCGTAACAAAAACTGAACAACACAAAATAAATTGCCTGAGAGAGTGTACTGCTTCTGCTAGAATTAAGGCTATTACTAAAGGTCACAAAAGTCAATACTTGAATCAATTAGTAATGATGCTAATGAATTCTGAAGGTCAACTTCTGAAATGATTTTGCAGAGAGAAATTGAGCAATTTTACATGCTCTATATGTTCATCATCAATATTCATATATTAAGTATATAAATATATACACCTCATTAGATACTTGTTTTTAAAATATATTTATGCATATATAGCCCAAGTCTCCAGAAGTGTTCAAATACAGGTAGTTCCTCTGCATTTAAATGAAGAAAGGTTATTGGCTTAATTTTGCATTTGCCAACACAAATAGACAGTCACATCATATCACACAATGTAAGATAGTTGTATCCTACACTGAGTCTGATGAGTTTGAATTCCAGTTCTGATATTATCTAGATTCCTATTTTGGACATATGATCTCTCTAGACCTCTGTTTCTCAGGGACAAAAGAGTTATACATGATACTACTAACATGATCTTTCTAAAACATGTACCATAATCATGTCTTTCTTATACCTTTCAGAATGAAATGAAAATCCTTAGTGTGATATCTCTCTTCCTTAAAATCCAGCCTTTGCTTAACTCTCTAGTTACGTATTGTCCTGCCATTTCTCACACCTGTACACTGCATTCGTGATAAACCACTTAGAGTTCTGTGTTTGCCTCACCGTGTCTGATTTCTCTATGTTTACCCACTTTCCCTAGATCAACACAGTTCCCATCTGGCCCCTGTCTCTCTTTTTATATTACTGGCCTGACCCCCCCTATCTTATGAGCTCTAATTCCCTCTTCATGCACGAAGTCTTTACCCCTTTGTAGGGCACAAGACATTCATCTAAATATCAGCCCAATGGTCGAAGTCTATAGCATAACTTATTTACAGAGTATTGCCATTTTCTATTTCAATGTATAATTCTGCAGTATATCACTTTTATGTGGCAATTTCTAGTAGTGATGATTTAAATGTCCAAAATTTCAGCTTCTCTTTTCATTTTGTTTGTTTGTTTGTTTGTTTGTTTGTTTATAAGTAAGGTTTGCACCCATTGTGGGGCTTGAACTCACAACCTCAAGATCAAGAGTTACATGCTCCACCAACTGAGCCAGCTTGGTGCCCCAACTTCTCTTTTCATTTTGTGGTGATTCTCCTCCCATTCCCTATACCCTGCCCTTAAATATAATACTTCTATCAGTAACTTCTCTTGCTAAGAATTCTTCTTTGTGGCTCACCATTATTACTTACAAACTTCCCTAGGTGACTATGAGATGAGATCCAGGCATTTTTTGTACCACTCCACTCCACTTCCGTATAAAAACAGCAAACATTGTTCCAAGAGCCGAGGGACTATGGACAAGACAAGTTTCAGCTTATTTTTTTCTTGAGGTAAGTTTGGAATTTGCCTTCACCTACTTTAGAGGTATGTGCCGAAGTTCCCACTGCAAACACACGAGAACGTAAAAACAAAAAACAAAAAACAAAACAAAAAAAAAAAGCCGACAGATCTATTTCCTTCAGCCTGAGAGCAAATGGTTATGTTTCAGAAATGTAGGCGATACTGTTTGGAAACTTAGAGAGGATTTTGGCTTGAACCCACAACCAAGTTGGCATATTATTATTTGGAAATAATAGTTGAGCAATCTGATCATTTTCTTGAAGTTCTTTCCTCATCTGTTGGAAACATTACTGAGGAGTCAATGATAGTTGATTCAGCTGAGTTTTGGGGAATATCTGGTATCAGCAAAGCATCAGTTTATCTGGAAAATTACATTCTAGGTTTGAAACATTCATTATTCTAAATTTCCTGCCTGGTGAAAATCAGCATTATTCTGGGTATGGAAAAAAAAAAAAAGGATGATCCAATACGATTTGTACTTCTTTTGTCAATTTGCATTGTTTTGATTTTTATGAATTATGTAATTCTTATAAATATACCGTGAAGCAGAGAATATTTGTAAAATAGTGTAAGACTCTATCACTATTGTTTAAACATAGGACTCATTCCCATTCTGTATACACACCCATATAAGGGACAAAGCCAAACCTTTGAAAATGTATGTGTATGCATATCTTTTAGTAAATATTTCTAAGTCTTTGTGCATTCTCTTATAATGTTTATCTAAAATTTAAATTTCCATTAAGGTTTGGTCTATATTTATTATAAATCTGTAATTTGCAGAAATAACTTAAAGAAACTTGCACTCAGTAAGCTCAAATTATCTCCTTCACCTACTTGGGTTTATGAAATATTTTAAGTTACAAGGAAATAAAGTGATCATTCCTAAAAAGGAAAGTATCTTCTCTTGGTTTCCTCTCCCACTTACACTCTAAATGTCAGAACCTAACAATCCTTTTAAAATGAAACCTACAGAAAACTCACTTTTCATAAATGGTCTGTTTAAAATCTAATTTCTGGGGCGCCTGAGTGGTTCAGTCTGTTAAGCATTTGACTCTTGATTTCGGCTCAGGTCATGATCTCCAGTTATGAGATGGAGCCCCACATCAGGTTGTCAGTGCGGAGCCTGCTTGGAAATCTCTCTCTCCTAGCTCTCTGCCCCTCCCCTGCTCACGCACACACACTCTCTGTCTCAAAAGAAATAAATAAACATTAAAAAAAACTGTAAATAGAAAAAATTAATTTCTAAACAGATCTCATTATTTAATTTTGCTCCTTAGGAGCAGTGTGCTCCACCATAAGGCAAACAAGAGATTTACTTGGAAACTAGAAGTCAGAGCTTTAGAATGGGATAAAGGCATTCCTGGTAAAGGAATTTTTAAGCAGATCATTTACTGTCAAACTCTGAATAATGCTATATAGGAATGCCTAAGGGTGCCTTAAAACAAATTGTCCCTATTTCAGATCTCACAATTAAAAGGAAAAGAGGACTTCCAAACATCCTTCATTCCAGAAATATGAGTGTGTCTCGAGTTCCGACCCTGGCAGCGATCAATGCTGCATGTTAACAAAGCGTGCCCCCGACTGCATACCTGGGATGGCACTGATAGCTGGCTTGGTGACTCACTCAGCCCCTGAGGACATTTTTGCAAATAGAGGCAAAACGTCAAGATGTCAGAGACGCCTTTAGCATGAATGGGAACGGGAAAGAAATAGCCTTTCCAGAATATAAAACAGGAAAAGTTTTCTCTTCCCATAAACCATATGTAAAAGCCGTATTTTTATGAAAAGTCATTCCTCTGTAGGAACTGTGCATAGGAGTTACACTCGTGATCTCTAAACAGGGGCAGAATTTTAAGAAATAATGTCATTTACTTATAATGTGCTTTGTATAAAGACGTATGAATATGTTTCCATGGGTATCTATTTCAGATACTACAGTCTATCTTCAGCTTTCTATATCTATTTTAAACTTGGCTTTGCCCAATGATTTAAATACAAGCACGCCGTACTCCTAGCAGCGCTATCCAATAGAACTTTATGTTCTGATGAAAATGTTCCAGATCTACATCGTCCAATACAATTGCCTCTGCCACATGGGACAAATGAGCACTTGAAAGGTAGCTAGTGAGACTGAGGAACTGAATTTTTAAATTGTCAGTAACTTGAACTGGATGGGCATGTGTGGCTAGCAAGTGCTTTCTTGGTATTGGGCAGCACAACTTTAGAACAGCTCTTCTCAAGCTTTAATATACAGTGGAGGATCTTGTTCAAAGGAAAATTCAGATGCAGTCCATCTGGGGTGGGACCTGAGATTCTGCATTTCTAGCAAACTCCCAGGTGATGCCTCTGCTGCTGCTCCACAGACCACACTTCAAAAAGCAAAGCTTTAAAAGAATCGCTCTCAAACTTGGATGCATATTAAAATAACCTGGGGACCATTAAAACCCTCAGTGCCCAGGCTGAACCCAGTAGCAAACAAATAATGAATTCTCTTGGTGAGACGCAGGCATCAGTATTTTTTTATATCTCTCTAGGTGATTCCAGTGTTTTGTTTTTTTTTAATAAGAAAATGGTTTTATTCCTAATTTTTAGTTCCCATACAGTTTACAAATACACGTTTACTCTGGTAATACAGCTTTGCAGCCAGCAACGCAGTTGAACTAACACCCATAAATACAGGTGGGGAGACCATTAACATCCACTAATGTTTCTCTACATAAATTATTCTTTTCATGTCATTGTTTTTTAAAACAATTGCAAATAGACTACATAATACGTGGGCAAAAAGGCAATTAAGTGAATCTCTTGAAACACTAAATGTATAATAAACAGTGCATATTATCAACATTTACATGATTCACATCAGAATGATGACATCCTAAAATGTATTCCTCTTAAAGGATAGATTTATCAATAAAATATTACATATCTTTTAATACTCTGGTACAATACTTCATATACTGCAGGAAAATTACATGTAGGTCTAGTCATCAGCTTAAAAAAGGATCCTTTTCTATTAGCTTTTATTAATAAAAGAATCACAATTGTGTCATAAACAGGCAAATTATTAATTACATCATTTGAGGTTTAGGATGAAAACTTGTAGAAATTAGTTTGATATACAGTAAAGCTAGACAACACACTAAAACCAACTGTTTAATATTTTTGCCTTCTGTGAACTGCCCATAGTGAAAAAAGAACAAACTTTTTAATGATGGAAGATACAATAAACTAGATTTTGGAACTTATTTTTCAAGAACAGGAGGGAGAAAGATTTCAACAAAATTAAGGGCTAATACAGATCCTGATAAACGGATCTTGAAATCAGGGAGGCCATGTGCTTGCTATATAAACCATGATTCCCCCAACAACATATAGAAAACAGAAACTGTACCGAGAGTACACTTATGTCTACAGTCTAAGTTTCCCTTATGGATTAATAAGCTACAACAAAACACAATTGCATACCTTTCCTAGGTGACTCCATTGTTTAAAGCCAAGTTTGAGAACTGGTGCTTTGCAACAGAGCTTATTATACCTGAAAGGGCGTGGGAATCACCTATGGAGATCCCATAAGAGATCTTGTTTAGCTGCAGATTCTGATTCAGTGCGTGTGGGGTGGGACCTGCGATCTTTACATTTCTAGTAAGTTTCCAGAAGGTTCTAAGGTTACTGGTCTGCGCCAGACATTGCTATTCAAAGGGTGTGTCATGGACCGGCACAATTAGCATGACCTGGGAGCATTTTAGAAATGCCTACCCTAAAAACAAAAGAAAAAAAAAAAAAAAAAAAAAAAAGAAATGCCTAACCTTGGGCTCCACCCTAGAATAATTGAATCAGAATCTGGTTTAGGACAGCATTCACAGGCAATTTGCATGTACATTATAGTTTAAGGGGCACTATCCTGAAATCTTAACCATTTTTTGTTAATATTGAGTTTGAACAGTTTGGAAGTAATTTTTAAGGTTAGAATTCAAGCTCAATGGTTCCCAAAGTATGATACCAGGTCCAGGAGCATCTGTGTCACTGGAAACTTACCTGGAGATAAGGCCCAGCAGTCTGTTTTATTGAACCCTTTGGGAAATGCTCCTATATGCCACATTTGGAGAAATACTGCTCTTGCTTATGTTGGGTTGAGAATTCTGAAGAAACAAACTTTATAATATTTATTTTGTATAGCTCTTGTAATATATACAAGACATATATCCAATGCTTTATAGACACAGTGAGGTGAGACTATGTATCCCAAGAAATAGATGCTCGATTAATATTTGTTGAATAGTTATTTATCGATAGTTATAAATAAAATGCATAATATACAGAATTTTTAGAATCTTTTCAGATGACCTTTTAAAATGCAAATTTGGAAATTTTATTTCCTCACTAAAATCCTTTAATACCTTACCATTTCTGTGAGGATGAGCCTAAATCTCCTTAAATTGATCTACAGGCTGTGGCTACATCGTTTGCTACTGTCCGCTATTGCCGCTCTTCATTATCGCCCATGCAACACTCAGTTCTTTGTAATAAAATTATTCTACCCTTCCATCACTTCAGTCATTGAACCATACTTCTTCCTAAGTTAGGACCTTTGCTGATGTTGTTCTTTCCAAAGAGACTGTTCTTTGTGCATCTCCCCCATTATTTAGTTAACTAATTCTCATCCCTTCCATAACATGTCCAAAGAGAATTCTCATCTGAATAGAGGAAGTCCACCTGTTATTTTTTCTTAGAGTTCTTTGTATTTTCCTTTAATTCACACATATTAGTATTTATCCATTTGTTTAATTATTTATGGGATATCTCTGATTCTGTGACCCCCTAAAGTCAGAAAATGGGTATAAATTAAACCTCCAGTGCCTAGCATAAGTAGTTATGTAATATCTGTTGAATGAATAGAGTAATTCATTCAAATTAGAATGATCATCCACTGTAATTCCTCATCTTTTGTTTCCCTTTTGCTCCCCAAGTCCACTGATGCTATAAATTAAAAAATGGAACCACCAAACTTTATCCAGTAATATTTAACTAGAAATACTCGAAGAGTTCTCCTAGTATAAATATAAATTATATAAATTAGAAATTTATATGAATTATATATAAATTAGAAATTACTTTATATAAATTAGAAAGTACTTTATATAAATTAGAAATTACTTTATATAAATTAGAAGAAATTACTATCCCACAATATTCCAAAAGAGAGATAATAGTTGAATTGGAACTGTTTTCTTTGTTGTCTTTTAAAATTAATTTTTAGATTTTTCCTTATTTTCATTTTTTCCAAAGCAAATAGATTTATAGCTAATTTACTGCCTGTACCACCCTTTTGGTAGATCACTGAGAATTCCAAGTTAAACATGATTTTTTTCCCCATGTTTTTATTACCTCTCTGTTAGTTTCATAGGGCTATCCTAAAAAATTACCATAAACTTAGTGGCATAAGACAACAGAAATTTATTCTCTCACTGTTCTGGACACTCAAAAGTGTGAAATCAAGGTGATGGCAGGGTTGGTTGCTTCTTAGTGTTCCTTGGTTTGTGGCAGCATAACTTTAATCTCTGCCTCCATCTTTATATGGCCATGTTCCATGTGTGTTCATGGTTTCCTCTTCTTAGAAGGACATCAGTCATTGGATTAGGACCCACCCTAATCCAGTATAACCTCATCTTTACTTGATTACATTGATAAAGACACTATTTCCAAGTAAGATTACATTCTGAGGTTCTGGGTGGACATGAATCTGAGGGGATACTTTAGTTCAGTACAACTTCTGTTTCCAAGAAGGGGATAAAGCTTTGGTTAAAAATCATGCTGTTAAGGGGCACCTGGGTGGCTCAGTCGGTTAAACATCCAACTCTTGATTTTGGCTCAGGTCATGATTTCACGGTTTGTGAGATCAAGGCCCATGTTGGGATTTTCTCTCTCCCTTTCTATCTCCACTCCTCCCCCTCTTGCTTACAAGCTCTCTCTCACTCTTTCAAAATAAATAAACTTTTAAAAAAACTCAGGCAATTAACATTTATTAGGTACATACTTATTCAAATAACCTGATGTAATTTACCCTATGACATTGTGAAGTAGGTAGTCAAATGAAAAAACTAAGGTTAAGAGAGTAACTTATCTAAGGACATATAGTCCATTTTTAGCAGAATTGGATTTAAATCTGATTCTGATTTTTTTTTCTCGATTCTGATTTTTTTAACCTAAGGCTGTACTCTTTCTACTCCACCATGATCCATACTGGTCCATACCAGTCCATACCAGGCCTCTCTAGCCTATCACATTCCATAAACTACAATAATATACTTTATTCAATATATTGTGAAAATGTACAGCACCTGGGTGGCTCAGTCGGTTAAGCGTCAGACTTTGGCTCAGGTCATGATCTTGCAGTTTTTGGGTTCCAGCCCTGTGTCGGGCTCTGTGCTGACGGTGCGGAGCCTGGAGCCTGGAGCCTGGAGCCTGCTTCAGATTCTGTGTCTCCCTCTCTCTCTGACCCTACTCCACTTGTGCACTGTCTCTGTCTTTCTCTCTCTCTCAAAAATAAATAAATGTTAAAAAAAATTAAAAAAAACCAATACTGTTAAAATGTTGAAAGGACAACCATATATATTTGCTCTTTGAGTTCTCCATATCCTCACTGTCCGGCTCTCAGACCCAAGATTTTGACAATTCTGCCTCTTTATCATCTTGACAACCTATCTATGTAATGGGCAAGGACATAGTGAAACATTGTATTGGCCAAGGTAAGTCTCATGCCCCATGGACTTATATATCATCATTCTCCCCATTATCCACATACCTACATACATGTTCTAACTGGAGCATTGAGGTCATAGGTCATGCACAGGCAAATCATATATGTTCTCTTTTTAGAAACTAAAAAATCTTAACTACTGCCATCAGAATTTATCATTTTCAACATTATACTAAGCATTTGCCACTTAATGCTTTCGTTGAGCAATTGTTTTATGTCATCTTGTTATCTGTATGTGTAGTAACATACCAAATAATTTTTAAAGTATGTGCTCTTGATGATTTTCAGGTGATTTCTATAATAAAGAACATCTAGTTCTATACATGCTATTTTATTAGACTAGCAATATTCAAAAATTTAAAAATTAGCCTGAATCCTCAAAATAAGTCATTTTAACCCAAGTAAATGTTATAAATAAAATATTCTAGGGGCACCTGGGTGGCTCAGTCAGTTAAGCATCTGACTTCAGCTCAGGTCATGATCTCCTGATCCGTGCGTTCAAGTCCCATGTCAGGCTCTGTGCTGACAGCTCGGAGCCTGGAGCCTGCTTCAGATTCTGTGTCTCCCTCTCTCTCTCCCCCTCCCCCGCTCACACTCTGTCTCTCTCTCTCTCAAAAATGAATAAACATTAACAATTTTTTTTAATATAAAATATTCTAGTAGCCTCTAGAAGGAGGAATACAAACCTCCTCTGAAGATAATTCTGAATTAATAGTGTATGTAACAGTATAACTTTTCTGTTTCTAAATTTTCTGATATTTAGTGATGAACAAGTCACCACTGTCTTTAAAGGAGATTAAAGAATATTAAATAGTGCTTTAACTAAAATTAATTAATTGTGTAGACTAGGTTATTCTGCAGTAAAAACCAGCTCCAAATCTTGATGACATATAAAACAAAAATTGATTTCTCACTTATGTACCACATGAATGGTTGATTGTCTAGGGATTCTGCTCCACATTGTCTCAACTCAGGACCAGTTCTGGTGTAGCAGCCATTATCTTAAATTTAGAACTGTTTGAGCAAAGTTAAAAGCAAAGAATTATGAATCCCCTACTTTATTTAATTTTTAATTTTTAAAAATTTTCCAGCTTTATTGAGATACAATTGACATACACCGTTGTATAAATTTAAGGTGTACATTGTGTTGATTTGACACCGTTATATATTTCAAAATGATTACTGCCATAGCGTTAGCTAACACCGCCATCATGTGACATAATTACCACTTCTTATTTGTGGTGAGAATATTTAAGATCTATTCTCTTAACAACTTTCAAGTATATAGTACATTATTATTAACTATAATCACAATTCTGTGTACTAGATCCCCAGAACTTCCTCATCTTCTAACTGGAAGTTTGTACCCTCTCACTGATATCTTCTACTTCTTTTAAAGCTTCTTATAACTTTTTTTTTTTTTTTTTTACTTTTTAAAAAATGCTTATTTATTTTTGAGAGAGAGAGAGAAACAGAGTGTGAGCTGGGGAGGGGCAGAGAGAGAGGGAGACAGAGAATCTGAAGCAGGCTCCAGGCTCTGAGCTGTCAGCACAGAGTCTGACATGGGGCTTGAACTCACAGACAGTGTGATCATGACCTGAGCTGAAGTCAGATGCTTAACTGACTGAGCCACCCAGGTTCCCCTTCTTATAACTTCTTCTGGAGAGCAGCACACATCACTTCTACTCACATTTCATTAGCTAAAACCTAATGAATTTAGCTTCAAGGGAGTGAATAAATGCAATCTTGTCAAATATCTGAAAAGACATCAAGAAATGTTAGTGAAAAGCATTAATGACTATCACAGTTTGCTCTGATGGTTACCAAGTATTTGGTGTCTTCTTTTTGCATGAAAAATATATGCACATCTCCTTGACATCTAAGGAATGAAATCCCCACATTTCATATTCTCATACATTTAGTTGAAATTTTAGAATTTCCACACATAGCCACTCTTGATCTGGAGAACTGTTAGCTAATAAAAAATACAACTAATATTTTAACTAATAAAAAATATTCATATTACTTATATTTATTATATACCAAGGAACAATATAAGGATGAAAGCTGGGGGCAGTGTGAGTGGGTAAAATAATCTTTGACTAGGCCCTGATCCTGCTACGGAGAAGGTATGTCCAGTTCATTGTTCTCCGTGGTCTCCAGGTACAAACTATGAGATGTTTCCTTTTCCACTGTCCTCCTTGCACACATGTGAAATAAACATTGCAGAATATCTCTCCTTGGGGGTCATTAGAGTTTTCTCAGTGTCCTGCCCCTGGGAAGGCTGAGACTCCAAGAGTCACTTTGAGTCTTAAAACAGTCATGAAGGTTTCAGTTTCTTTTGTCGTAACATTCTTTGAAGAAACTTAGTAGGCTTGTTATATATTTAATTCTAGTCAGTTCCGTGCTCTGAAAGCCATACACACAGTCTGTTTCTGTCCTTGCTTATTAGATTTGCTATATTTCTTGACTTTTTCTTCACCAAGTTTCCTTCTTTCAACTTAATTGCTTATTTCTTGAGCAATAGGCAAGCCATAACTTTATTCTCTTTTTCTTGAGCCATTTTGTCCAATTGAAAGGATTTACTGGGTGTCACAATCTTAATTGGGTCTTTTCTCTGAAAGATCTTAATTTGTTCAGAGATTTTAATAGTGGATATGGAAAGCATACCTTTGATTTGATTTCTGTCACAAGACTGGGTTTTAATTGGCCTTTGTCTTTCAAAGCCTTTCTCAGATGTATATTTTGCCAATTAACGTTAAAAAGCAATTGCTTCTTCTAATCCTACAGTCCCCAACTTTTTGGACTCTCACTCTTTCCCTTTATTCCTGCTTGCAAACCAGCTGGTCTTTTTCAGAGGCAGTCTCTTTTTGTAGTACTTTATCAAAGCCAGTGACAAACACAGCCAACACGCATTTGCATTCTTTTGCAACATTTACTTCTTGATTTACAAATTCACAAGGTATATAGTTTGTCTTCCAGATTATCTTAACAATTTTGTCAACAGTTTTATCAAGTGATTAGATGCTACATAACATAGATCACCATTCTGATAGCCTCTGATAATAGTTTGCTCACCACCCACTTCCCAGGCCTTACGTTAAGGTTTTGTTATGGCCTTTCTAGGTACACGGTTCAGTATTAAGAAAGATGATATTATGTAGATTATTCTGCAGTTAAAAAATGATTAGTGGCTTTATGTCATCAAGATATATTTCTTGTTCCTGCTACATGGGGAGCTAGACTATCTCCTCACTCTAGGGCAGAGAGAGAATGGTGATTCAGCCTAGAAATGACACATCATGTTCTACTCACATTTGTTCAGCTAAAGCAACCCACGTGTTCAGTAACAAATGCAATGGTGGGGAGATATAAACTCCCCACATGCCTGGAAAGAGAAACAAAAAATATTTTCTAAATTGTACAATGACTATGATACCAAATAAGAAATGAGTCAATTTAGCTATCACAAATATTTGAAGGAAATTTGACATGTCTATAATTATACTAATGCTTCAAAATAATATAAAATAAATATATTTCCTACTATGTATAGTACATTTGATATTATTTATATTTATATTACATATATTTTCCTAAATATTTTTGTTTTTCACAGTAGTACAAATAGTGGTTATGTAAAGTGGAGTCAGCACTTTGAACATGTTAATTCATTTTATTCTTACAATCACCCTGTGAGTTAGGTGTTTTCCTTCTCTTTCGGAGATGTTGAAACATTAGTATTAAGGAATCATGCCCAAGAAGTGCCCTCATCGCTTCCAATTTTTTTTTAAGTTTTGTTTATTTCTTTTGATCGAGAGAGAGAGTGCACAAGCAGGGAGAGAGAGAATCCCAAGAAGGCATTGAGCTGTCAGCATGGAGACTGACATGGGGTTCAGTTCCACCAACTGTGAGACCATGACCTGAGCTAAAATCAAGAATGGGATGCTTAACCAACTGAGCCACCCAGGCGCCCTGCTTCATCATTTGCAGTAAGTGAAGAGGGGCAAGACTCACTCCCCTAGTCCCTTCTTGGGCAGCTCATCTGATTGTTTTACAGGCACTCTGAGATTAACAAACTCTAAAGCAGCAACAGCAATAACAGCAACAGGAGGAGGAGGAGTAGTAATACTACTTCTATGAAGTGGCAACTACTGCCTCAAACCAAGAAGTTGCTTATCTACCTTCTTGTGGATAATTTATCAACACTATTGAGACTAGGAAATTCAACTTTACTTTCTACTCTTTCCTGTCACCGCTCATCAACACACCAAAGTTCTACTGATTTTATATCTTTTTTTCAATGTTGATTTATTTTGGGGGAAGAGAAGGAGAGAAAGTGCGCAAGCACGAGTTGGGGAAGGGCAGAGAGAGAGGGAGACATGGAAACCGAAGCAGGCTCCAGGCTCTGAGCTGTCAGCACCGATCCTGATGTGGGGCTTGAACTCACAAACTGTGAGATCATGACCTGAGCTGAAGTTGGTTGCTTAACCAAATGAGCCACCCAGTCACCCCTGATTTTATATCTTTAATTGTTCTTCAGTATTCTCAAAGCAGCTCTGTATCAGACTTTCAAATGAGTTCTACTAGGTCCAAAGAATAGAATAATGCCTAATAAGTAGAAGCAGTATGGATATTTAATATGCAAAAAAATTTGTAATATAGAGGGAATTTCTATCACTAATGGTGTTAATGCATAATAAATGTGCTCCAGACTGATGTGGGGAACTTTCAAACATATAATGGGTCAATAAACTAGATGAACTACAAAGAACTTTTAAAATCTAGGATTCTGTGACTCTAATGTGCCTATAAAGAGATCTACTTTCTTTTTCCTTTCATATTTATAAATCTTCTATTATACAAATTAAGTACATCTATACACCTAATTTGAGTTTTGCCTCCAAGTTTCCTAACTTAAAATTCGTTATCTCTGAAGTGATTCTCCTGTCCTTTAAATTCTTCCACCCTTTTAATTGACCTCACAGTGCCCTCTACTAGTATGTTCCTTCCTAGTTGCTTTTTTGGCTTCTTTTTTCATTCCTTATTTCCTGCTCTACCCATCTAAGTTGCAATGCCTCAGGCATGTCAGGGCATTCCTGCAGCTCTTTTGCTGTAAACCATAGTATCATCTTAAAATGCGCAAAAAAATCCTTTGATACATTGCAATCTCTTTTCATGATAAAAATATGCAGCAAAGTAGCAAGTTCTTTAAACTTTTTTTAATGTTTATTTTTATTTTTGAGAAAGAGAGAGAGAGAGAGAAAGAGAGAGAGAGAGAGAGAGAGATATGGACAGAGCCTGAGTAGGGTTGGGGCAGAGAGAGAGGGAGACACAGAATCTGAAGCAGGCTCCAGGCTCTGAGCTGTCAGCACAGAGCCCAATGCATTGTTCAAACCCATGAACTGTGAGATTACGACCTGAGCTGAATTTGGACACTTAACCAACTGAGCCACCCTAGTGCCCCTAGCAAGTTATTTTAGGAGCTTCCTCAACCTTGATAAAAGGCATCTATGAAAAATTCTACAGCTAAAATCATATTATTTATAAAATAGTGAATTTTTACCCCTAAAATCAGGAACAAAGCAAAGATGTTCGCTCTTACCACTTCTATTCAACAGTTTAGTGAGGGGACCTAGACAGTGTGAGAAGACAAAGAAAGGCAAGGAAAGTCACAGAAATCAGAAATGAAGAAATAAACATGTCTTAAATGTACATAATATGATTGTACACTTAGAAAAATCCTAAGGAATCTCCAAAAAGACATTAGAATTTATAACTTAAGCAGGGTCGCAGATACAAGATCACATGTAAAATTAAATTGCACTTTTATAAACAAACAATAAAACATCGAAAATTGAATATTGTATCCAAAATATGAGATGCTTAGGTAAAGTCAAAACATATAGGTGTACAGTTTCCTCATTAAAACTATAAAGCAATGCTTAGAAAAAAGAAATTTTAGAATAAATAGAGTATACCATGTTCATAGATTTGAAGATTAAATTTTATTAGTATGCTGATTCTAAGAACATTTATCTATAGATTCGATATAATTCTAGTAAAAGCCATGACTGGTAGGGTCTTTGTAGAAATTGACAAATTGGTTGCAAAATTTGTATGGAAATGGAAAGAAACCCAAGTAAGCAAAGTCATTTGAAAAACAGCAAAGTTAGGGGGCACCTGAGTGGCTCACTTGGTTAAGTTTCCAACTTTGGCTGAGGTCATGATCTCATGGTTCATGAGTTCAAGCCCCGTGTTGGGCTCTGTGCTGATAGCTCAGAGCCTGGAGCCTACTTCAGATTCTGTGTCCTTGTCTCTATGCCCCTTCCTCACTCATGCTCTGTCTCTCTCCCTCAAAAAATAAATAAAAACATTAAAAAAAAAATAAAAAATGAAGAACAACAAAGTTGGAAGGCTTACACTGATGTGAAACTTAACTGTAAATCAACAGTAATCAAAATAGCATGATACTGTCATAAGAGTAAACATATAAGTCAGTGGAATAAGATATAGCCAATTGATTTTCATTTAATGTGCCATGGTGTTTCAATGTGGAAAAGCAACTTTTCAACAAATGGAGCTGGAATAACTGGATAATTATTTAGAAATAAGTGAACTTTGGCCCTTACCTTGTACTGTATAAACATAACTTGAAGTGGATCATACACATGGACATAAAATTATAAAACTTCTGGAAGTAACTATAGAATACTACCTTTGCAGCCTTGAACTACACAAAGATTTCTTAAAATAGGACACACAAAGCCTAAATCATAAAAAATATTTTTTGTTGTGATGGTAAAATATCCATAATATAAAATTTAGAATTTTAATTGTTTTCAATGTACAGTTTAGTGGCATTAGGTACATTCACCACCAAATATCTCCAGAAATTTTTCATCATCACAAACTGAAACTCTATACCCATTAAACAATAGCTCTTCATTTCCTTCTACCCCCCCAGCCCCTGATAACCACTATTTCACTTTCTGTCTCTAGGAATTTGACTATGGTGGCTACCTCATATAAACCAAAATATACAATATTTATCCCTTTGTATCTGGCTATTTTTCTTAGCATTATGTTTTCAAGTTTCATCCATGTTGCAGCATGTATCAGAACTTCATCCTTTTGAAAGCTGAATAATATCCTACTGTATGTATATACCACGTTTTAGTTATCAGTTTATCTGTCAATGGACCTTTGGATTGTTTCTACCTTTGACTATTTTGAATAATGCTGTCATAAATATCAGCATACAAATATCTGTTTGAGTTCCTGCTTTCAATTATTTTGGGTATATACCTCTAAGTGGAGGAGATTGCTTCGGTTGGCCTGGAGGATTTAGGGGAATTTGTAAGTATAATAGTCTCAGGCTTATGCACTGTATGACACCTTTCCAGATTTCAGGAACCCATTCTTTTTCCATCAGAGTCCTAACTTTGTCACAGGATGCTGTCATGGCTGCATATCCCAGCTCTTTTGTAGCTCTGCTCCATTTACAATCAAATCCTAAGCCTGATTTTCTTAAATAATAATATATACCATGGACATTTTCAAATAATTATAAACTTAGATATCATAGTAAAATGAAGACATGTGCACCCATCACCCAGCTTCAACAATACTCAATGCATAACAAATGTTGTTTTATTTTATTATTATTTTTTAAATGTTTATTTACTTTGAGAGGGAGAGAGAGAGAGAGAGAGAGAGAGGGAGGGAGGGACAGAGAGAGAAGGAGAGAAAGAATTCCTAGCAGGCTCTGTCCTGTCGGTGATAGCCTGACATGGGCTTGATCCCACAAACCATGAGATTATGACCTGAGCCAAAAATCAAGAGTGTGATGCTTAAACAACTGAACCACCCAGGAGCCCCATAACAAATGTTGTTTTAAATATATCTCCACTGGTGTCATAGACTTTGGGTCTGGAGTTCTTTCTTGTCCAGCAAGAAAGCAGGACACAGGATTAAAAATGCGAGAGAGGCTAATGTCTGGGAGAAGACAAGAGCCCCGAGTAAGAGTCCTTGCTCCTTTTGTATTAGGATCAGAAGGCTTACAAACATGGTGATGGGCATGCATAAAGAGACAATGAAATTGTCAACATTAACTTATGGGTGAGGGAAAAGGGGTTTTGAAGATATGCAGTGTTAAGGGTTTGGGTCAATACAAAATAAAATCCTGGAGCCTGGAGAAAGGTTGTTTACAACAGACATGAGGCACCACCTGTTTACCTAAACTGGCCTAGGAGACAAGAAAGACAAAGCACGCTACCTCAAGATCAACAAGGCACCTTTCTTTGGCTAATTAGCTCCTCTCTGGGCAATTTTTCCCCACAGCAGTCTATGGCCCTATTTACCTATTTACCTAATTTGGTCCTTCCTTCCTGTGAAAGCAGCTTTCTGCTATAGTACTAAGTTGAGGGGCGCTTCTCCCCTGAATACCTAATCTTGTTTACCTCATCTTGGATGTTTTTATCCTGAGATTCCCTATTCCTATACCTTTGTCCTATTCTGGGACCTTTGCCCCACTATACCTATTCTGGGGGCCTTTGCATCACTTTACCTAATCTTGTTTACCCAAACTTGGGTGTGAACATCCTATGGCTTTGTAATTCTTTATGCCTTGTTAACCCATGAGCACAGGCTCAGGAACTACCTAAGCTTATTCCCCACACAGTGGGCACCTGAGTGGCTCAGCCACTTAAGCGTCCAGCTTCGGCTCAGGTCATGATCTCATGGTTCATGGGTTCAAGCCCTGCATGGGGTCTGTGCTGACAGCTCTGAGCCTGGAGCCGGCTTCAGATTCTGTGTCTCCCTCTTACTCTCTGCCCATTCCCCACTCACACTCTGTCTCTCTCTCTCAAAAATAAACACTAAGAAAAATTTTTTGATAAAAATATGTATGCATCTCCACTCACTCCCACCACCTAATCATTCTGTAGCAAATCTCTGACATTGGTATTTTATTTGTAAATATTTAAATGTTTATTTTTCAAAAGCTAAGGTTCTTTTTAATATAACCAAAATATGTGTATAAAACCAAAAAAGGAATAATAATTACTTAAAACTACCAAATATCCAGTCAGTGTTTACCATATTTTCCATAATATCGTATAACTCTTTGTGTGTGTGTGTGTGTGTGTGTGTGTGTGTGTGTGTCTTTTTGCGTGTATATCTGGACTTGGCCTGTCTGCTTGCAGCTGTTGGGAATGAGGGGCCCTTTGGATTTTACAGCATGCCATCTATTGTCAGTTGGCTTCTCTGAGACTTTCGTTTCAGTTTTGCTAGGCTTTCAATGCCAGTGACAGAACCCAGTCTACCCTACAATCACTCTAAATCAGCTTTGGCCTCGTACAGTTCAATTGCTATAGCAACCATATATTCCACAGTCTCACCGTTAGTCTGCATTTTATCCCAATTAGCGAGATGTTTTAAAAAGAAGCCTTTTTACTTATAATGCCATTGCATGACATGAGCTATCACCACCTCACCTATCACTGGAAATGGCATCACTATTGTTATTAATCTGATGAGTAATCCAACTCCCAGAATCCATTAAAAAAAGATGGGATATGTCTGTTTTCTAGGACCACTTGTGATACCTACTATCAGTCTGAATTCTCTAAAAAGCAAAGCCTGAGGGAAATCTTATGTGCTGCTAGTTTATTAGAGAATGCAATTCTAAGGAAGCAAGGATGAGGAAATGAAGACTGAATCAGGAGGAGGAGACAATATGAGGAAGGATTACCAAACTGGCCTCCACTTGGCATCGGATATGTTACTATTCAATCTCAATGGACTTTCTTATGAGTAATATTCTGAGATTCAGGAAAGGAGGAAAAGTAGGAGGGAGGGAAGTAGGAGGGAAAAGTAGTTGAAATTGTATTCACTGGCTTTCAATCTCATTCATTAAAGCTAGTTTTCTATGAGTTCACCTCCCCCATAGTTTTGGATTATGCTTTGATCTCATACCTCAGTGGCAACAGGAAAGTTCCAGGTGGGTGGCCAGAGGCACACGGTAAAAAGATGAAGTGAGGTCATGCTGTGTTGTGGTGCATGTAGCCACACAAAGTTGGTACAAACTTCAGCAGTGGCTGGTGTAATTATTGGGGTAGGTTGTTGGAACCAGTGGACAAGGGCTGTAAAGTGGGATCAAGAGAATCTGAAGTGGCATATAAGATGTGTCTGATACAGAGAAATGTCATAAATTTCATAACCACACTCAGTCCTTTATTATCCACATAGGCTGTGTTTTGTCAAGTAAAAGAGAAGTTACATAAGTTACTAGTCACAATTATTTAACAGTGAAATTTTAGACTATGGAAGGTAAATTCTTGAACCAAAATGATCTATCACTGTCAAGTTTGAAGGTGCCTTTTGAAATAGAGAATGGCAACAATCCACTTGCATAAAATGTTACCGGCAACGAAGAAAATATTGTGTGGCAGCAATGGGTAGCTACACTGTTTGAAACTTCTGTATTCCTTACATATCAGATCAAATATCAAAGACATGTAGACACCTTTTCCTACTTGCAACCCACAAAAATCTATTAAAATGTTGTATTTCCTTAAAAGGAAAGACAAGCTAGGGCGCCTGGATGGCTCTGTCAGTTGAGTGGCCCAACTCTTGATTTTGGCTGAGGTCATGATCTCATCGGCTCATGAGTTCAAGTCCCACACCGGGATTCTCTGTCTGTTCTTCTCTCTCTGCCCTTCTTCAACTCTCTAAGTAAATACATAAATAAACTTAAAAAATGTTTTTAAATATTATGTTTATTTATTTTGAGAGAGAGAGAGAGAGAGACAGAATGCAAGTGGGGAGGGGCAGAGAGGGAGACAGAATCCGAAGCAGGCTCCAGGCTCTGAGCTATCAGCGCAGAGCCTGACGTGGGGCTCCAACACATGAGTGTGAGATCATGATCTGAGCCGAAGTCAGACGCTCAACTGACTGATCCACCCAGGTGCCCTATAAATCAACTTTATAATAAAAAAAAAGGAAAGACAAACTTAGGACACTAAAGCGAAAAATGTGGTAGAGATGAGTTTTTGCATCATCCTTCTGTAACACCATCCATGGTAACCATAAAACACATGCCACTAGAGAAATCACAGCTACTTCAGTCAGATTGGAAGAGTCGAGAAGCAAACATCAAACTAGTTGCTAGCTGAGAGAGGGTGAAAAGGGAAAGAACTAATTGCTCTCTGCTAAAAGTTTCAGGGATGTCTCTACAGGTCTTGTAACTATTACTGCATAAGTAAGAAATAGCTATAAATTCATTACTGTGAGTTCTGCTAAGTACTTCAGTGCCTAGTGCTAATATAATTGAAATTATCGATATTGTCACCAGCATAGTACTCCCCATGTTGGAGGATGTTGTCTGATGACTCCAGTCACTTGGTCAGGGAAGATACTTTAGAGCTAATTTGGGCCCAGTGGTTTGAATTGATGGTAGCAAACGACGTCCTGGTCAAAAGCCTGGAGACTTTTCAGAGCTGCAAGTACCTGCAATTAGAATGCACAAACTTCGTCTCACTAGAACTTAATGCAATTGTCATGATGTTCACTTCATCAACTATGAGCACACTTATTTCACCAGGAACCAGAAGGTATCTACCATTGTGTCATTCTGGGTCAAGTACCATTTGCTATATAGTTTCAATGATGTAACTCAGTCTGATCAAGGGTTAGACTTTGAGAATTGTTTTCTGTGGAAAGTACACCACTCTCTACAATGTAGAAGGGCAGAGTCTCCCTCCTGGTAATCCACGATACATTAACCAGTAAGAGAGAACTAACTAAATTTCACTAACTTTTTTGTATGGAATTGCCACTACACAGAAGAAACTTTGTAGACAACAAGTGGAATTGTTAGTGTGTGCCTATAATCCCATGAAGATTTACACCCTTGCCTGTCTCTTATTTCATAATCTTTGGCAAGAAATGGGCTGCCCATGAATCTCCTTTTTAGGATGCAGAGGGAGGTGGTGAGATATCAGGGGAGCTCAATCAGTATTCAGCTACACTTAAATGTATTTTGTAGACATCAAGTTGATGGGCCATACGTTACTCAATGCTAGAATACAGACTGATACAGGGCAGAACCTTCCAGTATTGCTACAGCTATGAGGACTCCTTGTAGGAGCTAAAGAACCAATACTTATAATCTACCTTCTGTTTTGAGGGTGGGGAGTAGGCTTATGACTTACCTAGATACCAAAAGTGAGGTGAATGTAGGTTAGAGGTTCTTAAGACGATTTACAAAAACAACTTCTTGTTAATATGGGAATTAAATAGGGGAATTTACACCCTTCCCATCTTCTAATGTCAAGAGAGTCTGGCAGAATGAAGAGTGGAAAAAATCCTGCAAGCTGAAATACTATATTTCTCCCTATAACTCACTAGGACAGTGGGAGGCAAAGTGGGGCAGTAAATCAGAGTGGAGAAATGGGGACTGTAACAAACTATGGGCCCAGTGCCTCCAAATTGGTATTAAAGGTGTGGCTCACTTTTTATTATATCAATTAGAATTCAAGTGCCATTATACCACGCAGTAAAAATGTTCAGATTCCTTATCAGAAGGTTCATGTGGGAAGGATGTAAAAGGAGAATTGGAATTTGTCCTGGAACATCTTCCTGATATATGGATATTATGTATCCCAGATATATATTTTGATGTAGGTGTCAGAAATTTACCCAGAAGCAGGCCTAGAATTGAATCTTTTGTCCTCTTTATTGCTCCTCATTGAAGGCCTCTTCCAATCTGAATAAACACAATTCTTCCATCAGATCATAAAACTTTTGTCTGCATTTTTTAGTATTTGTTTCCCTGTCCTTTGTTCTTTGTAATTTCTGTACAGACATTTCAGCGGATGGCTTCTGGTATATTGAGTTTTATCCTCAAATTTCTCACCCCTTCATTCTTTTCCCCTCAATTTTGAAATACACCTCAGCTCATGAATTTTATTCTTTGAAGTCATTCTTTGCATTATTTAGCCTGTAAATTTGAGTTTTTAACTTCAGAAATCATGGTTTGAATTTGAATTGTATCTATTTCATCCTCAAAGTCTTTTCTTTCAGAAATAATATCTGTTGGTATTATTCTGAAGATATGCATTATACTTATTTTATTTTGCATTATACTTACTTTGAATATATATGTTCTGTTTTCTGTTTTAACTCTCACTTTCATTGTGAGTTTCTTCATTGTTTTAAGTTTGGCACCTCTCCTTCATGTACTTGTTTTTCCTCAAGCATGTGGTGATCCTTGTTTTCCTCTTCATTTTCTAAATGAGGTTCTACATTTAACATTTGTAGCTTTCATATGTCTCTTTAGCTCAAGTCAATATCTTTATCAGGTATTCTGAGTACAGGAATTTTAATTCTGGAAAAGTCATGATAGAAGGGCACATAAATGGATAGTTTTTCATTCATTTAAGACATTCAAGCGATTTAGACTCCAAAAGTCCTAATTCGTCTTCCTTTGTGATACCTGTAAGTTACCACAACATTTCCTATTTATCCTGCCTTTGTGACCAGTATGAAATTACCTGGGGTCACAAAGACCTACCCCAAATACCTGTACTCTATAGTACATTGAAGGCAGGACCTTTACAAATGTCATGCATGTGTTAGCTGCCATAAAATATTTGCCATGAAATTTAATCTAGAAGTGTCACAATTTAAAATAGTAAATCATTTTATTAAATTAATTTTATTAAATAATTGTAAATCTATATTACTATGGTAAGTATGGGCATGTGATACATGCCATTGCTATAATGATGAATGACATAGATGGAGTTCCTACTCTTTCTCAGTTTATAGCCTGGGAAAAGGGCATAAAACACATTATAAAATAATGCAATTACTGCTACCATAGAAGTATTATTTAGCACAGTTGTAAAACACAGCAGGGCAATAAAGTAAGTCTGAGTGTGTAAAGGAAAACCTCCCAGGAGTAGTGAAATAGAAGGAAAGTAGAGATTATCCAAAAGAATTTAAGAGAAAAGTGTTCCAGGTGTGAGGAATAACAGCTAGAATAGACGGAAGCAAGATAAAATGTGGCACCTTCAAAGGACTAAAAGGCATTTGAATGTGGCTCAGAGCATGGAATACAGTGTAGGAAGTGGAAGGAGCTGAGGCTGGGAACAGACTCCGATCATGGAGGATCAGGTATGTCATGTTAAAGGGTTTGGCCTTTATTTTAGAGATAGTTGAAGAGTTTTATGAAAGAGACTGCTACGACCAGATTTTTAATTTAGAAAGCAGAATTTGGTTGCATTATGAAAAATAGAATGCTGGCATGGGCAAATGGAGGCAGGGATAGTGATCAGGAGTTGCACAGGGCTTAGGCAAGAGATGTCAGTGGCCTTAGCATCAATTTAGAACAATAGAAAATAAGTTGATTCTAGTTGAGCTGTGAAAGACTGGAAAGAGGTCATGATAAATACTCTGGTTTGTGGCAGTGATTTCATCTTTTGCATGAAAAGTCCAGGATGAAGAGCAATTGGGGCACCTGGGTGGCTCAGTCGGTTAAGCATCCAACTCTTGATTTCAGCTCAGGTCATAGTCTCAGGGTCGTGAGATCGAGCCCTGCATCAGGCTCTGTGCTGAGCATGGAGCTTGCTTAAGTGTCTCTCCCTTTTTCCCTCTGCCCTTCTTCCCTGATTACGTTCTCTCTCTCTCTCTCTCTCTCTCTCTCTCTCTCTCTCTTTCTTTCTCTCTCTCTCGAGAGAGAGAGAGAGAGAAAGAGAAAGAAAGAAAGAAAAAGAAAGAAAGAAAGAAAGAAAGAAAGAAAGAAAGAAAGAAAGAAAGAAAGAAAGAAAGAAAGAAAGAAGAGCTATTATGGGCAGATTGGGGGCAGTGAAGACATCTTTCATTTTGGATATCTTATGTTGAATTGACTATCAGATGTCTATGTTTATATATCCAGTAGGCAGTTGCCTATATCGAAATGTGGAAAAACTAAAAGGTATATCCAAAAGATAAATTTTCAGGAAAGACTTATAAAATGTAGGTAGGATTTAAAGAAACCCAAGAGGCTGGGGAGACACTTGAGGCTAGCAACAGCAGGGAGCCCTTACTTAGACCTAAGAGTGAAAGGGGAATGAGCAGTTACCAGGATCCATAATACCTATAGTTATAGAAGAACATTACAGGACAAAAGACGTAGCCTTCAGTAAGGTAACAAAACCAGTGCAAAACCATGTTCTGTCACTGAGGGAGACAGTGGAGTATATACCTTGACCTTTCTCTTCCCTTGCCCTCCCATTTCCCAGTAGTGCCTCTACCCGAAGGAACCCAATTAAAAGCAAAGGGCAAGGGAGCCCATTCCATGGAGCTCAGCTTCTCCAATCACAGAACAAGGCAGAAAAAATGGATAATGCACATAGAGAAATAAAGGAGTGAATAGCCAACACAAGATCTGAATCTATAACCTGGGTTAGACACAGAGTTTGTAGAAGCTCCCTACTATATAGATACTACTTTCATTGTATGTTTGTGGTAGAGAAGGGTAAGCACATTCAGGAAAGTCATCTACTGAAAATAGAATAGAACACATATCAGAGGTCTCTATCAGGGCTCAGCAAACTTTTTGTGTAAAGGGCCATATCGAAAACATTTTAGGCTTTGTGGATTGTATGCTCTGTGTTACAACTTCTCAACTCATTCATTTGTCATTGATCATAACTATAGCCAATAAATGAATGAACGAGTGAGTCTATGTTCCAATAAAACTTTATTCACAAAAATGGGTGAAGGTCAGGATTTGGCCTGTAGGCCATAATTTCACTGACCACTGACCGGTCTAAAGGAAACCAGAGTGAACAGATTAAGAAGAATTATCACAGACTGCTGAGGACAGGATAGCTGTTAGAGTAAAATGAAAAATATGAAGTGTTACCAAGTCAAGAGGAGACAGTGTTTACAGGATAAAGGAATGACCAATGATGTGAGGGGTTACAGGGAAGTCTTGTCAGAAAAATACTAAGAAATATATATTAGATTTAGGGATAGCAAGATTCTTCATGATATTTATCTCCCGTGATGCTCCAGAAGTCAGATTTCAGTGAGTTAAAAAGATGAAGCAAGAGTAAAATCATTCAGTTTAAGGAACTCTTTAAAATTGTTGAGTTGTGGGGCACTTGGCTGGCTCAGTGGGTTGAGCGTCCAACTCCTAATTTTGGCTCAGGTCATGATCCCAGGGTTGTGGGATCAAGCCCCACGTGTTCTTTCTCTCTCTCTCTCTCTCTCTCTCTCTCTCTCTCAAATAAATAAATAAATAAATAAATAAATAAATAAATAAATAAAATAGTTGAGTTATAAAGAGAAGAGATATGCTACTTACTGGAGGTGATGATCGGTGTGAAAGTATATTTTAAGTAAGAACAAGGGATGTTTAAATATGAATAGGAAAGAACTGAATGAGAAGCTGTAGTAGAAGACACATGAGCTGCAAGATTAAAGAAGCCATAGTTGACAGCAGAAAGTCCCTTGAAAATGTGAGAGAATGAGGAAAAGTGGAAATGCAATCTTAGGAAAAGGATTATCATTGTCATTATAACTAAAGGGAAGGAGACACCAGTGGCATTTGAGGCTTGTGTTCATTATCTACCCCTGCATATCAAACTACCCTAAAATCAACAAGGAGTTTTTATTCATACTTCTGTAGGCTCCCTTGGCTACATCTTCTACTTCATGTATGTTGGCTGAGATCATTCATGTGGTAGCAATTATATAGAAACTCACCTGGGGCCAAATGGCTTCACTCATGTCTAGTGATTGGTACCATCTACAACAGACCTATAGCTCCTCTTTCTCTCCAGCAGGGTAGCCATGGGGCCTGAGAACATTAGAAGGTACAAAATGAAGTGGTAAGGACTCTTAAGGCCCCACCTTAGAATTTGCACAATGTCTCTTCTGCCATATTCTATTCGAAAGTCACAGGGCCAGCCCAGATTCAAGAAGAAAGCCAATAGGCACTTCCTCTTAATGGGGTGGAGGGGGGGGGAGTCCCATTGCGAGATAGTATGTGGAATGGGTGAGTTTGTTTCTGGTATCTTAGTGAGTCACTTGTCACGAGGCTTTAGAAAATCCATTCGTTTTGAAACCTATCTGTTTCTCTCCCCGTTCTCAACAAAATGGACCGACCAGAACTAGAGAAAAATGTGAAAATGCTTCTTGGTGGTTATTTCTACATGAAAATCCAAGATATAATATGACAACTCCCCTGATGTTTGTCTTAAGGCTTCTGTGTGTGACTTGCTTTCTACTTTCTTTTTTTTTTTTTTTTTTAACGTTTATTTATTTTTGAGACAGAGAGAGACAGAGCATGAACAGGGGAGGGGCAGAGAGAGAGGGAGACACAGAATCCGAAACAGGCTCCAGGCTCTGAGCTGTCAGCACAGAGCCCGACGCGGGGCTCGAACTCACGGACCGTGAGATCATGACCTGAGCCGAAGTCAGACGCTTAACCGACCAAGCCACCCAGGCGCCCCTCTACTTTCTGCTAACAAGTGATTAAAACTTGGTACCACCGAAACCCAACCCAAAGGGCTGAGATAGGACAGGTGCTTTGGAATTATTGGTATATTCAGTAGGTTTCTTGAAATATGATTGAAAAGCGGCACACACAATTCTTAACCATCAGAATTTAGATTGATCCTTTTATCTGAATAGAGTCTCAGTGGGTGAAAATCACTGAAATTGTAGAATATCTGAAATAACTTCAATCCATCACACTGCAAAATATCATCAGTGTGCTGAAAGGAATACAAAATAATGTTTACTTGCCTATTTTTGGTTCAAAAGTTTTCACTCTAAAAACTAATAAGTGGCTCAAGGTTTCCTAGTTGACATCTTTCTTAAAAACTACTTTTATCAAATTTCTCCTCAATTCAGTAATTCTGAAGTGATGAGTTCAGTATTGATGATTTGGGGGAATGCTTTCATTCCCTTACTCTCTTTGTCAGTCTCTTCCTCCCCACTTCATCCTTCCTCTGCTCCCTATCTCTCTCTTTTCTGCACATAGATAGAAAGGCAGTATATACATGTGGGAGAGTTTTTATTTGCAGATGCGCCAATCTGGGATTTTATGCCTAAACTCATTTCAATTCAAATTTATATTAATGGAGGAGGGGCTGCTCTTAACCCCAAATGGAAAGAGTCATGCCCAGATTGGTGTGAAGGGGTGGCAGACTGGGTGTCATCAGGAGACAATTTGCATGTTAAGAGTTTCAGAGTAAAGGAAGAACAAGGGAAAACTTCTGTTTCGATATTTACCAGGGAATTTGAGGCGAAGCAGGATGGAGGAGATAATAGTGGCCAATCTGAGTCGTTGTTTAACTACTTTGGGTTATATCAGCTTCTCTATGACCTAATTGAGACCAAGATATAGTCGTGGTTTTTTGTTTTCGTTTTTTACCACATCTTGGCAGTGAGGAATCGCCATCTTTAAGTGGCTTCTATTGTCATCATCAACCAAATGGTCAGAGCAGAACGTGAGCCACATAAGATACCACTAGGGACCCCAAAACTGGGTAAGACTTTGAGGGGCCTGGTCAACTTGCATAGGCAAATAAGAGAAAGAGAGAGTGAAATGTAGTTCATCGTATTAATATCTCTCATGTTTATATACATGTCTTGGTGAAGTTTGAGAGACTTGGGATATACTTAACTAATTTGCAAGTGGATATTTAGAAATTTAGGTGTCAAGCAATTTCTGATTTGTCCAGGACTAGCTATTGAACCTATAAGGATGTATTAGGTATGTATTATGTCTCAATAATCTTTTTTCTTTGATAACTTAAAAAAATTTTTTTTAATGTTTATTTATTTTTGAGAGAGACAGAGACAGAATGTGAGTGGGTTAGGGGCAGAGAGAGACACACACACACAGAAGCAGAAGAAGGCTCCAGGCTCGGAGCTGTCAGCACAGAGCCCGACAAGGGGCTCGAATTCACGAGCCACGAGATCATGACCTGAGCCGAAGTCAGACGCTCAACCGACTGAGCCACCCAGGCGCCCCTTCTTTGATAACTTTTAAAGGTAATACTAAACAGGAATAAATAGTTTCTTATTTGGGCTGATGTTTGTGTAATTTTGCTATCCCAAGTCACAGACAATTGACTAAATTATACAAATCATTGTCTGTAGGTTGGTTTGGACCATGAGGTCATTAGGAATTTTGGAAGTAATTGATCACAGCTGCTACTGGGTAAATTTACACTTGTCGGCAATACAGACTCCCGCACATGAACAGAGTTATCCTGTGATTAGCATACACTTTGGGAGTGCAACTCCTTTATTAAAATATTGGCTATCTTTTAAGAAATATTCTTAAGTTAGGGCAGCCATACTGGCAGGGATCATTTATGTGCCTGATATACTCCACATGAATACAGATGTGCAGTGCAAAATAGCTTGTATACATCATTGTCTGAATATTTGTAATACACACTGCTAATTATCTTTTTTAACTGCCATCACTTAAGACTTTCTTTTAATCGCCCTTAGTTTCCATTTCTAGGGTCTTTCTTTCTTTTTTTCTTTCTTTCTTTCTTTCTTTCTTTCTTTCTTTCTTTCTTTCTTTCTTTCTTTCTTTCTTTTTGCTATTATTGCAACTTCCTACTCTTTTATTAAGCTTATCCTCTCACCAAAACCTCATTTTTATTCATTCAATTAATTACACTCTTTTTAAAATGAATTGCAATGTGCAACCCTTTTTAAATGAGTTTCAATGTGCCACTCCTACCAGTGAATTGCATTTTAAGCCGTTCATCTTCATTGATGAAATTAGAGTTTGCCTTTGACAAAAGGACTTGATTGGTCAGCAAAGAAGCCTGCTGAATTGCTTTTCGCACAGGGATTTTCTGTATAGAGTTTCATGTCAGGGCTGAGCTGCCAGGCTCAATGTGTTTGTAGATGAATGGCATATTTGGGGAAGAGCTGGTTTAGTTCAGTTTGAGGTTGAAACCACGTTTTAAGAATTGAGTATATTGTATACACTTAGTCATGAAAATTGAGATGAAAGATAGAAAAATTTTAGGCTGAGGTCAGCCTTACTGGACTAGAAAGAGGAAACTGGTTGCTAAGAGAAGTGACTCAAGCCACTCCTGTATCTTTAGGCAGCCAATTAACACCAACACACCTTATCAGTCCTTCCATTAATGTAAAGCTTTGTCACTTTAAAAGAATGTGGGCAAATTTAATTCAGACTTTCCATAGATTCTAAGCCTAGGAACCTTGTAATCTAGGAAACTGTTGTTATTCACATGGAAGGAAGACTCACTTGGAAATTTGAATCTCCCTTCAGGCCATAGGTTAGCTTACCTCTCATCCATGAGGATGTCAATATGGTGAAGTGTTATGATTAAATATGTTAAGTTTGCATTTTCCTTTTTTTTTGGAGTTGGTGAATAGGTTCTATAGCTGAAACAAAGAAGAAATAAGTACAGCTAGATCATTACAAGAGAAGTGAGAGTCTAGCAATGCACCCTTACATTATGGTCAATTGATACTTGACCAGGGTGCCATGACAATTAAATGGAGGGGAAAAAAGAGTTTTCTCAACACATCGTCCAGAGAAAATTGGACATCCACTTACAAATTTGAAATGGATCATACACCTAAATGTAAAATCTAAAACTATAAAACTCTTAGAAGAAACCATAGGAATAAGTCTTTGTAACCTTGAGTTAGGAAATGGCTTCTTATAGAGGATACTAAAAATAAGTGGCAAAAGAAAAAATAAATAAATGGCATGTCATCAGAATTAAAACTTTTGAGCTTGAAAGGATACCATTAAGAAAGTAAAAAGACAACCTATAGAATGGGAAAAAAATGTTTACTAGTCATGTATTTGATAAGGAACTGGTTTCCATAATTCATACAGAACTCAAAACTCAATAATTAAAAACAAAATAGAACAAATAAACTAGTTTAAAAATGAGTAAAGGATCCAAACAGACATTTCTCCAAAGAAGATGGCCAATAAACACAAGCAAAGATGCTTAAGATCATAAGCCATCAGGAAAAAAAAAAAAATCAAATCAAAATGACAATGAAATACCACTTCACACCCACTAGAATGGCTATAACGCAAAAGACAGATAACAAGAGTTGGTGAGAATACGGAAACGTTGAACCCTCATACCCTGCTCATGGGAATGTAAAATGATGCAGCTGCTCTCTGGAAAACAGTATGGCAAGTCGTCAAAATGTTAAACATAGAGTTTCCATATTACCCGGCAATTCCACTCCTACATACATGTTCAAGAGAAATAAAATAAAACTTGTACCTGAATGTGTATCATAGCTAAAAACTGGAAACGATCCATGTTTTCATGAACTATAAAATGTCACGTATCCATCTAATATGGATATCATTTAATCATAGAAAGTCACAAAACACTGATACATGCTACAACATGAGTGAGCCCTGAAAAGGTTATGCTCAGTGAAAGAAGCCAGTCACAAAATACCACGTAGCATATGATGCCATTTATATGAAACGGCCAGAATAGGCAGATGCGTAGTCAGTAGATGAGTGGTTGCCAGGAGCTGAGGTTGGGCTTAATGAGGAATATCTACTAATGGATACATGGTGTCTTTGGGGGACGATAAAATTGTGTAAGTTTGATTGTGGTGATGGTTATACAATTTTATGAAAATGATAAAAACCACTGAATTGGACACTTTAAATGAGTTACTTGTATGGTGTGTGAATAATATCTCAATGAAACTATTAAAGAAAAATAGAAGAAGAAATGGTTGTTCTGAATTCTACAGAGAAGTGCCTCAATGTGGGGCCAGCTCGTCCCCTGGAGGCACTGTGCAAACTGCCCTCCCTTTTCCAGTCTTTATAAATAGGTCTTAGGAGTAGAGATAAACAGTAGAAACAGTTGTCACACTTGTTGACTGTGATGGTCTTAAAAGATACCTGTGGATTCTTTGGCAGTCTTCCCACTGAGAGGTCAGTTTTTTTGGCTCTGAGCTGACCTTAGTGACTTACTTATCATCAGTAGAATGCAGCAGAAGTGACACAGTAGAACTTTCATGGCTAGGTCAGAGAAAAAGGCTACGGAGCTTCAGCCTAGTTTTCCTTGGCTACTTACCTTTGTATCCCTGGGCCACCATGTAAAAATTCTGAGGACACTATGCTGTGAGAAAGCTCAGACCATATAGAGAATCCACATGTAGGTGCTCTGGCTCTCAGTCCCAGCTTAGATCCCAAGCCACCAGCAACATCAACTGCTAGACGTGTCAGTAAATTTTCCTCCAGATGATTCGGGTCCATGCCTCAGTGTTTTCCTTACCTGGACCAAAGCTGTCCTCACTATACCATATTCAAATTCCTAATCCATAGAATCTGTAAACACACTAAAATTGTTGTTTTATGCCACTCAGGTTTGGAGTGGTTTCTATATAGCAAAAGTAAAAACAATGTATGGTGAAAGGCTCTCCCCCATACTTGAGTCCTTATAAAGGGGAGAAATTCAAAGAGAATCACTTGTAGAGATAAAAGTATAAAAAAGAGGACAAGGCTTTTCATGAACCATTTTGATGTCTGCTAATGGATCACGTTCAATAACCTGCTGTGTGTTTCTCCAAGTATGGTAAAATGGAGTTGTCAGGGCATAGAAGGTTAGAGGTAATGGATCAACTTGCATTCCCTGTTTTGGATGTTCTGTGAGTGCCACATTGGGTACCTGGGCTTGAGCCATCTTGTTGGTATCTTTCCCAAGATAGTTGCCAGGCCACTAGTCAAGGTTATTCCAGCAGCTCTTGGAAATGCCCTTATGACAGGATCTGGAATTTTGGGTGTGTAACAAGTATAGGTGATTGAAGAGTAGAGCCTGAGCCAGATCATTAAGGGATACTCATTGAAACTATTCAGATTACAAGCCCAAGAGAGGGACTGCAGCCAATTAATGCAGGTTGTCTATTCAACGTGAATCAAAGAGCCTACATCTGAATGAAGTCCATGACAGCACAGAAACAAATTCAGGAAATCAAAAAGCAGTACTGAATCACAAGTAAGAGGAGATGGAAAGTAACTGGTATAGGGCATCAAGACTCCGGACTAATTGGGGACAGGAATACTGTGGTGAATTTCCAGAACGGGTCCTAAAGTAATGAGTTCGGATCTTGCTTCCCATAGTTGTTCAGAGATTAGTCTCATAAAAAGACCTGAATTGGGTCTGACAAATTCCAGTACACTTCTAAACATGAATCCAAACTAAACCAAGAAAGTTAGGAAGCCAGGGAATAGTGGATGAGGGAATTCCCTAATAATGTACCCCACAAAAAGACTGCCTTTAAATACCTGCCACGGATCTATCAGTCAGCTCTAGTAAGAGAAGCAGTCATAAGAGAAAAAGGGGAGGGGATTATAACCACTACCAGCTAACCAAAAAGACCTTTTTGCTTTCTTTTTTCTTCCCCCTCACGGCAATGCTCTGGCCTTTGAAGAGAGTTGGAGGGAGGGGTAGGAGATATCTTCAAGCTGATCTTGTTCCCCTCAGCCACTTATAAGCAAACTCCCAGATCAAACGCCCGTTGGGAAGAAGAAAAGAGAGAGATTGAACTGAAAGTGCCTGAAATGTCATGAAGGGAATAAGCTATTAATAACATCTTAATTGCACGCAGTAATTGCTTACGTTCCCCTCAGTGAAAATTCTTCAGTAAACAAGTTACTTGAATAATACAACTTTGTATCTTTGAGCCTCGGGTAGCTCTTGTGGAGTACTAGGGTACTAAAAGTGCTGGCTTTGGAGGTTTATCATAGTCATTAACTGCCAAGTTCCTGAAAAGAGGATCTCAGGATGTAACCAGTATTATCGGTGCTCTCATCCCCCCATGGGAAGAAGGACTGGGAGACTCTTTGGGATTTCTAATGTTTAGACAGAATTCTAGTAAGCTCCTCTGAGTTACAAGCTTGTCAGCTGGAGACATTCTCAGTCTTTCTACTTATTATCTATGAAGAGATTACTAGTATGTTAACAGAACATTAAAGTTTACAGGTATCCTTAACGGGTATTATCTTTTTTTGGTTGTCATAACACCCTTGTAAAATAAGGAAGGTTAATTTTATTATCTTTATTTTATTATTTTATTTTATTTTATTTTATTATTTTATTTTTTTAGTTTGAGAGATAGAGTGGGGTGGAGAGGGAGAGGGAGAGAGAAAATCTTAAGCAGGCTCCATGCCCAGCACAGAGCCCAGTGTGGGGCTCGATCTAATGACCTCGGGACCATGACCTGAACTGAAAGCAAGAGTCAGACGCTCAACTGACTGAGCCACCCAAGTGCCGCAGTATCTTCATTTTATAGGAGAGGAAAATGAAGCACAAACTTTAAAAAATTTGTTCAGTCACAAAATCAAAACCTAGTGGTGTCTTTGGGTGCCTGGGTGGCCCAGTGGGCTAAGTGTCTGACTTTGGTTCGGGTCATGCTCTCATGATTGATGAGTTTGAGCCCTGCATCAGGCTCTGGACGCTCAGTTCAGATCCTGCTTTGGATCCTCTGTCTCCTTCTCTCTCTGCCCTTCCCCAGCTTGGGCACTCTCTCTCTCTCAAATATAAATAAACATAAAAAAGAAAGAAAGGAAGGAAGGAAGGACATTTAAAAAGGGGGTTGGGGCACCTGGGTGGCTCAGTAGGTTAAGCATCTGACTTTGGCTCTGGTCATGATCTCATAGTTTGTGGGTTCGGGCCCCGTGTCAGGCTATGTGCTGACAGCTCAGAGCCTGGAGCCTGCTTTGGATCCTCTGTCTCCCCCTCTCTCTGCCCCTCCCCTGCTTGTGCTCTCTCTCTTAAAAAGAAATATTAAAAATTAAAAAAAAAAAAAAAAAAGAACCTAGTGGTGGCTCTAAATTCCTGACTTCCCTTATTAGTGACTGCCAATGTTATTTTTTATTATTAGATCTCTGGAAATGCATACACAAACACAGTATGAATATAAAGGTAAATATCATGTGACGATGAAATCATATACCAGATTAACATAAACTACACAGGAAAATTAAAGTAATACTTTTAAGTCAGAAAATATTTTGTTGAACATTTCTAAGAGATGTAAAATGTTAAAATGCGTAAACGTGAAAC
Source organism: Panthera pardus (assembly GCF_024362965.1). Taxonomy (NCBI): domain Eukaryota; kingdom Metazoa; phylum Chordata; class Mammalia; order Carnivora; family Felidae; genus Panthera; species Panthera pardus. The sequence goes on from NW_026526843.1 coordinate 102,649,943, forward strand.
GTGTGAATTTATCTAGTTTGCATTTTAAAATAGGTTAAATAGCCCAAAGTGAAATGTTAAAAAAATTCACCTTCAGTTTCTAATGAAAATAAGGAAAGCGTATCAACAATGTGAATGAAATCTAGAATTTTTATTAAGGGCTGCTGATCTAAGAGGGAAAGTTAGATTGTGGATAATTTTCACTAACTTTTGGACTATGAGATTACCTATGGGTTTCTCAAACCATGAAAGATAATAATTTAATGAAGCATCACATTGCAAAGATAATTTGGCTCTGTCTATTCTAGTGCTTACTGTATTTTTGGACTGGGCCTTGGGATAATCAGCATGTCAGTCCATGACTCTCTGTCCTTTTTATTCAGCTTGGTGATCCTAGTTAAGATAACTATGTGATTGATTCTTGCCTTGGCTCCTTCTTTTTCCCATTGCATATTTTCTCCAGTAGCCAATAATAGGGAAATGTTATGTAGATACCAGCAAAGCTGGTATATGCAATCATGATTATATTGCTTCAATAAAATGTAATATTCACGTGAGAGAACCTTGGAACATTTATTTTTCTCTGTGTGTGTGTGCACGTGTATGCACACGTACCTAGTGAGTAGGAGCAGAGATTTCAGACTCCACAGACATAAAAAGGCCTTTTTTAATAATACAAAGACTTCATTGTGCTTGATTAAATGGTTCCTATTTTTGTTAGTTCAACTTGGATTTAAGTTAAGAACCACCCTGAAATTTGTCAGACTCGGTTCAGATTTTTTATCAGACTAGACTCTGAACAACTATGGGAAGCAAGCTGTGAACTCTTCTATACTCTTGGACCACTTCTGGAAACTCACCACAGTGTTTCCATCCCCAATTGGTCCTGAGCCTCGAGAGCCTATACCAGTGACTTTCCATTCCTTTTTCGTTTATGGCTTCAGTCTTCCTATTTGATTTTTGCCAAAAGTATAGATTCAGGTGTAAGATAAATATTGTCATCATTTTAACATTCAGCACAGGGTAGTTTACTGTGCAGCAATAAATGAATGGAATAGATTTTTTTTTTTTTTTAACCTGGAATTGTTGTGTTTCTGTAACAAAGTGTAAAGCGTACGACTTTGAGATGAAGCAATGTACAAGGGTGGAGTATCTTGAGTACAGTGTTAGTAAAACACTAAGGAGCCTCATATCTACCAAAAGAAAATGACAATAAAGAGAATCTTACTTTCAAGCCAGATCTCAAATAATTTCTACGTGTAAAGTTTTAAGAAATGGGAACTCACCTTTAAAAAAATACCAGTTTAAAAAGAAAGTAACAACCATGGGTATGAGTCAAAAGAAATAATGGCAAAATGAGAGCAACCAATAAAATAAACATTAGAATTATTAGCCATGTATTGTAATATCTTAATAACTTCAGGGGCGCCTGGGTGGCTCAGTCAGTTAGGCGTTGACTCTTGGTTTAGGCTTAGGTCATGATCTCATGGTTTTTGAGATCAAGCCTCGTGTTGGGCTCCACGGTGACAGTGGAGCCAGCTTGGGATTCTGTCTCTCCCTCTCTCTCTGGCTCTCCCCTACTCGTGTTCTCTCTCTCTCTCTCAAAGTAAGTAAATAACTTTAAAAAAAATAAACTCTAAAAAATAATTTTAGAGAAATCAAAGACTAAACATAAGTTAGAAGAGAGTTAGGAAACATTACAAAATATGGATTATAAAAGCCCAATAAGTTCTGTTTCCAGTAATGGCAGACTAGTTGATTTGGATCAACTTTCTCATGTAGAATAGCAAACATTTGCATGTTTTCTAAAAGAAAGTGTTCATTTGAAGGCATTGAAGAACTAACATGGAAGGCAAGAATTACGGGAAAACCAGAAAGATCGAATTGAGAATTTGGGGATTTTTTCCCCAAGGAATATTTGACAAACATAAAAGAGTCTGTGGTGAGGCTAAGAAGCTGAGTGATGCTTCTGATAGATTCACAGGGCTGGGGAAACAAAAATTAAGATTTAGTTTCCCTATCAAATTCTATAACCTTTGTGTTGTGAATAATGCATGGGGTACATGCCCTAAAAAAAATGCTCTACCTATCTGAAAGGGACAAAAATAAGTTCTCTTTTGTGGAAAAATAGATCAAACTAGACTTAAAATTGTTGATATGTCTTTTCATATATGATGCCTGCAGCTCAAAAATTGTACAAGTGTACAAGTAGATAAGAGAAATATTATTAAAATCGGAAGACACAACAAGGAAACAGGAACAAATTCAGAGGGAAACACAGATAATGGAATTAATTGACATATTTTTTTTAATTTTACTATTATTTTCCCCCAGCTTTATTGAGATCTAATTGACATATAACATTGTGCAAGTTATGGTTTTTAATGACCATGTTCAATATGTTATGGAAATAAAAATAAGAATAACAACTTGGGAAGTGAAATGAAAATTATAAAAAGGACAAGATAAAAATCCTTGAGCCAAAGAAAACAATACAAATTTAAAAAGCAATGTGTGTGGTTAATGGCAGATTAGAGCTAAAGAAATCATAGGAGAATATTCAAAAAGAAGTATGTTGATAAATAATGAAAATACAAGAGACCTTATAATGGTCATTTGGCATACAATGGAAAAAAATATCCTTCTAATTAAAGTCCCATAAAGTGGGAAGAGAATGGGAAACAAACAACATTTTAAAAGGAAAACAGATGAGAAATTTTTAGGGGTCATAAAAGGCATCAAGTCGCAAAGCTCTAACAATTCCAGAAAAATAAATACAAAAATCCACACCTCGTACACCAAAGTCAAAACTACCAAAAGTCAATCATGAAGAGAAAATTCTAGAACAGTAGAGGAAAAAAATTACCCCTATGATTAGTAATAATACACACAATTGACTTTACATGGGGGAAAACAAATAAGAAAGCCAGAAGATAATTACAGAATTTATATCTGTAATTTGCAATTCTTCCCACCAAAAAATTTCCCCTAATGTCTTTGCCATGAATTTCATAGAAAATGTAGTGCAAATAAAGGCAAATTCTTCTAAAAAAATAGAAAAATTTCAAGTGAGCATAATTTTGATACCAAAATATATGAAGATATTATAAGAAAGGAAAATTACAGATCAAACACATAGGCTACACTTGAAAGGATGGGGAAAAAAATTCTCCATACAAAGAGGAACCAGCAAAAGGCAGGGATAGCTATATTAATATTAGACAAACATAGACTTTCAGACAAAAATTATTACAAGAAGCAAAAAAGGACATTATTTAAGGATAAAAGGGTCAATTGGCCAAGAAGACTTAACAATTATAAATATGATATGCCAAACATAAGAGTTCTGAAATGAATGAGGCAAAATTTGACAGAATTGAAATAATATAGTAGGAGACTATTGAAATATAATTGAAATTGAAATACAGTAATAGTAGGAGACCTCAATACCCCACCTTCAGTAATGGATAGAACAACCAGACAGAAGATCAGTAAGGTAACAGAGGACTCGAACAACACTTTAGACTAAGTGGACATAAAATATACAGAACACTTCCTCCAACAGTGGTAGAATATACATACTTCTTAAGAGTACACAGAATATTTTACAGGATAGATGATGTGTCAGACAACAAAACCAGTCTCAACAAATTTAAAGAGATTGGAATTATACAAAGTATCTTTTCTGATCACAATGGCATGAAACTAGAAAACAATAGCAAAAGAAAACTTGGAAAACCCACATGTATGTGGAAAGTAAACCATATACTCATCAACAACTACTGAGTCAAAGAATGAGTCACAATGGAAATTAGGAACTATCCTGAGACAAATAAAAACAAAAATACAACATACCAAAATTTATGGGATGCAACAAAAGAAATACTAGGAGGAAAGTTTATAGCTGAAAATGTGTACATTTGAAAGAAGAAAGATCTCAAATTAGCAACCTAACTTTACACCTCAAAGAACTAGAAAAAGAACAAACTAAACCAAAAACTAGCAGAAGGAAGGAAAAAATAAAGATGAGAGCAAAGAATAATGGAATAGAGAATACAAAAACAATAGATAATATCAACTAAACTAAACATACAAATAATTGTATGTCGGGGTGCCTGGCGGCTCAGCCAGTTAAGCAACGACTTTGGCTCAGGTCATGATCTCGTGGTTTATGGGTTCGAGCCCCTTGTCGGGTTCTGTGCTGACAGCTCAGAGCCTGGAGCCTACTTCGGATTCTGTGTCTCCCTCTCTCTCTGCACCTCCCCTGCTCACACTCTGTCTCTGTCTCTCTCAAAAAAAATAAATGGTTAAAAAAATTTAAAAAAAATGTATGTCAATAAATTGGATAATGGATAGAAGAACTGGGCAATAATTGGATAGAAGAAATGGGCAAATTCCTAGAAACACACAATCTACTAAGACTGAATCATTAAGAAATAAAAAACCTGAACAGATCTAGAACTAGTAAGAAGATAGAATCAGTAATCAAAACCTCCCAATAAAAAAACCCCAGGATTAGATGGTGTCACTGGTGAATTCTAGCAAATATATAAAGAAAAATTAACATCAATACTACCCAAACCCTTCCAGAAAATTGAGAAAAAAAAAAAAAAAAGGAACACTTCCAAAATCATTTCATGAGGTCAGCAAACAAACTTAAGAATATACTATTTATGTGAATAATTTCCAAACCGGCTAATTCAATCTGCCATTTAAAAAAGTTCCTACAAAGGAATCACTGGGCCAGGTAGTTTCATACTATTTTTGTTGTGGTTTTTAATAAACTTGCCAACCAGACTCTCAAATTTATGTAGAAGAACCAAGTGCCAAGAATACATAAGATGCTCCTTAAGAAGAACGTGGTAGGGGGTTATTTTATCAAAGGTTAATTATTATTTTAAAGCAATCATTAATTAAGATAACAGGATGTTCGTGCAGAGATAGCCAAATGGAAGTACAAAAAATGCCCCAGAATAAGAACCACTGTATATTGAACACTTAATTTATGTTAGAACTAAGAGACCTTAATAAATGATTTGGAGTGCCATAATTAGACATTGATTGCTTTAAGGTTTCAATTGCAGAAGAGCTCACAGGACTCAGTTACACTTACAGCTTTATTAGAGAGAAGAGATACATTCTCCCAACAGCAGGTGAAGTATCTGCACTAAAGGGCCTCGAGATATCAGGAGCAAGCTTGCTTGTCTGCCCACCACCGGGGCTCAGAGGACACACTCTGTGTCCAGATCTCAAACCCCTGACATGCAAGCAGCCTTAACCATCAAAAAACCCCAGGCTCCACTGAAACTAGATAAAAATTTTAAATCCAATCATTATTAGTAAACAACACAGACAGTCCTACTCTGAAACAAATCACATACTCATGGTTTCAGAATATCATTTTTCTCTAGTTAACTGTATTTCACAGCTTTGGCTGCAGAGTTGTCTGGCTTTAGTATGTGGTCAATCCTGTCCTGCTGAGATTAACCCATGCTATACACGAAGTGAGAAAAATATCTACAGGGAAAACTGCTGAAACTAAATTTTAACCATAATGGATACAATCATTTTCTGTTGAATTACAGTCTTAAATATGAAAGTCATAGCTATAATGTTTCAGAAAATAACGTAGGAGACCATCTTCATGACTATGGAAAAAGGGAAGGGTTTTAAAAGTTAACACAGGGGGTGCCTGGGTGGCTCAGTCGGTTAAACGTCTGGCTTCGGCTCAGGTCATGATCTCTCAGTTTGTGAGATTGAGCCCCGCATAGGGCTTTGTGCTGACAGCTCAGAGCCTGGAGCCTGCTTCAGATTCTGTCTCCATCTCTCGGCCCCTCCCCTGCTCATACTCTGTGTCTCTCTATCTCTCAATAATAAATAAATGTTAAAAAAAAATTTTTTTAAAGTTAACACAGAAAGTGTAAAAAAACATTTAAAGAAGGATTGATAATGCTTAATACTTTAACATTTTAAATTATCTTTTATCTCAGGATATTTTTCTTTTTCATCACAAGTACACTCCTAATCCCCTTCACCTGTCTCCCCCATCCCCCCATCCACCTGTCGTCTGGTAACCATAAGTTTGTTCTCTATAGTTAAGAGTCTTGTTTCTTGGTTTGTGTGTCTCTTTTTTTCCCTTTTGTTCATTTGTTTTGTTTGTAGCAAGTGGAAAATATGTTTCAAATGAGGAAAAGTTGCAACACATGTAACTGATATATCATTAGTATTCACAACATAGAAATGAAACTCCTAAAATAAGAAAAACATAAGCAACACAATGGAAAAAATAGGTGGGAAATTTTTGAACAGACAATTCCAGTAGAGAAGTATAAATGAACACCAGATATATGAAAAAAAATGTTTAACTTCATTAAAAGTCAAGGAAATGGAACTTAAAAACACACTGAGTTATAGCTTAACACCTAATAGATTCAAAAGGAAATGAGAGAGGGGGCGCCTGGCTGGATCAGTCAGTGAAGCATGCGACTCTTGATCTCAGGGTTGTGGGTTTGAGCCCCTCATTCCATGTGGAGATTACTTTAAAAATCAAAGTAAAGAAAAAGGAAATGAGGGAAGGGAAGAAGGAAGGAATTGAGGAGGGAGGAAAAGAAAAGCCAGATACTATCAGAGGTGAATGAGCATGAAACGGGCACAACTGAAATTTACAAGCCTAGGTGAAGCATAAATTGCTGTAGACACTAAACTACAGACAACCTAGAAGTTCTACTCCTAGATGATTATCCTAGAGAAATTGTTGTATGTGTGCTCCAGGAGACACGTGTAAAATGATGTTCTTAGACGCACTGTTTATAACAGAAAAGAATTGGAGACTCTCGGGGCGCCTGGGTGGCGCAGTCGGTTAAGCGTCCTGACTTCAGCCAGGTCGCGATCTCGCGGTCCGTGAGTTCGAGCCCCGCGTCAGGCTCTGGGCTGATGGCTCGGAGCCTGGAGCCTGCTTCCGATTCTGTGTCTCCCTCTCTCTCTGCCCCTCCCCCGTTCATGCTCTGTCTCTCTCTGTCCCAAAAATAAATAAAAAAACGTTGAAAAAAAAATTAAAAAAAAAAAAAAGAATTGGAGACTCTCAAACGCAAATCATTTCATTTAAAAGATCAATTGACTTTGGTATATTCATTCAACATACTATACAGCCATGTAGTTGAATGAGCAAATGCTAAACACAACCACACAGCTGAATGTCAAGCATATAATCCTGAGAGAAAGAAGCAAGTCACAGAAGAATATTCCATTTATATAAAGTTCAGAAACTGGCAAATTTCAACAATGCGTTAAGAATGTGTGAAACCACTATAAAGAAACACAAGTTTATGATCATTACAACTCCCCATTTTTAAAAATACTCCTTAGGGAGAATTTATGGTAAAACCTCGGCGTTATTCTCACACCTCCTTCTCTCCCTATTTTGCCATCTTCTACCCTGATACATTTATTCTATTTTTTATTTAATTTTGTTTATTTATTTATTTTGAGAGAAAAAGAAAACATGAGCAGGGGAGGGGAAGAGAGAAGGGGAGAGAGAAAGAATCCCAAGCAGGCTCCACAGTGTCAGAACAGAGTCCAAGACGGGGCTCGAACTCAAGAACCGTGAGATCGTGACCTGAGCCGAAGTCAAGGGCCAGACGCGCTTAACGGAATGAACCACACAGGCACCCCTACCCTGATACATTTAACCATCCAGGCTGGTTGATTCCACTTCCTGTGCATTTCTAGAATTGATCCTTATCTCCTCCTCTTCACTGTTCCCATCCTAATACAGACACCCTGCTACTTGCCTGTATGATTAAAGCAACTTCTTAACACATGTCCCTGCCCCGTTTTGCCCCTCTACTGTCCATCCCTGCCACTACTGCCACAAGGGTCCTTCTAAACTGCAAATCTGATCTTAATTGCTCCTGTACTGAATTCTCATCACTCTTAGGATAAATATAATGGCTAACAAACTCCTAAATGATTTACCTCTTCATCTCTTCATTCGTATTTCTCAGTACCGACTTATCTCTTCTCAGCTCTTCCGTTTTGCATGTCCTGTTGTCTCTGATTGAAATGTTCTTGGGACGCCTGGGTGGCTCAGTTGGTTAAGTGTCCAACTTCAGCTCAGGGCATGATCTCACAGTTTGTGAGTTCAAGCCCTGCATCAGACTCATGTGCTGACAGCTCAGAGCCTGGAGCCTGCTTCGATTCTGTGTCTCCCTCTCTCTCTCTCCCCCTCCCCCACTCACACTCTCTATTTGTCTTTCAAAAATGAATAAATGTTAAACAAAATTTTTTAAGGAAGGTTCTCATCCCAGACCCCTCTTGCCTGTCTTATATTTCTCTCTCTGACTTGCCTCAAAGTGAATGCCACTTCCTCATGTAAGTATTCCTGAACTCAACAAGGTTATTTTTGGTGTCTATTTCATAACTGCACCTGCATTACAAAGTGTACTTCTCATGTTATAAACTTTTCACGTTGCATTCTTCAGGGTTGTTCACAATACTATGAGTTTTATGAGCAAAGCAATCCTTTTTACTTTGCCCCATATTGAATATCCAGTATTTGAAATTATGACTGCCACATAATAAGCATACATCAAGTGTTAATAAATAAATAACATGAATTATTTGGGCACAATGCAGGCAATCTGATGTCCAATGTTTCTCCAACATGTACCTCTGATATAAATTTCTCAACTTCTTTAGGCCCCAGTTTCCTGCTCTTTAAATTGACATATCTCTTCTTTTCCTAGGTAATGAACTTCCTTTAATAAAATCATCGGCTGGCCCTCATTTTGTGTGACTCTGCAACTTCTAGTTCTGCTGTCCCTGCATTTGAGGGTGTCAAAAACCCTGAACCTTACACAAGGCTTCTAAAACCCTTAAAAAATGACTTGAAACTAAATCCATTATGACTTTCACCTTCGTGTGCATCAGGGTTTGAACAAAGTGAGAGCTTTGATCCTGGAACACATACAAAAATGTGTCTTATCTGGATCCTCATTGGCTTCCTAAATGTTCTGCCTTCGTCCATTTTGTTCCTTTCCCATTATCTATATCACAGCCACAGTGTCCTTTTCAGCGTATTCATTTGATTACTTACTCCTGCCCACCATAAGGTCTTTATTCATGACATCTCTTCCAGTCAATGTATTTTATGTCCCCTCCTCTTCACAGAAGGTACTCCTACATGTCTTTCTAATCTCAATTTTAGTGTCACCTTTTCAGTGACTCCTCACGAAGGCAAATATTTCTGTTAAAGAATCTTACCACACTGTCTACTCCTACAGTACCTGCGTAGTTTTAACATTTTGAAATTCTTTGTGTGGGTATTTGTTTAATGTTTGTTGTTCATTTCCTGCACCAGCCATATACTCCATGTGAGCAGAGGTCATATCTGATTTTCTTTTTTGTGGCAGCTCCAGGACCTTCCAAAGAGCCAGACACATAGTAGGCTCTCAAGTTACTTTTGTTTACAGTTAGGAAAAAAGAAAGAAAGAAGGATGGAAGAAAGGAAATAAGTTCTATTTTTTTTATATTTTTATATTTATTTATTTATTTATTATTTAACTTTATTTTTTATTTTTTAAAATTTACATCCAGATTAGTTAGTATATAGTGACACAATGATTTCAGTAGATTCCTTAGTGCCCCTTACCCATTTAGCACTTCCCCCCTCGCACAACCCCTCCAGCAACCCTGTTTGTTCTTGATATTTATGAGTCTCTTTTGTTTTGTCCCCCTCCCTGTTTTTATATTACTTTTGTTTCCCTTCCCTTATGTTCATCTGTTTTGTCTCTTAAAGTCTTCCTATGAGTGAAGTCATATGATTTTTGTCTTTCTCTGACTAATTTCACTTAGCATAAGACCTTCCAGTTCTATCCACATAATTGCAAATGGCAAGATTTCATTCTTTTTGATTGCTGAGTAATACTCCATTGTATACACATATACCACTTTTTCTTTATCCATTCATCCATCGATGGACATTTGGGCTCTTTCCATACTTTGGCTATTGTAGATAGTGCTGCTATAAACATGGGGGTGCATGTGTCCCTTTGAAACAGCACACCTGTATCCCTTGGATAAATACCTAGTAGTGCCATTGCTGGGTCGTAGGGTAGTTCTATTTTTAGTTTTCTGAGAAACCTCCATACTGTTTTCCAGAGTGGCTGCAGCCATTCTTACAGGTGGGAGGTGGTATCGCATGGTGGTTTTGATTTGTATTTCCCTGATGATGAGTGGTGTTGAGCATTTTTTCATGTGTCGGTTGGCCATCTGGATGTCTTTTTTGGAGAAGTGTCTAGTCATGTCCTTTGCCCATTTCTTCACTGGATTATTTGTTTTTCAGGTGTGGAGTTTGGTGAGTTCTTTATAGATTTTGGATACTAACCCTTTATCTGATATGTCATTTACAAATATCTTCTCCCATTCTGTCGGTTGCCTTTTGGTTTTGCTGATTGTTTTCTTCGCGGTGCAGAAGCTTTTTATTTTGATGAAGTCCCAGTAGTTCATTTTTGCTTTTGTTTCCCTTGCCTCTGGAGACATGTTGAGTAAGAAACTGCTGCGGGCAGGATCAAAGAGGTTTTTGCCTGCTTTCTCCTCGAGGATTTTGATGGCTTCCTGTCTTACATAGAGGTCTTTCATCCACTTTGAGTTATTTTTGTGTATGGTGTAAGAAAGTGGTCCAGGTTCATTCTTCTGCATTTCGCTGTCCAGTTTTCCCAGCACCACTTGCTGAAGAGACTGTGTTTATTCCTTTGGATATTCTTTCCTGCTTTGTCAAAGATGAGTTGGCCATACGTTTGTGGGTCCATTTCTGGGTTCTCTATTCTATTCCATTGATCTGAGTGTCTGTTCTTGTGCCAGTACCATACTGTCTTGGTGATTACAGCTTTGTAGTATAGCTTGAAGTCTGGGATTGTGATGCCTCCTGCTTTGGTTTTCTTTTTCAAGATTTCTTTGGCTCTTTGGGGTCTTTTCTGGTTCCATACAAATTTTAGGATTATTTGTGCTAGCTCTGTGAAGAATGTTGGTGTTATTTTGATACGGATTGCATTGACTGTGTAGATTGCTTTGGGTAGTATCAGCATTTTAACAATATTTGTTCTTCCTATCCAGGAGCATGGAACCTTTTTCCATTTCTTTGTGTCTTCTTCCATTTCTTTCATCAGCTTTCTATAATTTTCAGTGTATAGATTTTTCACCTCTTTACTTAGATTTATTCCTAGGTATTTTGTGGTTTTTGGTGCAATTGTAAATGGGATCGATTCCTTGATTTCTCTTTCTGTCGCTTCATTGTTGGTGTATGAGAATGCAACCGATTTCTGTGCATTGATTTTATATCCTGCAACTTTGCTGAATTCATGAATCAGTTCTAGGAGTTTTTTGGTGGACTCTTTTGGGTTTTCCATATAGAGTATCATGTCATCTGTGAAGATGAAAGTTTGACCTCCTCCTGGCCGATTTGGATGCCTTTTATTTCTTTGTGTTGTCTGATGGGAGAGGCTAAGACTTCCAGTACTATGTTGAATAACAGTGGTGAGAGTGAGCATCCCTGTCTTGTTCCTGACCTTAGGGGGTAAGCTCTCAGTTTTTCCCCATTGAGGATGATATTAGCATTGGGTCGCTCGTATATGGCTTTTATCATCTCAAGGTATGATCCTTCTATCCCTACTTTCTTGAGGGTTTTTATCAAGAAAGGATGCTGTATTTTGTCGAATGCTTTCTCTGCATCTATTGAGAGGATCATATGGTTCTTGTCCTTTCTTTTATTGATGTGATGAATCACATTAATTGTTTTGAACCAGCCCTGCGTCCCAGGTATAAATCCCACTTGGTCGTGGTGAATAATTTTTTTAATGTATTGTTGGATCCGGTTGGCTAATATCTTGTTGAGGATTTTTGCATCCATGTTCATCAAGGAAATTGGTCTATAGTTCTCCTTTTTAGTGGGGTCTCTGTCTGGTTTTGGAATCAAGGTAATGCTGGCTTCTTAGAAAGAGTTTGGAAGTTTTCCTTCCATTTCTATTTTTTGGAACAGTTTCAAGAGAATAGGTGTTAACTCTTCCTTAAATGTTTGGTAGAATTCCCCTGGAAAGCCATCTGGCCCTGGACTCTTGTTTTTTGGCAGCTTTTTGATTATTAATTCGATTTCCTTACTGGTTATGGGTCTGTTCAAATTTTCTATTTCTTCCTATTTCAGTTTTGGTAGTGTATATGTGTCTAGCAATTTGTCCGTTTCTTCCAGATTGCCCATTTTGTTGGCATAGAATTGCTCATAATATTCTCTTATTATTGTTTCATTTCTGTTGTGTTGGTTGTGATTTCTCCTCTTTCATTCTTGATTTTACTTATTTGGGTCCTTTCCTTTTTCTTCTTGATAGAACTGGCTAGTGGTTTATCAATTTTGTTAATTCTTTCAAAGAACCAGCTTCTGGTTTCATTGATCTGTTCTACTCGGTTTTTTGGTTTCAATAGCATTAATTTCTGCTTTAATCTTTATTATTTCCTGTCTTCTGCTAGTTTTGGGTTTTATTTGCTGTTCTTTTTCCAGCTCCTTAAGGCATTAGGTTTGGTTGTGTATCTGAGATCTTTCTTCCTTCTTTAGGAAGGCCTGGATTGCTATATACTTTCCTCTTATGACCACCTTTGCTGCATCCCAGAGGTTTTGGGTTGTGGTGCTATCATTTTCATTGACTTCCATATACTTTTTAATTTCTTCTTTAACTGCTTGGTTAGCCCGTTCATTCTTTAGTAGAATGTTCTTCAGTCTCCAAGTATTTGTTACTTTTCCAAATTTTTTCTTGTGGTTGATTTCGAGTTTCATGGCGTTGTAGTCTGAAAATAGGCACGGTATGATCTCGATCTTTTTGTACTTACTTAGGGCTGATTTGTGTCCCAGTATATGGTCTATTCTGGAGAATGTTCCATGTGCACTGGAGAAGAATGTATATTCTGCTGCTTTAGGATGGAATGTTCTGAATATATCTGTTAAGTCCATCTGGTCCATCTCTGTCATTCAAAGCCATTGTTTCCTTGTTGATTTTTTGATTAGATGATGTGTCTATTGCTGTGAGTGGGGTGTTGAAGTCTCCTATTATGGTATTACTATCGAAACGTTTCTTTATGTTGTTGATTAACTGATTTATATATTTGGGTGCTGCCACATTTGGCTCATAAATGTTTACAATTGTTAGGTCTTCTTGGTGGATAGACCCCTTGATTATGATATAATGCCCTTCTGCATCTCTTAATACAGTCTTTATTTTAAAGTCTAGATTGTCGGATATAAGTATGGCTACTCTGGCTTTCTTTTGTTGACCATTAGCATGATAGATGGTTCTCCATCCCCTTATTTTCAATCTGTAGGTGTCTTTAGGTCTAAAGTGGGTCTCTTGTAAACAGCATATAGATGGGTCTTGTTTTCTTATCAATTCTGATACCCTGTGTCTTTTGATTGAAGCCTTGAGTCCATTGACGTTTAGAGTGAGTACTGAAAGATATGAATTTATTGCCATTATGATGCTTGTAGGGTTGGAGTTTCTGGTGGTGTTCTCTGGTCCTTTATAATCTTTTGTTGCTTTTGGTATATATATATATGTGTATATATATACATATATATATATACACATATATATACATACATGTATATGTATATATATGTGTGTGTGTGTATATATATATATATGTGTGTATATATATATATATATATATATATTTTTTTTTTTTTTCATCTTTTGTCCCCTCAGAGAGTCCCCCTTAATTTTTCTTGCATGGCTGGTTTAGCGGTCACAAACTCCTTTAGTTTTTGTTTGTCTGGGAAACTTTTTACTTCTACTTCTATTTTGAATGACAGTCTTGCTGGATAAAGAATTCTTGGCTCCATATTTTTCTGATTCAGCACACTGAATATATTCCGCCACTCCTTTCTGGCCTGCCAGGTTTCTGTGGATAGGTCTGCTGCAAACCTGATCTGTCTTCCCTTGTAGGTTAGGGACTTTTTTTGCCTTGCTGCTTTCATGTTTCTCTCCTAGCCTGAGTATTTTGTGAATTTGACTGTGATATGCCTTGTTGAAGGTTGGTTTTGGTTGAATCTAATGGGGGTCCTCTGTGCTTCCTGGATTTTGATGTCTGTGTCTTTCCCCAAGTTAGGAAAGTTTTCCGCTACGATTTGCTCACACAATCCTTCTACCCCTATTTCTCTCTCTTTCTCCTCTGGGACCCCTATGATTCTGATGTTGTTCCTTTTTAACGAGTCACTGATGTCTCTAATTCTTAAATTGTGCTCTTTTGCCTTAATCTCCCTCTTTTTCTCTGCTTCGTTATTCTCTATAAGTTTGTCCTCTATATCGCTGATTCTCTGTTCTGCCTCGTCCATCCTTGCTGACGCTGCATCCATCCATGATTGCTGCTCAGTTATAGCATTTTTAATTTCATTCTGGCTATTTTTTACTTCTTTTATCTCTGCAGAAAGGGATTCTAATCTATTTTCAACTCCAGCTAGTATTCTTATTATTGTGATTCTAAATTCTGGTTTAGACATCTTGCTTGTGTCTGTGTTGGTTAAATCCCTGGCTGTCGTTTCTTCGTGCTCTTTCTTTTGGGGTGAATTCCTTCGTTTTGTCATTTTGAAGGGAGAAAAGGAATTAATGAGGTAGAAGCATTGAAATTAAAAAAAATTAAAATTAAAAAATATTAAAATTAAAAATTAAAAACACACCCACACAAAAATCGAATACATGATGCTAGATCCTAGGTGTGTTTTGGTCTGGGTGTAAAAAGTGGTTTGACAGATTAGAGAAACAAAGAAAGAAAAAAAAAGGTGGGGGGAGAGAAAAAAAGGAAATCATTTGAGAATTTGAGAAAATGAATACACTAAAGTAGACTAAAATACACAAAAGTAGAGAATATAGTAGAAAAAAAGTATAGAAAAATATTTTTTAATAAAAATTAAAAAGAAATATGAATTTTTTTCTGTATTTAAGAAAAAAGAAACAAAAAAAAGATAAGAAAAGAAAAAGGAAAAGACAAAAAAAGAAATCGTTTGAAAATTTGAAAAGTGAATACGCTTAGTAGACTGAAATAAAATGATGGGAGTAAGGTAGAATTTGAAAAAATGTACATAAAAGCAAAAAATATAGTAATAAAAATTAAATAAAATTATTTTTAAAATAAATTGAAAGCAAAAATGAAGTTTTTCTCTTTCTGCATTCAAGAAAAAGAAATGAAAAAGAGAAAAAAAGAAAAAAGGAAATTGTTTGAACATTTGAAAAGGTGAGTACACTGAAGTAGACTAAAATAAAATGATGGAAGTAAAGTAGAATTTGAAAAAAATTACACAAAAGTAAAAAGTATAGTAATAAAACTTAAAGACCAATATTTTCAATAAAAATTGAAAATAAAAATGAGTTTTTCCTCTTTCTGTATTCAAGAAAAAGAATTGTAAAAGAGAAAAAGGAGAAAGAGAGAAAAAAAAACTGAATAGATGAACCTGCTAACAGATTGAAGTGGGACTGAAATTGCTTCATTTTCCCCTAGAGGTCAGTCCATGTAGCTCTTTATAGTCCATAATTTATGCCAGCAGTGAGGTTTGTGTTCTTGAAGAGTGAAGTTGGCCCAGTTGGGCAGGGCTCAGTGTAACGGCTCCGCTCTCCCCTAGATGGCGCTGCTAGCCTACTGGGGTGGATTGTTGCGGTGCTCGTCGGTGCGCATGCGCAGGAGCGGTGGAAAATGGCACCACTCAGCCACCCAGTCTGGTCTCCCGGATCAGCAGTCGTGAACTGGTCCTCCATCTTCAGCTCTCGTCCACTCCCTGCTTTTCCACTCTCTGTGACCAGGTCCCAGGCAGTTCCTCTGTCCCGAGTTTTGTCTCAGATGCGGCTGTTTTCCCTGGCCCCTTACTTCCGAAGGACTGTGGCTTTGACCCGCTCTGCCCCTCTGTGGGAGGGTCTCACCGACCAATGGCCAAATGTCGGCTGCACCCAGGAATGCCTGCTGGATCCTGCTGTTGCCGGTGCCCCGAGACTGCAGCAAGGTGCCAGCCTGCCCCCCCCAAAGAATCGCGAGACCGTGTAGCCTCAGCATTTCAGGGACCATGGAAAATAGCAACACACATCTGACACCAGGCTTCACCCTCAGCAGCCTTGCCCCAGCACCAGCGAATGTGGCTGCCTTCTGGGGT
Source organism: Panthera pardus (assembly GCF_024362965.1). NCBI lineage: Eukaryota > Metazoa > Chordata > Mammalia > Carnivora > Felidae > Panthera > Panthera pardus. The sequence continues at coordinate 102,666,096 of NW_026526843.1, forward strand.
CTGCTGGGACCAGGTGGCTTCAACAGTCTCTACCAAATGTCTTTCCATCAGTGGAACCGCTTTTCCCCGTGTGGCCCAAGAACCTCCCGGACCCCACTCTGTTCCTGGGGATTCGCCCTTCCCACCAGAGCACCGCCTGGTATGGAGCTGCAGAGTTGCAGCTTTTGCACTCCCCTTGTTTCCAGTCTTAATGGAATTTAAACCCTCTCCTTTCTCCCTTTTTAGTTTAGTCCCTGCAGCTGTTTCCAATTTTCCACTTTCTCTCCAGCTGCTTTTGGGGAGGGGTGCTTTTCCCATATGCTCCCCCTCTCCCCAGTCTCCGTCCTCTCCACCTGCAAAAACGGTTCCCTGCCTTTTGGGGCTTCTTGCTCCCCAAGTTCAGCTCTTCATGTCGCGTACCTGCTGAATTCTGTGGTTCAGGTTGTAACGATTGTTGTGTTAATCTTCCAGTCGGTTTTCTAGGTGTGTAGGATGGTTTAGTGTTGGTCTGGCTGTATTTCATGGACGTGAGACACACAAAAAGCTTCCATGCTGTTCTGCCATCTTGGCTCCTCCCAATAAGTTCTACTTTTTGTGGACACTCCTGCAATTATCAGGAACACGAAACTGAGATAGACATTAATCTTTCAAGGAAGGTACCTGGATACATATCCAAAGCCTCAAGAGGAATAAACCATGAGCTCACTGTACCGCCAGCCCTGGAAGACTGTGGAAGTGGAAGTATGGAAGTATTGTTGTAGGAAATATGGGACCCAGGCAGGAAGATCGAATAAGGCCAGTGGCCAAAAAAAGGTCAGAGCTAGAGAAACTGAGTGCAAACATCAAAGTAAATTCTAAGAGCAAGAACTCTTAGAATCCATCAATGATCAGGGTTGTTATAATACTTCCAGATAATGGCTCGTGGTTCTGCTTTGTCATCTCTGATATTGTCATTGTGGTTGGCTGCATGAGAGCAGGAATCTCTAATTTCAGCATACTACTTTTAAAAGAACTGTTTTAATGTTTGTTTATTTTGAGAGAGAGAGCATGAGCAAGAGAGCGGCAGAGAGAGAGGGAGACAGAGAATCTGAAGCAGGCTCCAGGCTCTGAGCTGTCAGCACAGAGCCCAATGCGGGGCTTGAACTCACAAGCCGTGAGACACTGACCTGAGCTGGTGTCAGACACTAAACTGACTGAGCCACCCAGGCGCCCCCAACAGACTACATTTTTAAGTACCTGTATGTTTTCCTATTTGTTCTTCCATGCTTTTTCATATTTTGTACCTTTTTACAGTTTACTATCTGATATGTTCTTTTAAGAAATCAAGAGTATAAAGAAGATATTCAAAGAAATGTAGGTAAATTCATAAAATATTGATAAAGTTGGGAGCCTTCAGTGTAGTTTGATTTCCTGGTGGTAAATAACAGTGTTGAAGTTGTGGACTAGGCCTTTTGCATTAGGGCTTTTTAATAGAATTTAACCTTCTCCAAAACACCTCAAAATAGGCACTCTTCCTATTTTGCAGATGAGGAAACCAAGGCTCATAAAGTCTTTGAGTTCTATGGAAATAGTTTTAAGCATGTCTAGAGCAAATTTCATGGTGTTTCTATATTAACCTTAAAACTAAGATCCTCCTTTCTTTATAAAACATTCCTCATATTTTTCTTTTCTAGGGTTGAAACACTTTAAAAAGCAAAAATACTTTGAAATTCCCCCTCCTTTTATATAGCAAATGAGAGAGTACTAATGTGATCTAGAAATCACACTGGTAAATCTATAACAAATAATCTTTCTTTAGGATGGATTTCAAGAGAGCTAGAATCATGTTTTTCAAACTTGAAAGGAATGCATTTTTTTTTTCAGATGAGATCTTCTACAAAACTGTGTTTAAAAAACAGGTAAAAGAGTAGCTTCTTAGATCTTGAACTCCCTTCCAGTCTAGCAGTGGAAAACCCAGAGCCTGGAGGAACACGGGGTTAGAGCCTGTTCATTCTGAGTGTCCGGCAGGGAAGGTAGGATAAAACCCTCAGGGTAGGGGGCCGGGAGCCAACAAAGAAGTTAAATATAATATCCTTATCCTCTTCAGTTTAAAAATATGGCTGAACCTTAGTTAAATATTCATACTTCTTTGCCGTTATTTTTTCCACTTGCCATGATTTTCCCAGACATAGTTGCCTGGATACTTCTTTAACTGTCTGAAAAATAACTGAATCCCAGCCGGTGAATTCCAGTGTTCTGGTTTCCTCCACTTGGGGTACTACTCAACCAATGCAAATTGAGAGTTTGGTGTGAAACAGGGGTACCGCTGTTCCCTCTGCATTACTAATACAGTCATGGCATTCAGAATCATCCCTCAGCACAGGCATGCATGCTGTTTCCTAATGCCAATTTTTTTGTAAGAAATCTGTAGTAATTTCTCACTGCCATTCAGTTCCATATGTATTTCTGGAATTAGCTAATTTAGCACATTTTCCTTTTGTTTATCCTTGCTGTTGACTTATTTTCTTTCTTACATCTCCAGAATTATGGTAAAGAATGGTAACTACTTCTATGTCCTAATCATATATTTATTTAATGATTATGAAGCTACTAAAGGAAAATTTCCTTTTAATATTAATTCTTCACTACACATGCTCAGCCCTATGTGAAATGGTTTGGTTTTGATAGTTATTCAGCTCTTATAATGGTACTATATGGCATGTTATCTCTGTCTCCACTTTGCAGATGAGATCATTTGTTTAGAGTTTTAGTCATATCATTGTGACCTCATTAGGTATTTTTTTTTAATTTTGTATTTAAATAGACAAGGGATATTAATTCTTACTTGGGCCCCCTGAGTTATCAAATAAAAGGCTCATTTCTGTCATTATCATGTAGAAAAAATGGATCTTTTTCAATAGATCAATATTGAAATGGCATAATTTGGCTCAGTTAATGAAAGTTCTTAAAGATTGCAGTGCCGTGTAATGATGCTGTCCAAAATAAAGGAAGAAAAATCATGGATTACAGGAAGCCTCCTAAAATTTGATTTTAATTCGGAGAAGGCTCCAATATTTATACCACTTTCAATGAGATTAAGTTTCATAACCATTAAAGTCATGCCCGTTTGTGTAGTGATAAGGACACATACACTGATTATTTGTAAAATTATGAGATTTTTGCATAATTAGAAATTGACATTTCTAGACAAAATGTCAGATTTTTCCATTCACGATTAACAAAAATGCCACCAAATATTACCCTACTTTACGTTTTTTTCTACATATCAAACATCCGTACCTATAGATATAAAACAAAATAAGCTCAGCATTTCATTTGTTGCTAGTTAACATTCCTAGGTAATGCCTTAATGGGATCTAAACAATCTTTTCCCAATTCAACTGAAGAAACACTTAGTGAGTAACTATAATTCTCTAGAAACTCTAAAACAACAACAACAACAACAACAACAACAACAACAACAACACACATGTGAGTAAATGCAGTCTTGGTCCTTTCATTTGTTTCTAATAGAATATGAGTTAATATGAGGCTCTACTGTCTAATGTGTAGTCCATTCCCGCATCATTAAGGCTTCATTCATTCATGCCTTAACTCATTCCTCCAATATGTATAAAGAACTCACTATCCTAAGGTATGTTGCTAGTCATCGATGGATTATACGATTGACATGATGTATACTTTCTTATGTCTAGAGGAGTAGATATAAAATTAAACAGGCAAAAAATAAAGTGTAGGATGTCCTGTGATAAGGGAAACATTAAGTGGTAAGGCAGTCCATTACCAGAGCACAGGGAGCTTGGGCAAACACTGAATACTTAGGTCACATTCATTGGCTTTTTTTTTTCTTTCTCCTCTAGCACATGTGTTGATGCTCGACCTATATTCCCTCGTTACTCACAATTCTGGTAAAAATCTACGGCATGCAACCAAAAATGCCTGCAACTCCCTCGGTGTGTGAGACAGGCCAGAATTCCATGTGAAATGATGCTGCTAAGAGCAGCCCTCAACCAATAACAGATGGGATTTGAAAATAAATATCTAAGCTTCCTCGGCCCTCAGGTAGGAGATCCCTGACACACATTTTGCACGGTATCCCAGAGTTCCTCAGTGGGATTATGCCTTCGGTGCCCACAAGAGTAACCTGATCAATAACGCACCCTTTGTTGGCTTCTTTTCCTTACTTATGCCTCGTCTCCCCTCCCGAACAGGTGTTTCCAGGGTCACTTTCCAAATAAACTGCTTGCATTTGAATCCTTGTGTCAGGGTTTGCTCTAGGAGGTACCCAACCTATTATATCCATACTCCAAAACCTACAGAGCCTTCCTGAAAAATTCTTGACTCTTGAGTGCTAGTCAATCTGTATCATATCTTTTACTTAACCCCCTAAGATGAAAGAAATGAAGGCCATTAAATTTCACTACCAAAACTGTAATTAAAATACAGTTTTTTGGAATCTAAGACCACTGATATTTCTATAAAATCGTGAAAGCCTCTTCCCAGTCAGCCAGTTGATCTCATGGGAGCAAATACCACGTCGTATGAAAGCATTTCTAATTATCTGAAAAATAATTTCTCAGCTACATAATTGAAATTGAAATATTAATTTAAGTGCTGAAAGGCAAGAATCTTGCCATTATTCCTGGGCAAGCCACATTTATTCAGCCATATAAGTAACTTGATGTTTGAATCCCTATGTAGAACTTTCCATGGAAAGTGAAAATTAAAGATATCAAATTTCAAGACCTAATTCTTACAATCAAAAGCATACGTAAGGGAATAAGCATGTACATTACTAGATTATTATTTAGAATAGAACTAATGAGGGGTGACCAGGTGGTACAGTTGGTTAAACGTCCAATTCTTGATCTCGGCACAGATCGTGATCTCACGGTTTGAGAGTTTGAGCCCCACATTGGACTCTGCGCTGAGGGCACAGAGCCTGCTTGGGATTCTGTCTCTCCTCTCTGCCCCTCCCGTGCTTGTGTGCGCATGTGCTCTCTCTCTCTCTCTCTCAAAATAAATAAATAAACTTTTAAAAATTTTTAAAAAAAGAACTAATGACAATCACAAGCACATAACTTTCTTTTATCAATACTTGACATATCAAACTATATAGAAATGATTAGAGTAAAAGAAGAGAACTTATTGGAACAAATACTGCCATTTTGGGGGGTTAGTGGTAAGGCAGATTTGAGACATTTTCTTCAGGGACAGAAAATGCAGTTTTTAAATGTATCTTTGTGGTATAAAAATGAGTCTTCGTTCATTTATAGAAATTGCAGGTAACTATATCTTAAACCACTTGAAGTATAACTGAAAACTGATATTTTATTGTTTAGTATGGAAGATAGGTTTTTATATTCCTTCTCTTAAAATATTTTTTCAGTGTCTATGTAATTATGCTTTTTGTAAAATGTTTGGATAAATAAATGTATTAGGACTGTACTGGGGTACTTGAGTGCTTTTAGTTCATAGGAAGCACAAAATATACAATAAATGCATCAAGTAATTAATAATTGATAATATCTTTATGTTTTCAAATATTTGTTTATATTCTGCTTTGTTCCAAGAATGATGCTTGATAAAAATACCTATGTTGAGAAAAGTTTTAAAAATGTATATTTCAGATGTTAGGTTAAAGGAAAAAGAACTACAGAGAAAGAATAGAGTCAAAAGTAAAATTAGGATACTAGGAAATATATAAATGCAGATAACCACAGATTTTATGGAAGATTCCAGATGTGTTGCTAAGAACCCTTTGCTGAATAACTTCTATTCAGTTATGCAGTGCAATTCTGTATCCTTTTATACTCTGGAATCTACCTCTTCCATGGACTACTTCCATAAGCTTCTTAGCCCTCTGGTTTCCTTGAGTTCCACAATGGGTGTACCCAGTAGGAGGTTGTAGAGAAGCAACGGAATGAGGTCAGGGAATTCATTTCTTTTGCTCTTACCTGTGGGATCACCTCAGCCTGGCTGTGTTCCTCACATGTAAGTTACCGTTTCTTTGAAGGAAGCCCTCCTCTCTATGTACAATAGATTTTGAGTTCTGATCACCATTTTGTTCCTCATAACTCCATGCCTGCAACTGGTAAAATCTTTGCTGTTACAATCACAGGATCCCTGTACAATTCCTAATGGCATCACTACAGACTGGTTATCCGTTTGCAAATAGTCTCTTCATTAGACTTTGACATTTTCTATACTGAGCATGACATTTATTTTCCTTTGAGACGTCAGTTGATACAACCTCAGCTTCCAAAAGGAAGGAATAATCTAGAGAAAAATCAAAGTATGCAATGTTTATCAGATTCAAAACAATAACAATTTAAAAATCTATTTTAGTAAATGCATAAATCTTTCTTTCTAAAGAGAAGTTCACAGCAAATGCATTATCATAGGTACACATAGAGTCAGGTTTGTATAATACAGTAAAGCCTTGGATTGTGAGTAACTTGTTCTGTGTTCTGTAAGATGAGCAAACATTGCTAATAAATTTTAACTTGATGAATGAGCCATGTCTTGCAGCACGAGTAGTATGTGACATTCAATGTCTCATGATCACAACTGAAACAATGGTTCTTGAAATACCCTTTGATATACAAGTGCTTTCGATGGCAGGCATGTTTCCAGAACAGATTATGCTCGCAAGCCAAGGTTTTACTGCAATTACATGATATCTTCAATAGCTGTTCAACGGTAGGTTAAAAAGTAAATGGCCAGTTTTTTTATGGCATGCTTCATGTAAATAATCAATATTACACTGAACATACAGATCTTAAATGATTTAATCAGAAAAATTTATTTTTGTCTCCTAATGCTCCTAAATACTCCTTGATAGGATTCCATTTCCCATGCCTCTGGATGAAATTTATGGGAAGTATCATAATGTTGGTTTTATCTAGCTAGTCGGTAAGATATTCCAATGTAACGATCAAAAAAGTTTTTTTTTTAACTCAGTCTTAAAATGACAATGTGAGGTCTTTATTTATTTATTTTTTTCCCGGACTTTCACTTCAACCTGTCCTTCTACATCTTTCTTATTATGTTTTATGTCCTTTTCCAGGTGGAGCAGATGAAGTGGTAAGTATTAGAGAAAGTGAGATGACTTAAAGAGAGAGCACAGGGATGTTCTTATTTCATTAGTGCTTCTGGGGGTGCTTCGGTGCTCTGCAGGTGAAAGTGTTTAGAGTTGGCCATTTGTTTCAGGGAGTGCTTCCAGAGGTTCTTCAGATTCTTTCCTTCATTCCCAACCTGGGAGTAGCCCCAGGGTTTCCTCGCCCATCTTTTCCTTGACAAAGAAAAATTCTTTTCTAGTCCAGCTAATTACTATCACTTCCTTATAACCTAGGCATCTGGCACTTTCTAGCTTATTATTCATGGAGTCTTACTGGCTTCTCTAAGAGAACCTTTAGATGGAATGTATCTAAGTCCACAGGTGTTCTTTTACACATAGCCCCAAGGGGAACGTTCACATGTTCAAATCTCTCAGAAGCACTTTGAGAAGTGCAATTATGTACTAAAACACAATCCTCAGTTCTGTTATGGAAGACCACTTCAGTCTGCCTCTTGTCTTTTATGTGTCTATGCAATGGGCCAGACCCCAGATATTGCTCCCTTTTCCATCCTAAAACAAAAAGAAAGACACATACTCGGTCCTCTAAGTGGACTCTTTAAAAGCTCCTCTCTCTTGAATTGAGACTAAGGAGCAAACACCTTCTTTTGACAACACAATATTCTGTTACAGCACACACTTGGTCCTGTTCATAGAAGTCTTTCCTAATCACCTACTCCCAACAATTTTGTACCTTCAGTGTCAGTGACCTCGCATTTCTTTCTGTAATATACCTCAACCAGCAGTTCCATTTTGATAGCTTATTATAAACTTTAATGGTCTAATATATGAGGTAATTCTGAAAATTCACTTTATATGAAGTCCAAATAACATCCTCTTTCCATCACAAAATCTACAAACCTACTTGCATCCTTACCCATGGGACTCATTTTCTTTCATTTTATAATGGAAAATAGGTATCTATATAGGAGAAAGGTAAAGCCCTCTATTTGTCCCCTGTGACCCTTGCCTTGCCGGAGCTCTGGTCTTACAATGATCTCTTCTCTGTCCTGTATCTTCAGCGTGCTTCTAGAAAACACCTTTTGGTAAAAAACTACATCATTTCCACATGCATTCAATGATAACCTAGTAACTCCCATCCTAAAAACAGTCTTTGTAACTTATCCCCTCCTGGAGTTGGAAGAGTCACCCAGTAATTCACACTGCTCTTTTCCAAGATCTCCACCAATCAAGAGAAAAAACACAAAGTAGAAGGCATATTAAATCAACTTTACTCACTTGTTATATTGGTCCTTCTTTGTATCAACATTAGAGAAACTTAAATATGTGCGTATGATAGCAGGGCTAAGTCTTTTCGTTGCAGTAAAATCTGTAGCAGTGAAAAAGAAAATGGTTATGATCTAATGTTCACCACTAAGAAAATTAAACAAGATACAAACTCATAATGTATCCTCATTTTGAATGCTATGCATCAATTAAAGTTGATGATAACGATGCATACATGCTGATTTGGAAAAAATCTCCAGTGTGCAGTTCAATAGGCGGTTAAGGAAAAAAAGCAAGCCGCAAAATGGCACATATATTATGCTACAGTTTATGCAAATAAATTGCGAAATATCACTATGCTTTTCTATTTGGATGCGCATCAATGTATAGACAGTTTCTGTGAGCATAACGTCCAGAAAGGGAACATCAGTGGATTCAGGAATGCGATAGATTGCAAATGGCCACAAATTCTTTGCAACTTCTCTGATTAAGAAGTAGAGTATATTTCTCTACTCATGGAATCTGGATTGGCCTTGGCACCTGTGTTCTCAAATCATTCAAAATCTAAGGCTAGGTTTCAAAAGGCCTTGCCCTTCTGTTCTCGCTCTCTTGGAACCCTGAGACTATCTACCTGACAACTGAAAGGTCATCTGCAGAGAGGGGCCCAGCCCTCTTCTCCTTCCCCTCCATCCCCGCCATCCCCACCTGAGGTACATGCATGTGAGTGCACCCAACTGATACCAAGTAGTGCAGAAACCACACTGAACAATTGATTCCAGCTGAAATTACTGACCCACAGAATAGTGAGAAAATAATTCATATAGGCTTATTCTTCCAAAGGCAGCTTATTTTTATGTGCAATTTAAAAACTATTTTACAGGGAGACTGTATCTCTGTGTTGTGTGATTAGCGTTTATGAAAAAGATAAAAATACAAATACTTGATACAAAGAGAAAAATTGCATGTGATAGTCCGCACTAACTATCATTATGGACTAACCAAGCAATGCCTTCTCTATACCCAGGTTCTAATAAGAGCTGAGGGTAGTTTTGGACATATTTAGTAGTCAAAATAGGAAGCAGAACCTGACTCTATTGCCTTTTTAGTATTCTTAGCCTCAGAGCAGGTTACTCTCACGGCTTAGACGTCCTCTTCCAGGATAGACTCCTTTCAACTTCGGTTTTCTTCAAGTCTCTGCTAGAACTTTTTATTGGTGAAAATGCCAGTACATAAGCATTAGGTCTTACGAGTCATTATCTGAATAAATGGGATTCGATACAGCAACCGGTATTGTCTTCAAATATGATCTTTGGGGGTACCTGGCTGGCTCGGTTGGTAGAGCATGGGACTGTTGATCTCAGAGTTGTGAGTTCAAGCCCCATGTTGGGCCTAGAGCTTACTTTAAAAAAAAAATCTCTGGAACTCAAACTGCTTTAATACTTGATGATGTACCCTACCAGTGTGCCCTTGGACAAGTTACTTAACCTCTCTATCCTTCAATTTGCTTATCTCCGAGTATAATAATAACAATACCTATTGCATAGAGTTGTTATGAGAATTACCACATAGGAAACACTTAGAATAGTGCTTGGTGCAAAGAGCTGTGCAAATGTTAGCTGTGAAGTTGCTTGTCATAATTAGTTTCTGTCACTGGAAGTTAGCACCTGATTCACAGTGATATATCTTGCTCATCCTTGCCATGTTAGGAGTTTGGGTTCATGCTTTTTTTTTTTCCACTTTCAAAAAATGGTGGTAAAATACATGTAAGTTTTTAAGTATACAATCCAGTGGTATTAAATACATCCAATGATAGTTGTGCAACTATCATTACCACCCATCCCCATGAACTCTTTTCAGCTTGTAAAACCAAAACTCTATACTGATGAAAGAGTAACTCCTCATGCTCCCTTCCCTACTACCGCTGGAAACCACCATTATACTTTCTGTCTTTATGCTTTTGACCACTCTTTATCTCCTATAAGGGGAATTGTACGTTTTTTTGTCCTTTTGTGACTGGCTTATTTCACTTAGTTTGATGTCCTCAAGGTTCATCCATGTCATAACATATTTTGAATTTTCATCCTTTTTAAGGCTAAATAATATCCCATCGTATGTATACTCCATAATATGTTTATCCATTCATCCGTCAATGGACATTCGAGTTGTTTCTAGGTTTTAGCTATTATGAATAATGCTACTATGAACAAGGGTGTACAAATAACTCTTTGAGTCCCTGCCTTCAATTCTTGTAGGTATATATTTGGAGGTGGAATTGCTAGATTGTATGGTAATTCTATTTTTAATGTTTTGAAGAAGTGCCATACTATTTACCACAGTGCCCACACCATTTTACATTGCCACCAACAGTGCACAAGGATTCTAATTTCTCCACATTCTCATCACCTGTTCTTTTCTGTTTGTTTTTTGTTTTTGTTTGTGTTTGATAGCGGTTTTTCTAATGTGTGTGAGGTCGTATCTCATTGCGATTTTGATTTGCCTTTCCCTAATGATAAGTGATGTTGAACATATTTTCATGTGTGTACTGGCCATTCATATATCTTTGGAGAAACATGTATTCAAGTCCTTTGCCCATTTTTGAACTGGGTAGTTTGTAGATTTTGTTGTTGGGTTTTAAGAATTCTCTATTTTTTCTGGATATGAATCCATTATCGAATATTTGATTTGCATATATTTTCTCCCATTCTGCGGGTTATATTTTTACTCTGTGGATAGTGCCTTTTGATTTAAAAAACAGGGTCCTTTTTCCCCCACCCTGGCTCCTGCAAGCTATGTGAAAGCTGCTCCGTGAACATGTGCATAGCTGCCTGCCACGTGGCTAAGGGCTGGGGCTGGGTGCCTGCTCATGAGCTAAGGGCGGAAATGGAAATTAGCAATTTATCATTCAAGTCTTCCCCTGGAAGTTGCAAGCCTGCAACAGATTATAGTTGTATCAAACAGATTCTGCCCTGTGGTTGTTATCTAGCTGGGGAGACAGATTCCTCACACATCCTACTCTGCCATATTCCCAGAACCCTCTTTGGGTTCATTCCTAATAGCTTTGTTATTCTTAATGGTCAGCGCTCATTACAGTTAGGGCTTATTTCTAATTTACCCAACTATATTACTTTGTTAGTAAATCTAATTTACAAAACACTAAAAGAAATATTCTGCAATTATAGTGAACAAAAGAATATCTAATCCATTTACTCAGAACAATACTTTTTTTTTCTTATAAAAGTTATTGGTCTGTTTCATTTTGGAGTTAAGTATAAAATTGCAACAACCTGAAACTAAATAGTTCCCTTCCATGTACCAAAATTAAATGCACAGTCTTGAGCTTCTTGCACAGTGAAATAGCAAATGTTACATGAAAGATTTTACAACCTCAACGTGAAAATCAAGACCATACAAAAGCTCACATATTACAGTGGGCAGTAAGAAGGAAAATACAAAATTTGCTATAACGTAAAACTTGTGTTGTAGACGGACACACACACACACACACGCTTACTCATAAAAAGTAATTGCTGGACTCATCATTTTCAATACTTAAATATCTACCTTAAATACATGAATATCTACAATCAATTTAGTATTGCTCTCCCATTTCCCAAGAGGAGAGAAACTCAAATCTGTTCCTTAGGACGTCCTCATACAGCATTATCCAGGTACTGATGTTGACCTCTCTTTAACCCATCCTAGTGTCTGCTCAGGATGAAAAGAAATTCAGCAGAAGGTATAAACAACTTCCTTTTGCTTCTGAAATTTTCCTCTAAGTTGTTAGGAAACAGTGAAGAGGAGAAATGCCTAAACTTTTTCTGTCCTTCATGTAGAATATGGATCAAATAAACCCAGGCTTCCCTGAGGAAATTGTACATAGAGTTTGGAAGGAATGTGCAAGAATTATATGGGCCTATATTCTGAATACAATAGGCAATTGACTTTTAAATAATTTTAAACATTACATCCAAATGAGATGATAGCCATAAAGTTATTGAAGGAAAGTAAGGTTATAAGAACTGAAGCATTTTCTTCAGAATTCTAGTAAACAGCTATTGGAGTGTATGATCTTTATCAGCTCCTTTGCTTATATGAATATTAAAGGATGATAAAGACTGCTAGTTTTTAGTTTGGCATGTAAGAAACTTCGAAGTCACCAGTCCATCCTAACAACAAGTTTGTTAGTGTCCTAAAAGACTATACATACTCTTACCACATGATCCAGCAATCACCTTCCTTGGTATTTGCCCAAAGGACCTGAAAACTCTGTCCATGCAAAAACCTGCACACAGATGTCTATAGCAGCTTAATTAATTTTTTTTAAGATTTTCTTTGTAAGTAATCTCTATACCCAACGTGGGGCTCGAACTCACGACCCTGAGATCAAGAGTTGCATAGTCTACCGACTGAGCCAGCCAGGCGCCCCTATAACAGCTTAATTTATGATCACCAAAACTTGGAAGCAACCGAGATGTCCTTCAGTATGTGAATGGATAAATAAACCATGGTATATTCAATGATGAAATATTATTCAATGTTAAAAAGAAACAAGCTTGCAAGCCATGAAAATATATGGAGGAAATTTAAATGCATTTTACGAAGTAAAAGAGGCCAATCTGTATATTGTATGATTCCAAATATATGACATTCTGGAAAAGGCAAAACTATGGAGACAGTAAAAAGATGAGTTGTTAACAGTGTGGCTGGGAAAGGGATGAGTAAGTGGAGCGCAGTTGATTTTTAAGGTAGTGAAAATACTCTAAAGCATTATAATGCTGGATACATGTCATTTTACATTTATCGAAACCTGTGGAATATATAACACCAGGAGTGAATCCTAAAGTAAACTGAGGACTTTGGGTGATTATGATATGTCTGTGTAGGTTTGTCAACAACAACAGAATTTTAAAGAAATGATAACACCCTTTTTCATATATATTTTTTTAAGGTTTTATTTATTTTTAGAGAGAGAGAGAGTACGTGCATGAGTGAGGAGGTGCAGAGAGAGAGAGGGAAAGAGAGAGAATCCCAAGCAGTGTCCGTGCTGTCAGCCCAATGCAGGGCTCGAGCTCACAGTTTGTGAGATCAGGACTGGAGCTGAAATCAAGAGTTGGACACTTAAGAGACTGACCCAATCAGGTGCCTTCATAGATGTTGACTAACTAGAATTTAAATTAAAACTTGAAATAAAAAAGAAAAGAAATTATAAAAAGCCTTTTAAATCTATTTACAAGAAGTTTATTTCACATGTAATCTATATGGAAAATAGCATCATCTCCCCCTGCCCCCCACCTAAAAAATAAAGTATCTGAATTACATTTAAGGTCCTTAACGTGTGGAGGTATGCTCTTTTATCCATAGTCACATAAATAAACATAAACATACACACACATAGGCATGTAAGTTTACCGTGAGACCTCACTGCCCTGCAGCTTTCTTCTTTGTCCCCTGCCTCTTAATAGTGCAGTCATTTCACATTATCATTAGCATTATTCTCTACATCTTAGTTTTAATGGTCATATATTACTGCATTAGATTGCCAGTCACCTTTTGATTATTAATATTTTCCCAACATTTATCATTTTAAATACCTTAGTCATGAAATTCCTTCTGTATGAATCTTTGCACACAAGTATGATAATTTTCTTCAAAATATTAGTAATAATCCAGGGGTCTGTACACTTTAAAATTTTTGAATATTTGTCTCAAGCAAATTTGTATCAATGTGCTCTCTTAGAGTTGTATCCAAAAGGAACCATGCGCCAATAAACTGGACTCCCTAAGGATAATAGTATTGGTTTTAGTGACCATTTTCATAGTTGACGTATTGTATTTCATTCTTAATTCAATATGCATTCATTGGATGTTTATATATGATTATTGGTCATTTAGTCATTTTGAACAGTGTATGAAGTACGTGTCTGGTTTTGTTTTGTTTTGTTTTTTTCTTTTGGCCTGTTCAGTTAACTGGGCTATTAAATCAAGTGTACTTATACGGAAATTTTACATGGTCTCTTTAGAGAGAGAGTCTGGCATCTACAAAGGTTGAGGTATTTTTCTTTGTACTAAAAGTTCTTAACTTCTTATCATTATAGAGCAACTGTACTTGTATACCTTCTGATCTAAACATGTAGAAATTATTGAGAAAATACTTATATAAAAATGTATGTAGGTGTGCCTAGGAATATGGAGATATGTACATATATACATACATGTATATACACATTATATATACATATATGTATATAAACATATATATACATATATGTATATACACATTATATATACATATATGTATATAAACAGTATATATACACATTATATATACATATATGTATATCCACATTATATATATCCACTATATATATAGATATATATATATCCACTATATATATATGTATATGTGTATATATATATATATATACATATATATATATATATATATATATATATATATATCCATCCAGTATCATATAGGAACCCTAATAGTGAATGGAAGCTAAACACTTGAAGCCCAGGTTTTTAAAGACCAGAAATTGGCAGTGAGGATGGGTATTAAACTACTTTTGGTGAGTTGGGATCCAAAAGACTGAACAGTGGAATGTAATGAAGCCAGTCTCCCTGTGTGAATCCCAGAAACCAGCATATTGCTTGTGACAAAGGGGAAAAAAAAACTATAATGGGAAAATTGACAAATGTAACTACCTCAAAATTAAATATGCTGTTAGAGAATCAGATGACATAAAACGTTAAAAGACAAAGCCTGGGGAAAGTTATTTGAACATATATCAAACACAGTATCAGAGCTCAGGATATATAACAAACTGTTGCAAATGAGACACAAGCAAACAATTCAAGAGAAAATTGGATACAGGATTGGAACAAGCATTTCACACAAGGTAAAACCCCAATGGCCTGTAAATATATGGAAACCGTTTAAACCACACAAATATTGAGGGATTGGAGAAGTGTCGTCTTTGCTCTCACTCCTGGTTTTTAAACTGTTTTTCTTCCTTCTCCTTCAGAACCGCAAATCTTCTGAAATTTGTGCTGTGAGTCTTCATTAGCCGATGCTCCTCTTAATGCTTTGATCTACTAGCTAGCTACGTCATTTCCCATTTACCACTGTGTTCAGTAGCTATGCTGTCTACCATTTCTCATGTCATAATGTACTAGGACAGCTCAGCATCTGTAAGAATGATCTCTCTCATACTTTGTCTTCACAGTTCCTGAACAACCTGCTGCGATTTTCATTTCCTCCGTCAACCTCAATCTCTGGCTCTCGTGCACCTATTATTACCAATACCTGCGCAGCTCTAAAATCTCCACTGCCCTCATCCTACACTCTAAGATTCCCTATCCTTTCAGTTTATCTAGTCTGGAATTTTGTCTTCCGTAATTTTTCAAGCTCACTGAGACTTCCAGTTTGTTGTATTATTTATTATTATTACATATTAACCCCACAGCTTCACACATAGCTCCTTCCTTTGTTATCCAGCTTGAACTTTGTGTTCCAAAACTGGAGTGACTCATTTCAATACCATCGTCCTTCTCTCCCAGCATAGTACACAACTGGCAAAGGATCAATATCGGCTATAACTAGGTATTTTTCTGCCCAGTGGGTTTACCTAAACAGATGAAGGCTGATTGGAGATTAGTGCACATTGTAAGTGGATCTATTTACCATTAAATGAATGACTATTAATATTAAAACGGCGCCCTCTGCTGGTCAGAATTTCCTCAACATGTCTCTGCTATATATGCATTTTCATTCTTCCAGATTATTTCACATAGTGTACTTATCTTCCAGACTCTGTGTATGTCTTCCTCCTAAAACTGTATTGTAAGAAAAAAATGTATAGAAAAAAGTAGGCCAGTAATTTCCTCATGTCTCAACAATATGACCAAATTATTTGTATATGTATGTGTTCACTGCCTCTTCTCATGTTGTAAATGAATAAAAATGCATGCATCAAAGCCAGTTCCTCTGGGTCCTGCCCTCTCTCAGCATCTCAAAGACTGCATTTCTAAGTTATCACGTTCTCTCTGATATCATCAATTTATCTCACTCTACTGGATCATTCTCATTAGCATACAAATATACTTCTCAAAGAAACATTTCGCAATTAGCTAAAAATTTAAAACAAGTTTAGTTTTTAAATGAGAAAATAAGGGGCACGTGGG
Organism: Panthera pardus; assembly: GCF_024362965.1. NCBI lineage: Eukaryota > Metazoa > Chordata > Mammalia > Carnivora > Felidae > Panthera > Panthera pardus. The sequence goes on from NW_026526843.1 coordinate 102,682,603, forward strand.
TGGCTACATCAGTTAAGCATCTGACTTCAGCTCAGGCATGATCTTGCAGTTTGTGAGTTCAAGCCCGGCGTTGGGCTCTGCGCTGATAGCTCAGAGCCTGGAACCTGCTTCAGATTCTGTGTCTCCCTCTCTCTCTGCCCCTCCCCTGCTGGTGCACTCGTGCTCTCTCTCTCAAAAAAAATAAATAAATAAATAACCATTTAAAATATATATGTTATATGGGAAAATAAAATAAATTTATACATAAGTTACTTGTAAGATACTTAAAATGAAATAGTTCTATGAGTGCTGAAATGGAAATTCACACTGCCCCCCCCCACATGCTTCTGTTTGTACACTCGTTTAAGGTTTTATGCATTTGCGCTTGAAATTTATAGGAGTTATACACCACATTTTTAACAATAATTACTCCTAGTAAGAAAAGTGAGATTTGATTGTGGAAGTAAGATTTATAACTTTTTTATTTTATCTATCTCTGTATTATTTGCGCAAGAGTAGTTTTGTAAACTAATCTGGCAGTAATGTAAGTAACAGGAGTAGAAAGAATGTTTCAGTGACTTAGTCAGATTGTTATTATCCCAATACTGGTCCAAGCTTCAAGGAAGATAAAGGGAAATTAATATTCACTGAGTTCCCACTAGCTCCTTGTGTAGCAAGTAGTGTAATGCCTTTGACAGAAAGAACAATCTGCCGTGCAGTGGGGTTACCTTCAATATTCTGGTGGTCTATAAAAGGTGCTGGTCCCCATATTCTAACAGTGCCGTCATCGGAGGCGCTGGCCATCAGGGATGGGATCTGTGGGTTCCAGCTCACGCAGTTGACTGTGCGCGTGTGCCCTGTTAGCTCCGCGATGGGCAGTTCACTACGTTTGTGCCAGATGTAAACCTTGTGATCTGAACAAACGGCAATTCAATTTAGGGTTGATCCGTGTTGGAAATAAACAACAAAGTTCCTCCTAATTATTTTATAGCAAGAGCCAGCAAATCAGAAAGAGTAACATATTCTAAGGGCTTAATACATATCTGTTTAATTAATCAATACATGAATCTTGATTGGTTCACTTTTTGCTTATATGAGAAAATAAACACAAAATTAGTAGTGAGTCACCTGATTATACTCCACCATGATACTTATCAAGTCTTTTATGAAATAAAGACTGCATACAATTGTACAAACCTCAAAGTTATTATTTTTTTTCAATCTTTCAAGAATATTCTTTCAGAAAAATAATAGGTTCCCAATTATAACCATAGTTTTATCAGTGTGGTCTTCTCTGTGATTAGGCAATTCATTATTATTCTATTAATTAGTGTAGTGATTTTTAACCTTGGCTGCACATTAGAATCACTTGGGGAGCTTTTAAAAATCTCATGCCCGGGAAGCTGAACTCCAAACCAATTACCTCAGAATCTCTGGGGGTGCGACCCAGGCATCAGTCCTTACAAATACTCCCCAGGTTGATTCGTATGTGCAGCAAGTTTGAGAATCACTAATTTAAGGGAAGTCACATGATTTGCCCTCATAACAAGAGATGAGAATTCTTTCATAAAAGCTACTATATCTTTGCAAACTGTGGCATGCAAAGTAAATGGAAATATCTTTGTTTTTTTTCCTTTTTGAAGAAAGTTATCATTTTAAATGTAGAACAGAAACTAAACAGAAGGTTCGCCTATTAAAATGTAATTCTGGATCTTCATTTAGGCACACAGCCTGAGAGGGTGTTGGTAAATGGTATTTATTCAGGAAAGGTTGGCATCTTACAAGTAGCTTCAGCTAAAGTTGGGATTTGCCCAGGGCAATAGTACAATTAATGAAGACAGAGAAGTGCTAAATCACAAGCTCCGTGATTTGTGTTTTGATTGACTTCATGGAATTGTGAGAGTTACATTTTAAGTCTGATCCTCACAGGCTTTCTATAATCAATTACAGCCTAAAATAATCATTTCTGCTTATTAAATCTGAACTTGCGAATGCAAATACATGTATGTGAATACAGATTAGAATTTGAAGATAAATGGAAACTAATGCTTCCTGTATATTTGATTTCTCCTTCCAGCAGAAAGAGTAACTCAATTGCATGTTTAATTTTCCTTCATTAATTGTACATTATACTTTTAGATGTTCCTTTAATATCTGTGACTCAGGATGTTGTACGTTATTATTCTACACAAGCATAATATTCTTAGGAGATTTTGCATGATTTCCTGAGGCATCAGAATAAATTTTTTAGAGTGATATTTTTTCATGTGGTTTCTAATTCATAACATTTCAGAATTCATAAAATTATATTCGTAACTTAAATTGTGTACTTAATTTGTTAATTGTGTCTATTCTATTCAACAAATATTTTTGATAATAAACCATATCTCAATATTATGGTCATGCTGGGGCCTATATGGAAAAATACCATTGGTCTTGTTCTAAAGGGTATTCAAATATTTTAAGAGTCAACATATGATATGCATGAGAACAAAGAAATATGCAAAACATTAAATATGCTCACATAGGAATATACTCACACAGAAAAATGGATAGCAGGTAACAATTTTAACTCAATTACCCTATGGTTACGGCTTGTGTCGGCTTTGAGCTTACTTACGTCAACAAAATAAAATGACCAACGTCTTCATAGACTTTACTGATGAGTGTCTGTGTGTGTGTGCACATGTGTAGGAACACAATTATCGTATAAGTGTGTTCATTGAAACTTGATACAGTGGAAGTGTGTGAAGAGCACACACTAGAAGAATATTTTCCAGGAGGAACTAACCCCAACCTATGCTAGAGCCTGGGAATACTAAGGCCAAGTGAAACTACTGTACAATATTTGTGGCAGAGATCCAGAGGAGGGAGGAGGAGGGAGGGAGGGAGTACAGCATGGTTAAGTGTGTGTTTCTACCAGAGCATGGCAGGTGTGTTGTCTTTAGTATACTAAAAGGTATCCAGATAGAGGTTAGAAGATATCAAACAGATTGCCCGATGTAGGTGAGGTGCCCAAGATGAGGCTGAAGAGGTAGGCAGGAAAGTGGTAAAGCTAAGCCAAAACAGATTACATATTACATCAGGGCTGCCTGAGGACCTTGCCCGGTGATGTTTTCACTGACGAAACCTTGATGCCCAAGTTGGCTATTCGAAGGAGGGGCTTCCAATACATTCAGGTCGCACCATGACCCCTCTTTATAGGAGGCCACTCTTGGTGGCATGCACTCTTGGTAGGAGCATGCTTCCTCTCCTGCCTACCACAGGTCAGCAGGACTGCATGGAGAGGGGTCAAGCAGCATCATGTACTCAAGTTATGCCTTCTCTGGTACTCAGGGGCTGCTAGATGTCATAAAGTCCTCCCTGTACCAAAAAATCAAGGTAAGTAGAGGCTTCACTCCCTGGGAGATATTCCCACTGCTCTGAATTTGAACTCCAGGGACTTTTCCTCTTCCAAAACCCATGGGTCTCCCACCGCCAAAGTTTACAACTACCTCCAAGAATATAATTACTTAGCAAACTTTTTTTAGTGGGAGAAAGTTATGGCAAAGAGAAGCCCTTGATCATCATGACATTCAGGAGAGTTTTAACTAACGATCCCTCTGGCTGGGTACCAAATTTCGAAAAAGCTGGTAAGCACTTTGAAGGCTTTGTATCTTGTTCTACAACCTCAATAGGTAGTCTTTGAAGAATTTTAAATATAGGCATGACATGATTGATTTTGCCCTACAATAAAATATAATTCTAACTCTACTATAAAGTACTAATTAGAAGCTCTAATTTAAGATGTCATATAAGAATATACTGCTCTCTCCTACTTCAAACTCACAGGAATAACGGAAAAGTTACGTATTTTATAAATCATAGCCAAGACAAAATATGAAAAAGATACAACAAATGAAAAGCAAATGAAAATGACAATGAAAAGCAGAAAGGAATATTTCACATACCATGAAGACTAGATTAACCTGAAGGAACTTCTGCTGAAAAATATCTAGCAATTTTGAGTAAAATATTCAACCAAGTCTTAAGTACAGAACAGAATTTACAATAAATTAAGAGGGCATCCCCACAGATTAAAAAAAAAAAAAAGGCATAGGTAATGAGAGCCTCGGTGGTGTTAAAGGTAAACTGAGGCATTTAAAAATTTACAAGAATGTGTTTGAGTCTTCATTGATTTGACTGGAGCAGCACCACATCGAAAGTGGTTAGGCGTGCTCCACTGACAAGAGCTAGGGGACAAGTTTTTCATAGAGAGGACATGTAAGCTAAACAAGAAAAATCTTTGGCCTTAGTTTAAGCAGTTGCCTTATTTGGGAAAGCCTAGTTGCCTGTGTGTGATTGGTTGTTCTTAAGTTTCATTTTCTACGATTCAAATGTATTGACTCTGAGCTAGGTGTTGGTTTGCTTACTTAGGCTACCAACACAGTAGGGCTGCTCAGTCTAATTGAGTCCTTGCTTAAATACTTGAACAGTGGTCGATGGGTGCAGAATCTTTGATTCTTCTAAAATAATTTGCTGGCTTCATTAACCAAAGTCTCGGGCCACAATGGCCATACAGATATATAATTCAGAATAAAGGCATTCATGAAGCCTCTGATAAGGTTGTCCAGGAAGACTGTACCTCCAATGGAATATAAGGGGGAAAGGAGGAGATTAAACGGTTGGAAAACAAAGGGAGATGAAGCCAAAATTTGTATTTACTAACCTGGACTTTGGGGAAGAAAGCATACATTAATATTTGAATCACATACTTGCCTTGATGAAGGTTTGGAAATTTAATTTATACTGCTTGCGTTGACTAAATACCTGGAAGCTAAAAATGTAAGAAAAACTGGTACAGAACTGCTAATGACCCTGGGTGCGTCTAAGAGTAGCAAATATAAAAATCCTCAGGAAAATGTACTTTCGAACCAAACCTCAAAGGATTCTCCCTATTAAACTCCTGCTGAACAGAAGCTCACCGTCTAAAATTAGAAAAAACAGTAGGACTCGTCACTGTAAGCAAACGTCAACAGAATTAGCAAACAGCAGAATGAGAGCTATGAGTTATTCAGATGGTGGAATTATTGATTATAGGTGGTAAACTGAATGTTTCACATGACTGCATGAAGCAGAAAGGGTAAGATTTTAAGAAAAATTAATAAAGTAGATTTAAATTTTTTGTAAGTAAGCTCCACACCCAACATGGGGCTTGAACACACGACCCTGAGACCAGGTGTCAGATAATCTACTGACTGAGCCAGCCAGACAGCCCAATCAAAGTGGATTTTATGTTATTTTTTATGATATTGTTAATGTTTATTCATTTATTTTTGAGAGAGAGAGCATGCGAGTGGGGAAGGAGCAGAGAGAGAAGGAGACAGAGAATCCCAAGCAGGTTCTGTGCTGTCTGCACGGAGCCCATGGTGGGGCTCGAACCCACGAACTGTGAAATCATGACCTCAACCAAAACCAAAGCGTCAGAAGCTTAACTGACTGAGCCACTCAGACAACCCAAAGTGGATTTTAAAAAGAGAAATGATAAAGCAATGATAGTACAGGTCTCAAATTAGCAGGAAAAAAACAAAAACAAAACTGGCAGGTATCTCAAAATTGAAAAGATCCCCTGAATGCAGAACAGACTAAATAACTATAATAAATATATGAAAAATAACAACTAGTTCTCAAACCTAGATATAACATAAATTCAGAAAAGCAAGAATAAAGAGAAAATTCCTAAGAACTTTTAGAAAGGGAAATGAGTAGCTTATATCCATCCGTACGGGAGTACATGTCACATAACCAGCAAAACATCTTAATACTGAATGTTAAAATAACATGCATTAGTTTTCAAAGGTCTGAAGGAGAGTAACCTTTGCCTTAGAATCTTACGCTTAGGTAAACTATCACCAAGTGAGATAGATAAACAAAAACAATTTGAATTATACAAGGTTTCAGAAAGTGTCTCACAGATCCATTCTTTTTTTTTTTTTTTTTAACTTTTTTGATGTTTGTTTTTGAGAAAGAGAGAGAGAGAGGGAAGGGCAGAGAGAGAGGGAGGGAGACACAGAATCTGAAGCAGGCTCCGGGATCTTAGCTGTCAGTACTGAGCCTGATGCAGGTATCAAACTCACGAACCACAAGATCATGACCTGAGTCGAAGTCACAGGCTTAACTGACTGAGCCACCCAGGTGCCCCACTCACAGATCCTTTCTGAAAGAATTATTAGAGAATTTACTCCAAGGAGAAGGAAAAAAGAGGAGGCAAAAGTGAGATGGTATAGTCATAATCAGGAAAGAAATAAGAAGCACTTATTATTAAATTGCAAAGGCTTTGGTTTTAAATGCATGGATTAAAAAACAAGATTGAAAATAAATTGTTTCTAATTCAAGAAGCATGAAAAGTTACTAATGCAAAATTTAATTAATAAAAGACTTAGCTAAAAAACAAATCTAAAAAAGATCAAGTTGATCGCTAAAACTGAAAGTAAAAATGGCTTTTAAAGTTATGATTCAGCAAATAGAGGGACAACACATAAAAATGTATTTGTATTTACTTCCTGTTTAATTCCAGAAAGAAAAACATTCCTGAAACTTTGTGTGCCTAATAACATGGAATCAAAACATATAAAAGCTGAATGAATGAGTGAGAGAGTGAGTGAAAGAAATGGTCAACTTCACAATCATACTGAAGGATTTTAACTTATCTCCCTTAGAAATTTATATGTTGAACAGATATAACACTAAGAATATAGAATATTTGTACAACATACTAAGTTGATCTCAACAATTTCTTTGTATAAAATCCTGCACTCGACAATCAGTGAATGTATGCCCTTTCTTAGCATGACCGTGGGCTAAAACTCAGTTGCATATGTTTCTACAGCTGATTCTATAATCTAGAATCAGGTGCCGAGAAAGTTATTGGTTGATCTTAGCTAGGTGTGGAATACTGCCATAAACGGAGGGTCAAGAGATTTTTAGATAATGGAATAATATTGCTTGAAAAAGTTACTGTAGCTACTATTAGAGGTAAAGACATCTTTTTTTTCTCACTATTAATTTTTATGCCTGGTATGTTCCAGAAACCAGAAGAATAGATACATCAGAGTATTTCTCAAGAAGTCAGAAGATCTGCATACAGGATCCTAATCAATAAAACATAAAGTCTTCTGAAAGAGTCATTTAGTTCATCTAATGGCTACAGGTTTGGACATGATGATATCTAAGTCACCCACCCATCCCTAAGATTTTATTATTTTCTGATTTCTCATGATTTTGGTTTTAGCTTTCTTTATATTCTCTAGTAGCATCCTGCAGACATTCTAGCTAGATAGCATTGTGGTCACCTATTTACTCCTCAGTATTCTCCACTAATCCATATAGCCTTACCAGCCAAGGATTTTATCTTTTGAGCATTACATTCCTAGTAACTATCATGGTCTCCATCACACAGAAGACGCTCAGTAAATGATTACTGAATAACTGAATTATTAAATGATAAGTAAGTCAAGGGTTTCATTACAAGAGTTTTAAAAATGTGTTCCAGGAAATGCTTGGCCTCACTGAGACCCTTTCAAGGGTTTACAGACTCAAAAATATTTTCATAATAATGGTAAGACAGTACCTGTTTTTGTGTTTGTTTTACTTCTAGTCTCTTTGAGGCATGTAGAGATCAGGGGACGTTAAGGAATACACTGTAAATTATGGAGCTAGAGGGTCAGAGAACAAACAGGAAAGAGTCAAGCCTGTCCATCTAAGATAACGACCAAGGACCAGTTCTGTTATTCCAGTTCAACTGCTCTGATTTGATATTAAACCTGTCCATAATATATACAGCTTATATAACCTCCTTTATCCTTTCTTTCAAAATATACTTTTGCTTCAAAATAAACTCTAAAGTTATTAGAGACCCAAATACTTTAATTGTTGAGTTTCTTGATCCTTGCAAGTGTTGTTTGCTTCAGCACTAATATTGGACACTATATATGTGGAAATGCTCTGAGTTCCCTGTGGGAGATTTATCATATTTAATACAAGCTAAAATACTTCATTGTTATAAACCTGGCTCCATGGCAAAAAAACAGAGTAAAAAGCTCCAGGGAGAAATCTCTCCTTCTATGTAATATCATAACATTTTAGAGCTGCCAGAGACTTTAGTGATGATTTGATTCACTGATCTGCTTCAAATGATTAAATTATGGCCTACCAAAGCTAAGAAGAGCCTGATGCCTTCTTTAGGAAATAATTTAGCATTGTGGAGGGGAAAAAAAAAAAGACCTTTCTCCAATTATCTAGTAAAGAGTTAAGCATGGATCCAATTACTTGCAGGTGTATTTTGGGTTCATTTAGGCGACTGGTGCTCTTTCCTCTAATTCTCATCTCGTTAGTCCTTGAAACAGTTGCAGTGTGATGTCTTCAATCCTATCAAGAGGAAAGGTAAGGGACAATCAGTATGAATTCATACTAGGCCCTGAAAGCAAACCAAGCAGTGATCAAATGTATCTACTGTCAGACATGGCTTACTTGCTTAGTTGTCTCGTCCAGTATTCTTCAGGAAGAATTTGGAGCTTTACAGTTCCCTCTGTAGTTTGTGAAAAAAAATCTTCTGGGAGTCTACGAGTTTTGTGGGTTATATTGTGTGTCAAAACTATTCATTTCTAACAGTCACAAATTACCTATGCCCTTTCCAGAATTCCGTGTACACGAAATCCTAAAATTTTGCAGTATATTATCACTTTCCCAGAAAAAAGAGGGAAATAAACAGTGCAGCGTAATAGAACCTCTCTCCCTCAACTTACTCTTACAGTGCTACCACTGTATTATGATTGTTATATAACTTTTATTTCATATTGTGTCATAGCAGAGCATCATTTGTTTTCAGGGAAAAAATTATTTTTATTTTTGAGGATAATGACTTTCCATATGTACAAATCTAAACATAGATATTTAATTATACTAAAGGAAATAAATGCATTCGTGTGCCCTCTGATCTGTTCCCCTTTAAGTTTTTTTTTTGTAAACCAATACATTTTTAGCCAGTACTTGAGAACAAACATGACATATTTGGTGATGCCAAATCATATGTCCAAAGGGATGGAGAATATGTGTGAGGAGCTGATGAATAATGATTAATTGTGATTATGATGATTAGGAATAAATGATACGTCCTGGATATTTTGTAGTTCTGTCTCCCCTCCCATTTGTATAACAGATGACAAATGCAAAGTACAGCTGCATCGCAATTAAATGCCTTTTCCTTTGTAGAATTAAAACCCTTTTTGATACTGTTTAATATGCTGGGTCTATAAGGCAACTATACACACAACTGAATCAATCTGTGACATTAGGATTTAACGAAAATTATAGAAAATGATACTGGTCTAAATAATTTACAAAATCACAGAAAATATTTATGATGTGAGTAAGTGCTTAAAAATGACAAAAATATCAAAATTTACTTAAACCGTATACGTTTTACAAGAGGAAAGTGTTTATTGCCAGAATTGAACAGGTAGAAATATTCCCTTTTCGTGTAAGGCACCTATATAAAGGCAGAAATGCCAATTTTTGGCATCGATGCTCTCGGATTTAGTTCGGTCAACACCCCTACAAGGTGGTACAAGAGAAAAGCATTGAGAAGTTTGTTGATAATACAGGGTCATTCCAGAATCCCATTTTGGCTGTCCTCTTCAGCAGCATTTTAAGCCCCTGGAACCAACTCGTAAAATCTTTTTGATTTGGGAAATGATTTTTCTTCTTTCTGCCACAAAACTAAAAATTCTTTCTTGTAACAATAGTATCTGTTAAATGTCGAAGATGTGTTGTGTGTTTAGCAGAGTTGCAATGCTCTCAGTGTTTCAACAAGATGCCAGCTGTAGTTTAGATGACTCACCAGGTAGGTAGCAATCATTGTGCATTTATTGTCTTTGTTTCCACTCTAGACTGACTACCAGAATGTGGAGCGGTACACAGTCCTAATACTAATTGAATCACTTCCTGAAAATTTGAAAAAGCTTCTTTTTTTTTTTTTTAATCACATTCCTCTTTTTTTTACACTTATTGTTTAGCTACTATGATTGTCTCTTAACCTTGTTGTGGATTGAGACCATGAATTAAAGAATTTTCTCTTCCTTACTTTCAAATCCTCAGTACTTAGCACAGGGTAAGTATGCACCAAATAAATATCAACCGAGTGATGATGATAATGAATGAGTAAATTATTCTATGAATACTGCTAACTCATTAATTTCATTTCACTGTGAATAACAACACTTTTAGTAAGATTCCCAATGTTGTTATTAGTAGTTAATAAAAGCACCGTGACTAGTATCTGCTCAAGTGGAATATTGGAATATAAATAGAAGAGTAAAAGCCGTTGCTTTGAAAATCCCAGCTATCCACCCAATTTAATTGTTCTCTGACTCAATATTGGTTGTGAAGCAAAACCTATGTACATCATGATAGAAAATTCAGACATCATAATTAAGACTGACCTTCTCTGTCTATTGTCTATCATCTGATTCTTTTTTGCAAAAATATCCCCAAAGCTTTTGTTTATCACATTGACTGAAATGTCAAGGTCTCTGATGATTATGATTCTCAGAGAAAAGCTTTATCAAAAAAATGTAGCACTTGGAATACTTAAAAAAATTACTACATAAAAATGAGTTTTTATTTTGAGCTCTGCAGTATTCTAACTTTATAGCTATTTATTTTATTCTCTGAATTTCAGAAGTTAAATAAACACAATTATAACAGTAACTTGTGCTTCTCAATGGGAAAGAAACAAAGTGTCAAAACAATTATCAGAATAGGATAAATGACAGTGGCATTTTAGGATTAAAGTATGAGCCTTCACCAGTATGAGTTCTAGGATTAGCCACTTGTTTGTGAGACAGTCTGGTGTGAGTCAAGGATGAGGAGGAGGGATAATGAATTCTCTAAAATATAAGGCATGTTTGGGAGAGCAGAGCAGAAAGTATAAAAGGACTGGGCCTTTGGGAGCCCCTAAAAGATTAATTCCAAGGTCTATCCAGATTGAAAGCTGTGTAACATTTTCAAATTATCATGCACACAAAACTAGTGTATAATTAATAACAATTTGTAATATAATTGTATCTGTGCAGAAACGGGGAGGATAAAAAGCCTTTAATGTAGTGTATTAGGCTCTACATGACTTAATCCATGTCTGTTTCAGTCAGCACCCAATTCACTGTATGTGTTTTTGTAAAAAGTAACTCCTTTCAGATTATTTAACTTCCTCGTTGTCTCTCAATTTTGGATCTTTTCAGACTGTGCTCTTCCTGTCTGTAAGACTTCTTCCCTCCCTCGTTCTCACTTCCTTGGGTAATTCTTATTCACCCTCTGTAACCCAACTTGGAAATCACTTTGCAAAGGCTTGGCTGACTCCATCAGACTTATGTATCCTTCCCATGTTCTCATATCTCAACCCAGAGTTTGTCACATTGGGTTGTAACTCAAGTTATGCTCTCTACCATAAGCCTCTTAAGTTCTGTGAAGGCAGGAGATATTTCCAGTACCAGTATCCCTCTTGTTCATTATTACATGTCTAATTCCTAGCACAGTGCATGTTTCATATAGTAAGTGCATCTATTGATTTAAATCAAAATGGAAGGCTGAAGAAAGGAGGTTATTCATTAAGCTTTCATCAGCTGCTTATTATAGAGCCTAAATAACTCAGAGGAATCAGAAACTAATAATAGTAGGCAAGGACATAGAAACCAAGACAAAAGGTCAGCTGCAAACAGTTCAGGAATTCAGACCAGCAATTTGGGCAGGAGGATAGTTATGTCATGCAACAGCCTGGGCAGCAGGATTGGAGAAATGGGTCATTTGATGGCAAAGAGAGGACCAAGAATATAGTAGCAGGTAGAAGTGAAGCAAACCTCAGCTTTAGACAGAAACTGTTTTGTGCTCTTATTTTCAAGGCAAAAGGTGATATTTAATCGAACTTGAGGAGAGAATAGAGTAACATTTGGCATTTGCCTTAAAAATATTTTCTTTTATTTGGTCAGCTTTATTAAAATATAATTTATGCGTAGGAAAATCCATCTTTTTCAGAGTACGGTTCTGTGAGTTTTGACGAATGTATGCGGTCTAAGCAACACCACAATTACCTGATAGATCGGTTCCATGACTCCAGCCCTTTGTGCCCCTTTGTGCCCCTTTGTATTTAATCCCAAACCCTCACCTCCAGTTTCTGGCAACCAATGATCTATTTTTTAATCCCTATAGATGTGACTTTTCCAGAATTTGATATAAATGGAATAATAAATTGTGTGACCTTTTGAGCCTGGCTTCCTATCACTAGCGTAATGCACTTATGATTCATTCATGTTTTTATAAGTTTTACATTTGTTTTAGTTTTTAGCTCCACTATCACAAGTTCTGCAGTTAAACTTTCCACATATGTGGGAAAATCACGGGGGTCAGCACATCCAGAGTGCGACAGGCAAGCCTTGCTCTGGGAAAACCAACTTCATGATCATGTTATCACCCCTATCAGGTAAGTATTTATTAGATTATCTTTTATTGCTGAGCAATACTCCACTGTAGGATATATCACAGATTATCCATTCTCCCCCTGAAGGCCATTTGGTTTGCTTCTAGTTTTGGGCAATTATGAATAAAGCCACCATAAATACTCATATGCATAAATATTCATGTATACGTTTCTTGTGTGAAGATAAATTTCTTCCCCCTCAGGTAAAATAAATATTTAACCTGAACACAAGGGCCAGACTGTTTTCCAGACTTGCTATAATATTGTGAATTTTAAGCAGCCATGTGTGAGCGTTCCAGTTGCTCAACATCCTTTCTAGCCTTTGAGATTGTCAGATTGTTTATCTGAGCGTTCTACTTTGCTTTTTATTTTATTTGTGTTTTGGCATTTCTAATTGGTGGGTAGTGGTATCTCATAGTGGCATAATGATACTGAGGATCTCTCTTTCTTGTGGTTAATGTCAGACATCTTTTCCTCATTGATGTGTTTGTTTAAATCCTTTATCCATTTGTACTTCGGATGTTTGTTTTCTTATTAGTAATTGAGTTTTCAGATTCCTCTATGTATCTTAGATGCAAGTCCCTTACCAGCTATGTTTGTAAATGTTTACCACAGTCTGTGGTTTTTCCTTTCATTCTTTTAACATCTTTAGAAGAGCAGAAATTTTACACATATATAATATCCATTATAAATTTATTACGAATCAGTTTTGACGTTGTGTTTAAGAAATGTTACTACCTCAGGCCCCTGGGCGGCTGTCAGTTAAACATCTGATCTTGGCTCAGGTCATGATCTCGTGGTGTCTTGACTTCAAGCCCTGCATCAAGCTCTCTGCTGTCAATGTGGAGCCCACTTCGGATCCTCTGTCTGCCTCCCCCACTCTTGCTTTCTCTTTCTCAAAAATAAATAAACATTAAAAAAAAAAAGTAAAAGAAATGTTAGTACCTCAGGTTTACAAAGATGCTTTTCTATGTTTCTTCAATGAGTTTTATGGTTTCAGGTTTACATGTAGGTCTATGATTCAAGTTGATTTCATTTTTTATATTATTTAAAATACAAGTTATTTTTTATATTAAATATAATTTATTGTCAAATTGGTTTCCATACAACACCCAGTGCTCATCCCAACAGGTGCCCTCCTCCATGCCCATCACCCACTTTCCCCTCTCCCCACCTCCCATCACCCTTCAGTTTGTTCTCAGTATTTATATTCATATTTCCTTATGGATATCTAACACTTGCAGGATCATTTGTTGAAAATGCTATTCTTTCTCCAATGTATTACCTTTGCACTTTTCTTAAAATCAATTGACGACCCTCTCACCACTCCTTTTCAACATGGTGTTAGAAATCCTTGCTAATGCAATAAGGTTAGAAAAGGAAGTAGAAGGTGTACAGATTGGAAAGGACTAATAAAACTGTCTTTGCGGATGACCTGATAATCTATCCAGAAAATCTGAAAAAATTGACAAAAAAAGTCCATTGCTTTCCTATATAAAGATCAAGTGCAACTTGAAATAAAAAACATAATACCATTTATATTAGCATTGCCCAAAATGAAATACTGAAGTATAAATCTAGCAAAATATGTACAAGATCTATATGAGGTCATGTCCATTAATATTGTCTAGATGTCAATGCTTCCCAACTTGATCTATAGATTCCACATAATACTGGTCAAATTTCCTAAAGTTATTTTATGGATATACACAAACGGATTCTAATATTTATATGGAGAGGCAAAAGACATAGAATCGGTGACACAATATTACAGGAGAAGGACAAAGTTGGAAGACTGACTCCCATTCTACTTCAAGACTTATTGTAAAGTTATAGCAATCAAGACAGTGTGTTATTGGCAAAAGAGTAGATAAATAGATCGATGGAACAGAAGAGAATCTGGAAATAGATTCCCATGAATATAGTCAACTGAATTTTGATAAGAGCAGCAAAGGCCAAGATCACCTTTTCAACAAGTGGTGGTGGAACAAGTAGAAATCAGCATGCAAAAAAAAAAATGATATTAATAAGCTAGACAAATATCATATGCCCTTGACAAAAATGAACTCAAAATGAACTGTAGACCTAGAAGTAAAATGCAATATTACAAAATTGGAAGGTAACATAAGAGAAATTCTAGATGGCCTTGAAGATGGGGATAACTTTTTAGATACAACACCAAAGACATGAGCCATGAAAAAAATTATTAATCAACTGGACTTTATTAAAATTAAAAACTTCTGCTCTAAGACAGTGTCAAGAGAATGAGAAGACAATCTTAAAACTGAGGAAAAAGTTTACAAAGGACACATCTGATAAAGGACTACTATTCAGAATATAGAAAACAAAAAACTCTTAATAAGGAAAAGAAAAACAACTAAAAATGGGTCAAAGGCATTAGCAAGTACCACACCAAAGATATAGAGCTGGAAAATAAACATATGAAGAAGTGCTCCATATCATATGTCATCAGAGAAATGCAAATTAAAACAGCAATGAGAGACCACTGTGTGTCAATTAGAATGACCATCACCCAGAATACTGACAGCAAGTGCTGGTGAGGATGCAGAGCAAGAGAAACTCTTATCATTTCTGGTGAAAATGCAAAATGGCACAATTTGGAAGACAGTTTGGCAATTTCTTACAAAACTAGACCACCTCTTACCATAGAGTCCAGCAATTGTGCTCCCTGGTATTCACCCAAAGGAGCTGGAAACTTAGGTTCACGCAAAACCCTAGGTACAGGTGTTTATAATAGCTCCATTCTTAATCGCCAAAACTTGGAAGCAACCAAGGTGTCCTTCAGTAGGTGAATGGATAAATGGTGGTACATCCAGACAATGGAATATTATTCAGTGCTAAAAAGAAGTGAAATAGCAAGCCATAAAAAGACATGGAGGATACTTCAATGTACATTAATAAGTGAATGATATTCTGGAAGAGACAGAACTATGGGGATGAGAAAAAGAAAAAGATCAGTGATTGCCAGGGTTGGAGGGAGAAAGAAAAGTATGAATAGGCAGAGCACAGGCAGAGCATAAAATAGAACTTATTAAGTTCTTTTTTTGATTACCATTATCAGTAATTTATACTTTCCTGGATTTCTAGGACAGTGAATATACTCTGTATAATACCCTAATGATGGATATCATTATGTATTTTTCCAGCCCCATGGAACGTATAACAGCAAGGGTGAACCCTAAGGTGAACTATGAACTTGGAGTGATTATGATGTGTCACTGTAGGTTCCTCTTTTGTAATAAATGTACCCTTCCAGTGAGTGATGATGATAATGGGGAAAGGAACATGTGGGAAATATCTATGCTTTCTTCTCAGTTTTGTGAACGGAAAACTTCTCTAAATAATTAAGTCTTTAAAAACATTAATTAACCAAATGTATAGGTTTATATTAAGATGTTTATTTTGCACCATGGATTTATGTTTCTATCCTTTCTCCAATACCACATTTTCTTAACTAATCTAACTTTATAACAATTACTAACATCAAGTAAAGTGTATCTTTCAATTTCATTCTTTTTCAAAAATGCCTTTTTGCTCTTCTAGTTCCTTCGTATTTTCATATAAATTTTTAGAATCAACTTGTTTATTTTGAGGAAAATTCTTGCTGGGATTTTGATTCTTGCTGTATTAGTTGAATCTTTAGATCAGTTTTGTTAGATTTGCCATGTTAACACTATTGAGTCTTCCAATGTATGAACTCTACTTATTCTTTTTTTGATTACCATTATCAGTAATTTATACTTTCCAGCACACAGATCTTGCCTATATTTTGTCAGATTCATAGCTAAGTGTTTCATGTTTAGGTGCAAATTTAAATTTTTTTTGTAAACCTTTAAAAATTTTAGAATAGAGTTAGGTTAACAAAATTTTCAAAGTACAGAGTTCCAGTATAGCCCTCACCCATTGTTAACAACTAAGGAACCAACACTGTTCGTTTGTTATTAATAAAACTTCACTCTTTGTTAGTACTTCCTTATTGTCCTTTTTCTGTTCCTAGATCCTATTCCAAATACCACCTTACATGTATTTAGTTGTCATGTCTCCTTAGGTCCTCTGATCTGCTATACTTTCTCAAACTTTCCTTGTTGGTGGTGATCTGAACAATTTTGAGGAGTATTAGTCAGATGTCTTGTAGAATTCTTTTCAGTTGAGATTCATCTGATGTTTTTCTTATGTTTAGACTGGAGTTGGGAGTTTGGGAAGAAGGCTACAGAGATAAAGTGCCATTCTCATCACATCATATCAGGAGTACATGCTATGACTTATACATGACTTATGACTGTTGATGTTAACTTTGATCATTTGGCATAATTAAGTTTGCCACAGTTCTCCACTGCAAAGCTGATTTTTAAATGGTATTTTCAAAGTTGTTTCCTGTTTGTCACTGTTAGTACATAGAAATACAATTGATTTTTCTGTATTGACCTTTTATCCTGTGATCTCGCTAAACTCACTTGTTAGTTCTTTTAGCTTTTTGTAGATTATATTGGATATCCAATGTAGAAAATCATGTCATCTGCCAATAGTTACTGTTTTATTTTTTCATATCCAATCCTTATGTCATTTACATATGCATGAACATATGTATGTATGTATATTTGTATGTATTGTCTCATTGCATTGGCTAGGACTTAAAATACCATGTTCAATAGGACTAATGAGAATAGACATCCTTGCCTTTCCTCTGTAACTCTGAGCAAAGTATTCTTTCATCAAAAAGTACTATACTGTTTGTAGAGGTTTTTCTTTGTAGATACCCTTTATCAGATAGAGAACGCTCATTTCTCTAGTTTTCTGAGAATTTTTATCATAAATGTATATTGAATTTGGTGTGTAATCTTTTTCTGCATTTACTGAAACAATTATATTGTTTTGCTTCTTCAGTCTGTTGAGATGGTGTATCGCATTGATCATTCTAAACCACCAAGGGATGCTTTCTCCAATATTCCTGCTCACAGTCTTTGTCTTCACCACCTGGTGAAATCTCTGGAGAAGAGCCCTGAAGTGTACACAGTCTCACTTTGTGTTTGTAGCTCTCAGGAACTCTACCATCTCACGCTATGCAATACTCAGCCTTTTGCAAATGGTCAAATATTTTAGTTGAAACCTTTTTAGCCACTTCTGTGCTAGCCCCTTCTTCCTCCTGTGTTCTGCCAGAGGTGAGTCCATGGTTGTGCCACATCTCATCTTGGAAGTGCCTATCTTTTCAAAGATTTCAGCCTTGTTGTTGATCATACAAAAAGGCTGATGGGTTCAACAAAATGCATGATTTTATAGTTTGCACTGCTTTTTACTCATTGTTAGTGTGGAAATGACAGCCTTTCCAGCTGTCTAAATTCTAGGCAGAAGATGGTAGTCCTTTTGATTTAAAAAAAAAAAAAAAGAAAAAGAAAACGCCTTACCTCTATCAATAAAATGATATGGGAATGTTCTTTCCCCGGAAAACTTTAAATATAACTTTTGCTTGAATGGCAAAATGTAACTATGGTGTCGGTTTGGGCTCAGATTCAGCATAGGCCAGGCAAATTTTAAATTCTGCTCTGTAGAGCATCTAGTCCCATGTTAGAACCTAGGACTTGGATAATAATTATATTTGCATTTAGGGAAACTCTCCCTCTAGGTTGAAAATTAAGAAGCCAAGGGATAATTGTAGGATTTTTGGCAGAGTAAATGAAAAGCACATTAGAATATGAAATTACGTAAATCAATCCTGCTGACTGTTTTCCCTAAGTATGAAACCAGTGAATGCCACTCAGAGGAGGATTTCACATTACTTTTTTAAGCAGTATATAAGCAGTAACTGCAAATGCACTTCAGCATTATTCACATTATGGAATTTTATATGAATGTACATTACATAAATATATTGAAAATATATTCAATAAATATTTATTGAACATCTAAAATATGATACACATTACTCTGACAGTTTGGAAAAAACATTCAGAGAGGCAGTTAGGAGATCTGAGTTTTGATATTGTTACTCTTTGCCTCATCTTGGTTGAATATACTCTTTGGGCAAAATTAGTAGGAATGAATTATATCAAGGGTTACTATTGTATAGCCATACCTCTACAACCCACCCAATCAGTTTCACGCACCTATAGTACACTACATAATTCATATATGATTATTCAACCTAAGACAAGTTGGATTCCTTTTAATTTTTTTTATCTTAAAGGGATCAAAGGGGTAACAATTGTGAAAAATTAAGATCTAGGAAAGGATGGAGACACTGAGAAATGGCTGAGGGGCACCCGGGTGGCTCAGTCAGTTAAGCATCTGACTTCGGTTCAGGTCATGATCTCCTGGTTCGTGGGTTCGGGCCCTGCATCGGGCTCTGTGCTGACAGCTCAGAGCCTGGAACCTGCTTCGGATTCTGTGTCTCCCTCTCTCTCTCTGACACTCCCCCACTCATGCTCTCTCTCTCTCTCTCTCTCTCTCTCTCTCTCTCTCAAAAATAAATAAACATCAAAAAAAATTAAAAAGAAATGGCTGAGAACTGGATATATTCTTTTTGGCAGCCTTGCAAGTTTAAATGGACCAAAGTGGGAGTCCATGGTCTGAGATTACAAAGGTGAGGAAGACCATTACCAGGAAGGTGAGAGATGTCTGGAAAACAAAAGTTGTCCTGATAAGTTTCTTAAGTAAAGAGGAAGCTCTGTTAATAGCTCTCTTCCTAGTACAGGCAGGCTATTGAGGGAGAAGCAAAGAGCTTTTCCTGAATGTGCTGGGTTTTGATTGCTTTTAACTCAACATTCATGCCAAAGTGGCCCATCTTGGGGTGGCCTGCCCTTGGCCCCTAAACCAATACTGAGTGTTTGCCAGTCAGAGGACCCGCAGTGAAGAAAATTACAAAGAATGTCCTTCAGAGAGAAGGAAATAATCCTGAATGTAAGGACAAAGATGAAAGAAGAATTAGAATGAAAATAAAATGGTTAATATGTAGATAAAACTACATAAGCTTTGGTATCAATATTTAAAATATAAATAAATAAAATGTGTTTATATTTATGTTTGCATAATGTGTATGTTGAAGAGGAAGAATTTCCTCTATCCTTCAAGGTACTTCTACCTGGACTAAGAACCCAATTGACTTGAAAAAGACCAACAAGAGAAAATGAAATTTAACATTGTACAAACAGGGAATCCACACAGACATGGAAATTGCAAAGAAAGTGAGGCAACAAGTTGCTTCTATGAGCTCAGGAGAGGGGTAGGGGGTCTGAAGGTCTGAGTATAGACCATTATTAGAAAGGTGAAAAGAGATGTTTGGAGATCAAAGGTTGCTCTATTATGTAAATAAATTTCTTAGGTAGAGAGGAATTTCTGTAAATAGCTCTCTTCCTGGTACCAGCAGGCAGTTCAGGGGGAGGTAAAGAGCTTTCCTGAATCTGCTAGGTTTTGAGTGCTTTTAACTGAAAACAATGTTCATGCCCAAGTGGCCTATGTTGGTGCGGCCTGAAATTTGCCCCTAATACACAGATATTTTTATAATTTATAAATGCATGGAAAATATATTTATTTATTTAGACACTTAGTATAAATGTATGACATGTACAAGCTGACAGTGATGACTGATTACCTTTTGAACATGATAAATTAAGCTATTGTCTTTTTTCTAGTCTCACTATTTTCTCCTGCTGAATCATCTTTTAAATAGATGTTGGGACTTCTAAATAAATCTTCTTTATCTTTCAAGTTCTCTTTGAAAAAAATTTTCAGTTTGCTTTATATTGCCATTTGGGAAAAAAACCTCATTAATTGGGCATAATTTCCAGTTCTCTAATCTGTTTGTCTTCTGTCCATTCTGCCATTTAATTTAGTCATCATCTCTAGTTATATCTTATACATAATAATGCCATGTTTTAAAATAACTCCCTTTCCCTGCTCCATGCATGTAATTTTGACACTAACTAAACTGATTTTAATTTCCTGCGATTGTAGTTACATTAAAAATTTTTCTCTGCGTGTACCTTCTATTTCTTGAGTTGCTATTTTGTCATTCCCAGTATTGGCTTTACTTAAATGTTTGGTGACCTTCAAACAGGACAATTTTTTATAGTGATGAGGTGAAAAGCAATTTAGAATGGGTTAAAAATTGAACGAAAGGTCAGAGAATGGAGATACAATGATTTTAGAGAGATCCAATGATTTTAGAGAGATCCAATGATTGGAGATCCAATCATTTTAGAAGATTGTCTTTAAAAGCTAGAGGAAGAAAAAAAACCTGGGGGGGGGGGGTGTGGCACAGTAGTTTGACAGGATAAGGAGCCAAAGGAGAGGTTTGGTTTGTATGTTTGTATGTTTTGATTTTCGTATTTTATTGTTTAGAAGGTTAGAAACCACATTATGGTCTTTTGCAATATGATCCTGCCATGTCCCATCTAGAAGTGGGGTCTGTTTTCCTTCCGGTTGAATCTGGACTCTGCAATAGAATGTGGAATAAGAGACAGAGGGTAACTTGTCATATTCATAGTAGACATTAAGAAATCTGTGACTACACACTGTACCCCTTGAAATGCTTCCTCCTAGGAAAAAATCAACAGATAAGACATACAACTACCCTAAGGCAACCTTGCTGTGAAAAAGCTCAAGTAAGCACCATGAGGAGAGAGGAAGGCCACAGGGAAGAGAAGGAAGGTGCCAGACCTCTGAGGGAAGCAGGCATAGACTTTCAGCCTAGCCCAGTCACCAGGTGATTGCAGCTGAGTTACTCTCACAGAACAACAACTTACCTGAGCTTTGAATTCCTGAGTATGGTTTCATGAGCAAATAAAGTGGTGGTTTAAACCTCTAAGTTTTTGAGGTAGTTTGATATGCAACAATAGGTAACTAAAACAATAGGAGGATATTTATTAGCAGCTACTTTTTCCCTCCTAAGCACAAACACTTTTAATGGGTTAGTATTCTACAGACTTTTTTTTTAATTAACTTTAAGACATACAGAACATTTATAAAGATTAAAATAGCACTCATATGTTAATTACCCGGTTTAAGAAATGAAAATTACAAAAGGTAATAACAACTCTTGGTGCAACCTCCTCTTATGAAATAACCACTATCTTGCAATGCTGCTTATTATTCTTAATAATGTCCTATATGTTTTCTACATATATGTCAAGTATTATAGATTTTTCTTATGCAAATTTAATCTTTATACAAATGACATTTTACTACAATTGTCCATCAGCAAATTGTCACTTTTTTTGTGCAACATCAGATTTAGAGATCCCTCTATATTGATACAGTTTACTCTCTTTGAATCACTTGATTTATTCGGAGTTTGTTTCCTGTTGTTTGTAGTACAAACAATGTTGCTATAAATATTCCCCTGTCTTGGGGTGCCTGGGTGGCTCAGTCGGTTAAGCATCCGACTTTGGCTCAGGTCATGATCTCACGGTCCATGGGTTCGAGCCCCATGTCAGGCTCTGTGCTGACAGCTCAGAGCCTGGAGCCTGTTTCAGATTCTGTGTCTCCCTCTTTCTCTGACCCTCCCTGTTCATGCTCTCTCTCTGTCTCAAAAATAAATAAATGTTAAAAAAAAAATTTGGTAAAAAATATTCCCCTGTCTAATGCACCAAGGAGTAAAAATGCTGGGTTGTAGGGTATGCACAGTCTTGATTTTGTTAGAAATGATCAAACCGACACAGGCAGCCTCCTGACCAGCCAGGAAGATCCTTGGCTTAAAACAGGATAGAAATCAAACGTAGCAGAAAGAAGTGAAAACAGTTTTATTGGATAGCGAAAGTGACAGAGTATAGCAGATGTAGTGTCTGGGAGACTCAGAAATGAAAGGAGAAGGAGTATCTGTCATTCAGGGTTAGGGATTTATATTGGAAAGGGGTGCAGGGCATGTGTTCCTTCAGAAATCCAGGGTAGGGTCAGATCAAAGGTGAGTGTTAGGGGAATAAAATGTGCTATTTCATCAGTCACAGAAGGTAGGCGATGTTGATGCCAGCATCAGCAGAGGCTTATTTGAAGCTAATGTCCTTGAACGTGTTTGGGATCTAGTTCTTCTCAGATGTCACCAGCTGTTTGAGGGCCTAGGGTGAAACTCAGAGAATGATTCACTGTATTTATTGCTCACCCCTTGGAGAGGGAACGTCGTTTCTTTGGTTTACTCAGATACAAAACACAGAACATGAGTAAATGGGGCCTAGCAGAAAAACAGCAGAGATGGATCCTTTGTAAAAGTGGAGTCACATCAGTTTCCCTATCTCAAAATTGTTTATCAGAAGTCATCAGTAAATTTTTTGCACAATACTACCTACTTCCTTGAGTTTCATTGAACTTAAAACATAGTAATGGAGATGTGCTTCCTTTGACAGTTTTGCAAACTGTCAGTATGTAGATTGTCTCAATTTAGCACTTGAGATGAAATAACATAAATATATATTTTTAAATTATTTATACAGCTTGGAGAATAATGGTTCAGAATGTGGGAGACAAACCAGAAATCGTTAAAATTCATCTTTTATGGACTTCAAATTTGGCTGTTTGGAA
This sequence comes from Panthera pardus, assembly GCF_024362965.1. Lineage (NCBI taxonomy): Eukaryota > Metazoa > Chordata > Mammalia > Carnivora > Felidae > Panthera > Panthera pardus. Next base: position 102,705,617 of record NW_026526843.1, read on the forward strand.
GTTCTGTTTCTCCTCCTTCTTTTGAAAAGAATTCATAACCAAAAGCAAAAAGAAATTTCAAACCTACTTATTTAGTTCCCATGCCAGCATATTCACCTCCTGGTTATCCTTTTTTAGATTAGAAGATTAATTTTTCTCTCTGCTTGCCTCTTTGTCCTTTGATACAATTCAGTATTTTCTGTAACTCTGACTTCTGTTCCTCTGTAACTTAGTCTCTTTCTGCAGGACGTAACTCTAAAAAACACAATTAAACAACACAGTTGGGTTTTAAAGTAGAGATAAAAAGTTATTTCTCCACAATTATGGAGGAATAGATTTATACATATTGCATTATTGGTAGTTCCCAATCCACCACCAGAAATCAACCGCAAAAGATCTGCACACTAGCAGTCTGATTTGTTGCCCGGAGTGCTGTATTTGTAAATATGTAATGGAAAAGGAAAAACAATCAAACTCTAAATTGGGTTTCACATTCGCTTTGACAACACCCTCTTCAAATCGGAGGCAGCACCTGAGCTACAGTATTCTACCAATTTAGCTTCCTTCCAGTGGGAAATGCATATATGTGCAGGGAAGCTTTTCTTGGCCCCAGATACTTTACCCTTCTCTCCTATTGTTGCAGGGAGAATCCTCTCTAAAACTCTGTACAAACTCTAACAGTAATATTTTGTATAACAATTCCACATCTAATTTGAAAAGTCCCTCCTTTGTATCATCTACAGTTTAAATCAAATTCTTTTTTGTTTTTAATGTTTATTTATTTTGAGAGAGGGCGGGGGAGGGACAGAGAGAGAGAAGGAGAGGGAGAATCCCAGGCAGGCTCTGCGCTGTCAGCGCAGATCCCAACATGGGACTCAATCTCAAGAACCATGAGATCATGACCTGAGGTGATATCAAGCGTTGGACACTTAACCGACTGAGTCACCCAGGTGCCCCGACTGAGTCACCCAGGTGCCCCTATATCAATTTCTTAAACAGTTACAGAGCAAAATTAAGGTTTTCAAAGATTTACATTCACATGAGAGTAGGATATTCAATTTTTGATGATCCTTAGTTTGAAACTAGTGATAACTCTATTCCAAACTTGAGGAATGAGAGACGATACAGTTTAGTTCAGTCCCTGCAGCTGTTTCCACTTTTCCACTTTCTCTCCAGCTGCTTTGGGGGGGGTGCTTTTCTCCCCCCACCCACCCCCCTCGTCTCCATCCTCTCTCCGCACACAAAAACAGCTCCCTGCCCTTTGTGGCTTCTCTCTCCCCCAGTTCAGCTCTCTGCACCACATACCTGCTGAGTTCTGTGGTTTAGGTTGTGCAGATTGTTGTGTTAATTCTCAGACTGATTTTCTAGGTGTGCAGGATGGTTTAGTGTTGGTCTGGCTGTATTTCAGGGACGAGAGACACGCAAAAAACTCCCATGCTGTTCTGCCATCTTGGCTCCTCCTGGAGACAGTACCATTTAGAGCTTAAAGCATCTAGCCTGTGAATCTCCTTTAACTCATTATATAGCATTGTTTTTGTTTTAATCTTACAGTACTTTATTTCACTTTTCCTCAATTTGTAGTTGGAACCCAAACTAAATTATAATTACTAAAGATTTATTAAACACTTACATATGCCAGATATTGCATTAATTTCTTTTTACATTTTTATTGAGTTCCCACAATCAATTTATGAATCAATAATGTCCCCATTTCACATATAAGGAAACTGAGGCATATAAAGACTTTCATACACTTATATATACTTATAAGAAAATCTATTATTTTGTGTTTATTCAATTTCATACATTTAACTCAAAGTAAAACTGAGAAGATATACACATAGTATTTAAGAACACTAGTCAGAGGGGTGCCTGAGTGGCTCCATCAGCTAAACATCTGACTCTTGATTTCAGCTCAGGTCTTGATCTTGTAGTTCATGATTCATGAGTTCAAGCCCTGCATTGGGCTCTGCACTGACAGTGTGGAGCCTGCTTGGGATTCTTTCTGTCTCTCTCTCTCTTTCAAAATAAATATGCTTTAAAACATCTTTTAAAAAACCCTGTTTAGAAATTGCAAAGTTAAATTCAACAAAAACGTGAAAATATATAGAAACACAGTAAATGAATTGCATGGAAACTCTTCTTAAGCCCAATATGAAATCAAGAGTAAGAGATAACTAAAATAGCTTCATTAATAATTTAATTCCTCATATGAATTACAGGAAACTATTTATAATGAAAAATAGTCCTTTATGTACATTATAGATTTTCAGACATTAGTAAAATCACTTGACCTTGGGTTGTGATCATGACCCATCACTTCTGTCCTTGGTTTGTAATGGCATTTTTTATATTTTCCTCTATAAATCCATGTTCCATTAGTTGCTCTCTAAACAACCAAGTTTATTATGTGAACAGATAAGATACTTGATTATTAGAAGGTGGGGAAGAGACAGTAAAGTATCCTCTAAATTGAGAAGGCACTTTTAGACCAGAGAACAAAGCAAGTGACTCTATATGGTTTACACAGTGTTTTACTCAGGGGAACTCATACCAGGGATGGGGTAATTGATGACCCAGAGCTGTGCAGCTATTCTCTACAAAGTCCAGACCTTAGTCCACAGATTTTATGGAGTGAGGGGATGTGTAGAGGGCATTGTGGTGAGGTTCTAACACTTAACAGGCCTTGTACCACCTGTGTGCCAGAAGTGGAAAGGGCAACTGTGATCTTTGCTAGTTATCTAAACAACTTTAGGGAATACCCCAATAAACCTTTCCATGTTCCAGTCAAGGGCATACATATACTCCCCATGGGCCTGCAACATGTAGCCCCAAGGGAGGTCATCATGCAGACGTGAACAGAATGGAGGACCAGACATGGATTCAGCGTTGTCAGCACTTTTACACTTCGTATTAAGTCCTGTTAAGTTTTTCTCTCAGATTTCTATTTCTTAGGAATGGATCAAATTACGAAGAACACAAGTATATAAATTTTTTTCTTTTATGCTTGCTAATATTTAGGAAATATTAGAAGGAAATAGAGGGAAATTTCCTACAATACCTAAGTAAATAATTCCACCATTAGTTTACTTTTTAAAAAAAGGTGATTGCACATAATTTGGTGTTAGTGACTGAAATAAAGTTTTAGAATAAGTAATGGCAGAAACATACATTTAGAAATATCATTGTGTATTGAGCTACTTATTTTGTCTTTTGATAAATTGTTGGGATGTATACCTAGAATATAAAATTAGTTATTTAATTTGTACCTCTAGGAATAATCAAGGAATAGTTATATGTTCTGTATTTAAATATATATTTTGTTCCTTCTAAAATAACTCATTATTTTTTTATTACCTTCCCCTGTGTGTACAATTTAAAAGGCATATTTTCGAATATTATGTTTTAATGAGATGAAAGTAGCAATGGCAACAGGAAATAGAACTGAATTATGTATCGTTGTGCGTGTTAACTTTTAAGGAAATAAGGATACTTACAACACATAAGTATTTAGGAATTTTGGGGCCCCTGGGTGGCTCAGTCAGTTAAGCACTCGATCTCAGCTCAGGTCATAATCTCACAGTTCATGAGCTCGAGCCCCGCATCAGGCTATATGCTGACAGCACAGAGCCTGCTTAGGATTCTGTCTCCCTCTCTCTCTTCCCCTCCCCTGCTCACTTGCTCTCTCTCAAAAATAAATAAATAAACATTAAAAAAGTTAAAGCAATTAAAAAAAAAGAATTTAGAAATTTCACAAGATGAAATATCTGTTACTGCATTACTGTCATTCTAAAGACAATTTATTAAGTGCTTATTTGTTTGATGGATTTAGAGTCCACATGAAATTCATTTATTCATCAAGTATTTATTAAGTGCCTCTTAGGCACCAAGACTTCTACTAGGTTACTGGGGACACAAGATATGGCTTAAATCTGTTACAATATTCCGAGGAGGAAACCAACAGATAATTTCATTTTTAAAAAGCCAATCAGAAGAGTTTGCCTCCAGAAGTAAGAAATTGTTGTATGGGGGAGGAAGACAATATTAGGCAATGATAAAATATATGTATATGTGCTCTCTGCTATTAAAAAAGTAAGGACCTCAAGTAAAGGGGTCATGTCTTATTTTTGTGTCTTATTCGCAGTAGATCTTAGCGGCTTAACAAAATGGAGATATATCTCCTTTTATGTTATAGATAATTTGGCTATTTGGTGCGAAGCTTTTCAAAGGATTCAGAACGAGACATTCCTTTAATTCAGTGGATCCACCACTTTTAGGGCCTCAGGGATCTCTTCTGAACCTTCTGCAGCAAGCATAGAGACAATGGAAAGATAACAGACATGGGGCTTAGGAAGTGTGTTTAGTAGTCTGGGAGTTCAGTGAGACTGGAAGTGCCATTTATAAATTCTGCCTACATTCTATAGGCCAGAACTTCATCATGTGACCCAAACTTTACTACAGGGGTTTGTGGAAAAAGAGAACATAGGTATTGTTGAACAACTTGCCAAACTCTACCACATATTTTTTTCCAACCCAGCCTAATGTCTGACAGATACTTGCCATTAATAAATGTGTGCTGAACTTTCAGTCTGCATTAAAAAGAACTTGATCAACTGAGAACAAACTGAGGGTTGATGGGGGGTGGGTGATGGGTATTGAGGAGGGCACCTTTTGGGATGAGCACTGGGTGTTGTATGGAAACCAACTTGACAATAAATTTCATATTAAAAAAAAAAGAACTTGATCTCATTCTTTTTTTTTTTTTTAATTTTTTTTTTTAACATTTATTTATTTTTGAGACAGAGAGAGACAGAGCATGAACGGGGGAGGGTCAGAGAGAGAGGGAGACACAGAATCGGAAGCAGGCTCCAGGCTCTGAGCCATCAGCCCAGAGCCCGATGCGGGGCTCGAACTCACGGACCGTGAGATCGTGACCTGAGCCGAAGTCGGCCGCTCAACCGACTGAGCCACCCAGGCGCCCCTCTCATTCTTTTTTTTTTTTAATGGCTGAATAATATTCATATACTTTCAGATATGTATTCATATATCAGACATATCCCACATCTTCTTTATCCATTCATCTATCAGTGGACCCTTGGGCTGCTTCCATATTTTGGCTGTTGTAAATAATGCTGCAATAAACATAGGGATGCATATCGCCCTTTGAATTAGTGTTCTTGTGGTGTGTATATATATATATAGGAATTTTATTCAGCCATGGAAAATAATGAAATCTTGCCATTTACAACAACACTGATGGCTCTAGAGAGTATAATGTTAAGTGAAATTAGCCAGTAAGCGAAAGACAATACCATATGATCTCACTCATTTGTGGAATTTAAGAAACAAAACAGGGGTGCCTGGGTGGCTTAGTTGGTTGAGCATCCAACTCTTGATTTCGGCTCAAGTCATGATCTGACGATTTGTGGGTTTGAAACCCACGTCGGGCTCTGTGCTGACAGTGTGGAGCCTGCTTGGGATTCTCTGTCTCACTCTCTCACTCTCCCTCTTCCCCACTTGCACGCTGTCTCATTGTCTCTCTCTCAAAACTAAATAAACATTAAAAAAAAGGAGAAAAAGGGAAAAAGAAGAAAAGAGATAATACCCTCCAAAAGACTTTTTTTGTAAACATATGTATTCTTTTGTTGTGATAGTTTTTAATTATTTTTTAAATATCCCCTTTATTTTTTAAGGTAAAAACTGAGAGGGAGGCAAACCATGAGAGACTCTTAAATACAGAGAACATATTGAGGGTTGCTGGAGGGGTGATGGTGGGGGGATGGGCTAAATGGGTGATGCGTATTAAGGAGGGCACTTGTTGGGGGTACCTGGGTGGCTCAGTCGGTTAAGCATCCGACTTCAGCTCAGGTCATTGCCTCACGGTTCATGATTTCAAGCCCTGCATCTGACTCTGTGCTGACAGCTCATAGCCTGGAGCCTGCTTCAGATTCTGTGTCTCCTTCTCTCTCTTCCTCTCCCCCTTTCACACTCTGTCTGTCTCTGTCTCTGTCTCTCTCTCTCTCTCAAAAATATAATAAAACATTAAAAAAAAAAGGGCACTTGTTGGGATGAACACTGGGTGTTATATGTAAGTGATGAATCACTAAATTCTACTCCTGAAATCATTATTACACTGTATCTTAACTAACTTGGATTTAAATAAATAAATAAAAATAAATGCCCCCCTTTATTTTTTTAAGTAAATTCTACCTCCAACATGGGGCTGCAACTCATGACCCCAAGCCCAAGAGTTGCATGCTCTACTGACTAAGCCAGCCAGGTGCCAAAGCAGACTTTTAATTATACAGAACAAACAGATGGTTACCAGTGTGGGGGCTGGAATGGGTGGGTGAAACAGGTGAAGGGAATTAAGAATACACTTATCTTTTTTTTTTTTTAAAGTTAATTTATTTTGAGAGAATGAGTGTGCTGGTCAGAAAGAGAGGGAGAGAGACAATCCCCGGCAGGCTCTGTGCACTGTCAGCGCAGAGCCCAGTGCGGGGCTCAATCTCATGAACCCAGACATCATGACCAGAGCGTGAGAGAGGGGGAGGAAGAGAGAGAGGGAGACACAGAATCTGAAGCAGGCTCCAGGCTCTGAGCTGTGAGCACAGAGCCAGATGCGGGGCTTGAACTCACGAACCACGAGGTAAGAGTTTGACGCTTAACCAAATAAGCCATCCAAGGTACCCCAAGAGTAAACTTATCTTGAGGAGCACTGAGTAATATATGGAAGTGTTGAATCGCTATATCGTACACTTGACACTAATGTAACACTATGTCAACACTGTATATAACTATATTGGAATTAATTTTTTTTTAAAAAATCAGAAAACGTTTACATAAAATTAAAAAAAAAACTTGAACAAAATTAATATACTTTGATAGCCACACAATGTATCTGCTTTAGATTTGCATTGTATAGAGTTAATCTTTTTTCAAAACTAATTGTATATACTCTAAGCACCTGGATACCCTTTATTCTTAATCCTTATAACAAACCATTTTCCCCCATTTTTCCCACTAGGAAAACAAGGATCCTCAAGATTACATCCCTTGCCCCAGATCACATAAGATAGGCAATCTCATTCCACTGAGCTTTGTTACGTGGTGGTGATTTTGATTATTTTTAGTTTGTGAATATCATTCTTAGGTGTGAAATGTCGATCACAATAAACTTAGACAAGAGAGCTTTGTGAAATTCTGATTTACAGTAAGCAATGTATATTTGGTTTTCACCTGTTTCTAGTCCTGAGCTCCTAAAACCTAAAGTTTCTTTCCTGAGCGATGAGAGTGATAAAGGTGTCTTTTGTTATGTTAATAAGGTGACTAAGCCTGGAGAGTTGGTTGCCTGGGGACCCAACCACGTGGGTAGAAGGTTGGAACCTTCCCTCCCATCCCCTACCTCTACGGAAGGGAAGGGAGAGAGGCTGAACATTGAACCAATCATCAATGGCCAATGATCTAATCAATCATGGCTATGTAATGATGCCTCCACAAACACTCAAAAGGACTAGGTTTGGAGAATGTACGGATTGGTAAACATGTAGAGGCATGGAGGAAATGGCATGTTCAGAGAGCATAAGCTTGGCACCCTTTCCTTATGCTTTCTTCTATGCATCTGTCTTGTCTGGCTATTTTTGAGTTATCTCCTTTTATACTACACCACTAATGTAATAAGTAAAATGCTTCTCTGAGTTCTGTGAGCTGCACTGGGAAATGAATCGAACCCATGGAACCTCTGATTTATAGTCAGTCAATCAGAAGCACAAGTAATAACCTGGGTTTGCAACAGGACATGTGTCTGAAGTTGAGGGGGGATGGTGGTGGTGCAGGTTGGGAGGCAGTCATGTAGGACTGAACCCTTAAGCTATGGAATCTGATGCTATCTCTGTGTAGTGCTGGAATTGAGGTGAAGTGCAGAAAGTTCCACTGGTGTCCCAAGAATTGCTTCTTGCTGTGGAAGCTCCCACCACCGGAACTAGTACCAGAACCTATTTAATTTTTATTTTCTTAGATTAAGAAGATGTTAACATAGGAAAAGAGATTTGAAGCAGCTTGATTAATTGCAACGTATTCTAAATGTAGGTACAAAAGCAAACTCAGCGGCATTGCATTTTTTTTTAATTTTTAGTTTAATGTTTATTTATTTTTGAGGGAGAGAGACAGAGCACGAGCAGAGGAGGGGCAGAGAGAGAGGGAGGGAGACACAGAGTCTGAGGCAGGCTCCAGGCTCCTAGCTGTCGGCACAGAACCAGATGCAGGACTTAAACGCATGAACCACAAGATCATGACCTGAGCTGAAGTCGGATACTTAACTGACTGAGCCCCCCCGGGGGCCTCTCAGTGGCACTGACTTTAAATTAACTGCATTTTCTGAAGTAGGCCGAATGGTGTTACATAACCCTGGCTACCTGCCTAGTTGTTAATATAAGGTATTCTGTCAGTCATGGAGGTGTGGGTCAAAAATATTTGGTAAAAGTATTGCACCAGGAGCTCCTGGCTGGCTCAATCAGTAGAGCATGTGACTCTTGATCTCAGGGTCATGAGATCAAGATATACAATGAGTGTAGAGATTACTTTCAAAAAATTATTTTTTAAATAAAAAAAAAGTATTGCACGAGTCTTTTAAAATAGAACATAAGTGTTCTGAATGTTCATCATTAATAATCTTATGTCTATACCTAAAAGAATGTATTTTTAATATAGCCTGATTAATGATACACTCTGTATCATTAAGCAGATTCTGAGAGTTAATGGTGAAGTAACACAGAGGTATAAGACTAGTGTCCTAATGAGAGTTTGTGAGATTGTTATGTGTTCTTAGAGAATTATCCTGTTTATTGTTATGTGATACCCCTCTTTATTCCATATAACTTTCCTTGTTCTAAAGTCTGCTTTATTTGAAAATGACATAGCTACTCCACCTTTTTTTTTAATGTTTATTTATTTATTTTGAGAGAGAGAGAGAGAGAGAGAGAGAGAGAGATTGGGGGAGAGGCAGAGAAAGAAAGGGAGAGAGAATCCTAAGCAGGCTCCATTGCTGTCAGCACAGAGCCCAAAGTGGGACTCATTCCCAGGACCCATGAGGTCATGACCCGAGCCGAAATCAAGAGTTGGACACTTAACAGAGTGAGCCACCCAGGCACCCCACTCCAGCTGTCTTTTGATTAGTGTCATCCTGGTATATATTTCTCCACCCTTTTACTTTTAATCTCTTTACAATTAAATTCGTTTTCTTGTGAACAATATATAGTTGAGTCTTGTATTTTTAACTGTTCGGACAGTCTCTGTCATTTAATTGGTGTAATCAGACCATTCATATTTTAAAGTAATTATGGATATACTTTCATTAATATTGCCCACATTTTTTTTTCTTAATTTTTTTTTTAACGTTTATTTATTTTTGAGACAGAGAGAGACAGAGCATGAATGGGGGAGGGTCAGAGAGAGGGAGACACAGAATCTGAAACAGGCTCCAGGCTCTGACCTGTCAGCACAGAGCCCGACGCGGGGCTCGAACTCCTGGACCACGAGATCGTGACCTGAGCCGATGTCGGCCGCTCAACCGACTGAGCCACCCAGGCGCCCCTGTTGCCCACATTTTAACTGGTTTAGATTTGTTGCCTTTTTTTCTGTTTTTCTTTGTGGGTTTGCTTGGTTTTTGTTTGTTTATTTGCTTTCCTCTCTTTTTCTGCCTTCTCTGGCTTTAACTGAGCATTTTGTCAGATTTCGATTTCTCTCTTTAGCATATATTTTTAAATTTAGTGTCTGGCGGTACACATTTATGATTACTATACTTATGACTACTAATCTATTTACAAATAACTATCATACTTCACAGATACTGTGGGGACTATTCTAATATTATATATTATAACTGTTATATTAAAATATTTCCATTTCTTCTGTCAACCTTATAAAATTGTTATCATTCTTTCCACTTATCTGTAATATATAGGCATTGGATACATTGTTGCTATTCTTTGTTTTGACTCAACTGTTATCTGTTAGGTCAATTAAGAATAAGAAAAGCAAAAAAGTTTATTTCCATTTAATCATTCTCTACTGCTCGTCCCATCATCATATAGGTGTAAGTCTCTGACCTATATGATTTTCAGTCCCTCTGATGTACTTCTTTAAACATTTCTTGCAATGCACATCTACTGGCAACAAATTCTGTCTCAATTTATGCTTGTGTGTGAAAGCCTTTATTTCTCCTTCACTCTTTTTCATAATTGTGGAAAAACATGAAAAATGTAAAATTGGCTATTTTAACCATATTATGTGTGTAATTTGATGACATTAATGACATTACTCTTATCTATTTCAAATTTTTTTTTTCATCATCCCAAACAGAAGCTCTGTTCTTTTCTCTTTCACCTCCTTTGGGTATTCCCATTCCAGATATATTTCACCTTTTTGTAGCTGTCCTGCAGTTCTTGGATATCCCTTCTTTTTGTTGTTTTTTTTTTCATTCTTTTTCTCTTTGCTTTTCAGTTTTGGATGATTTTATTGACATATCCTCAAGTTCATTGTTTCTTTCTTCACCATGTCCAGTTGCATTTCCAGTATTTCCTTTTGATTCTTTCTTAGAGTTTCCAACTCTCTGTTTACATTACCTGTCTGTTCTTACATGTTGTCCAATTTTTCATTAGAGCCCTTTGTATATTTATCTTAGTTATTTTAAATTCCCAGTCTGATAATTCCAACATGTCTGGTATATCTGAGTCAGGTTCTCGTGCTTGGTTTGTTTCTTCAGACTGTTTTTTGCCTTTTGCCCTGCTTAGTACCTTTCATGGTGCGGTAGGTAAGAGGGATCAAGGTAAATAGGTCTTTTGTGTGAGGTTTTAGGTTAACCTAAATATATGTTAGGCTGTATTTACCGTTTCCTGTAGTGTTGGTGTCAGAGGCTAAAATTTCTTCTAGTGTTCTTGTTTCTGTCACTCTTGGTGTGTTTGGGTTTTCCTAGAGACTCCTTTAATAAAATCTGAGCCTTGGAATTCTTTTCTGCTACAATGCTCTGCTGTTATTCAGGAGCCCTACTGAAGTGGTGCTAAATAGGGAGAAGAGGGGAAGTGTTCTGTATTCCTGTGATTAGGTCTCAGTATGTTAGTAGTTCTGTGGCAATGGGCTGTGACCTTCACAAGTGCTTCTTGGCGTTTCCATATGATACAAGATGGCTAGAATGGGCTGGATTTGGGTATTTCCCTTCCCTCACATGGAAGGCTAGAGAGGCCTAGAGTTGGATATTGCTCTTTGCCCATCTCAGTTAGGCTCTGTTAAAATCCACATTGGTCAGGTTCCGGTAAAATAATTTCCATCGCGGGCACTCTTGTTAATGAGAAAGGTCCTCTAGGTGTATTACAATATGGTAAATCTTCCCTTCCCACTGACGAATACAGGAGATTTTTCTCTGATTTTCATCCAGAAAATCTGGTGGTAAAATTTAATACCTGGTGGTGAAAGTGTGGAGCCTCCCTAAGGATGGGCTGCAGGACATTTTATCTCAAATTAGTTCACACTCAGTCTACAACAATCATTTGCTTTTATGTGTTTGTACCAATCTCTAGCTGTAGCTTCTGCTCGTGGTCAGCACTGATTCTTTTTGTTCATCTCTCTCTCTCTAGTTTTTGGACCAGCGGATTGCCTTGTGCCCTCATTTCCGTAATGGATCTCAGATAAGTTGTTGACTTTTAGTTTGTTCATCTCTTTGTTGGAATAGCAGTTTCTGACTTCAGGTTCTTTATATGTCAAACTGGTAACCAGAAGTTACCTTAGTTTATGGGAAGATCTTACTGTAAAAGTCTATTTCCTTTAAAAGTTTTCTACTGTGTAGCAAGGATTTCTAAATATTTTTGCAAGAAATTTGTCTTGGAAAAAATAAATATATATAATTTCTTTTTTTTCTTTAGTTCATGTATTTATTTTGAGAGAGAGAGAGAGAGAAGGGGAGGGCCAGAAAGAGAGGGAGACAGAGTATCCGAAGTGGGCTCTGTGCTGACAGCAGCCAGCCTGATGTGGGGCTTGAACTCATGAACCATGAGATCATGACCTGAGCTAAAGTCAAACACTTAACAGACTGAGCCAATGAGGTGCCCTATATATAATTTCTTAATAACCAACTTTGTAAAGAGTAAACACAACAATAATTAAATATATGATAGTTGCTTGCATCATGTATTTCAAAATCTTCATTGCAATTCACATAACCTAAAATCCCTCCATTTTTATCTCTGAGTCACTTGTGTGGACTCCAGATCAGATATTCCTTAATTCTTCATTTATTATAGGTTAGTGTACTAGTTTTTTAAAACATTTCTACTACATTATTACATAGTACCCTAATCAGAGCACTCTGACAACTTTTCATATAATACATTAGTTGAAGTCTTTGCTCATGATAGTTTTAGGAAATATGTGCCCTGTTGAGTGTAGAGAACTTCTATGACTTTTAAAAATCCCTATACAATTATTTACAGGTACTCCACTATAGTGTGATGGATTTTTAAAGTTATTTACTTGTACAGTATTGAGGAGGAAAAATTTTTTCTTTACTCTTGAAGATTCTTTTGACTTGTCTAAGAATTAAATTGACCTGAGGCAGATTAATAGGAGAAAATAAAAATCTGGAAAACATGTATACCTCCTATAAACATGGGAGATACACAGGAAAACTGAGTTAACTTCTTGAAGTGGCTGAAGCTATCACCTTAAATATAGTCTTCAACTAGAAATAAAAGAGAATGTTGAGGATGGGGATTCAGTTATGGGAGGTTATTAGGGAAAGCCTAGTAAATAGGAGTAAGGTTATTATGCAGATTTAAGTCCTTACCTTCTCCATTGATAACAGTTTGCAGAGATTTAGAGTCAACCCCTTCTTCCTGAGAGGTGTAAGGAGAAACCTTTACAAATGGAGATTTCCCTTATCCTTGTAAATGTCTCCCCAAAGGGTAACTCCTATTTGGTTTTCAGAGCTTCTCTTGTGTCTGCAGTTTTATATTTCATCAGCAGCCTAAAATAATCAACATGCCAGGAAGCCATATCTTGGGGTGGCAAGATTTGCCCACCTGCGATAGCAATTTGTGAAGAGATGGATCATAGGTAGGGTTTCCTGGGAAGCCAACTCTGAGACGACATTTAGTTTGCAGGACTTTTATGCTGGAGTACCCTTGGGATCAAACTTGTGAAAGGGAGGAGAAGAAAGCAGAAGTGGAAAGAAGAAGTCCACAATCTTGAGGTAAGCTCATCAAGAGTCTCAGCCCATCCCATGGGGGATGTTCTTGAATTAGGTCTGATGAGGGAACATAAGGCAAGCTGAGGGCAAAGCCCAAGCTAGCAACCCCCACCCCACCCCCTGCCAAATTG